>NC_045488.1:11157262-11457262 GCF_009650955.1 Corvus moneduloides | reverse complement strand
AGAGAAGGCTCTGGGGAGAGCTCAGAGCCCCTTCCAGGGCCTAAAGGGGCTCCAGGAGAGCTGGAGAGGGACTGGGGACAAGGGATGGAGGGACTGGGAATGGCTTCCCAGTGCCAGAGGGCAGGGATAGATGGGATATTGGGCAGGAATCCTCCCAGCTACGCTTTCCACCCTCCAGTGAGCAAAGGGCCAGCTCGCCAGCATGTTCCTAAATTTCCTGGTTTTTGAGGATACAAGCCAGGTCATTAACATTATTTATAGGTTCCTGTGTATGAGTTTCCATTTGTTTGCCTGCTTAAAACCAGTTAGGTGGAAAAAAAAGCAATTCCTGGAGGTCAGACAGTTAAAAAACGCTCATGTCCATGGTCTGATGGACCCAAAGGATCAGCAGCTCCTTTAGAGGCCTAACTGTTTCCTTAAATGCTTATTGTGTAAATATTTAAGCTACTTTATAAAACTTTTACAATGTACTTAGGAAGCATAAATCTCCCCAGCGGAGCACGGCAGGCCCTGGCCGGCGCACGCTCAGGCGGCTTTGGGAACACAAACAGGGACATTTCCAATGCTAATGCTGCACCCAAGGGGCCCTGAGGTCACAAGCTCAGGAAAATCATTACGAAGCTGATCCCCTTGGTTCACCCCAAAAGGGAGCGTGGTTACGTGCACTGAGTCATCGCTACGGTGTGACTTCAGCGTCACTGCTCTTAAAAACAGCCACGGATTGATGGCTAGTGGGTGGTGGTGTGCATGGAGCCCTGAGGTTTTTCTCTTCAAAGTGCAGCTCTTACATGCAAAAAATTATGTAATTCAAAAACAATCCACTAATGCTCACCCATTTTAAGAATGAAATGATTTTTTTTTCAATGCCTGTGGCAGGTTTGAAGTCAAGCCCAACTCGTCAGAGCCCACTCCTTCATCCCTCACCAGTCCAGACTGCAACCAAACCAGCGCCACCAACCCACCCCAGCCTCTCTCATGGTGCTTTCTGGGGAGACGAACTTCCCAGAGGTGAATATTCCCTTGCATTAGGAAAAACCCCCATGTGCTGACTGACACATCTGTATCCAGGCTGGTTTCCATATGGAAAGCCGTGCAGCTTTATGGGATTTGCTTGGACACAGCATTTCCCTCCTCCAACTTTTCAAATAAATGAGACCTTATTTAACACAGGAAATAACATGTTTAGGATTTTTTCCCAAAAACAGCTTCTCTACTGTAATTTAGGTGCGTTTGAGGCAACAACAAACAGAATCAGGGAACTGGAAGTTTATTCCCTTTGCAAAGCACAGCTTGCTGTTGTATATGATGAAGTACATAGAAAATCTGGAGAAAACTTGGATGGGAGTTCAAACACTGATGTTTTAAAGATGAAAGCGTGTTCTTCGATTAAATGTTTAAATAAAGTTTTCTGGTACTAAATCATTTAAACATTTTCACATTCCTCACATTTCTAGAAGCGCCATTGGCTTTTATTTATTGTCATAACCCAGTGCCCTTAGCAAGCCGCCAGGGCCACTTGAGGCAACCTGTTTGCCAAAGGGAAAGTTCTTTCAGGATGGTAAAAAATCAGGAAGAAAAGGGGAGACTGAGTCTTATTCTTCACTCCCCATTTACTCCCCAACCTCCATCATATTTTCCTTTTTTTTTATATAAGTAAATCCTCCCATGCTTCCCATGGGCACAGCCAGGTTCTGCTCCAAATATTGACCAGAAGTTTAAAGTAACTCCACTGACATCACCATGGTTGTATTTAGACAGCTGAAACTCAGGGAAGAAATTGGCCTGGGTGTTCAAATTGTCTTTTTTAGCAGCTCTTGGGCTGTTCCAGGGTGCTGTCAGTGATGAAGTCAGCCTAACTCATGGGGGAACAGAGCATGGCCCTGCCACCAGTGCCTCAAACAGCTCCAAGACGAGGAAAACATGAAGTCCTTGAGCTTTTTGAGAAGGTAAAACTCATGCAACCACCAAGCCCAACACTCCAACCCTGCAATGCAAGGAAGCTCTGACCTGGCCTCTCCCAGCTCTGCCACAAAGCTTCGAGGAACTACAGAGAGATCCAGGATAAACGGGGATAAACCTGCCATGAGTCAATTCAGAGTGGAAATGCTGGCAAGGTTTAATTGCAGGACAATGCAGCAGCAGAGGAACAAAAAGCTGAATTCCTCCTAAGACACAGCTCGATAAACAAAACATGGTTTCCAAAGCCAGAAGATAACTGGGCTCAGTCACCCAGCGCGCTGTTACCGACCCTGATGTTCTTATTTCCTTGTAAATCCATCATTAAGGAATTAAAACAACAGCCCAGGCTCAAGGGGACATTCATGAGTCCCGAGTCCTGCTTGGCGCTCCGGGTACCCTGGTGGTTCCATCCCTGCTGCTCTCCACTGAACCTCTCCCCAGGAGCTCCCAGGGCTGTTTGGTTAACATGGCCCAGGATAAAACTCCCTATTTATTTTGGCACCATTCACTCCGAAGGCCCTAAAACCCAAATAAAGTCCATTCCCCTCTGTGTGTATCTCCAGCTATTGACACTGCTCAGGACCAATTTGCAAATCCAAACAAACGTGCGTTGTGTAATGGGGCTGGAAAAACAATCAGGAAGGGGCTGGGGATGTGCTCGAAGGTTCCTGCGGGGAGGGAGGGCTGGAAGGGGCGGCAGCCCAGGCGAAGATTACAAGAAATTCAACTTTACTCTGATAACAACAGGGGCTATTTTCTGCCCACGACATCACGCTCCCAACCCGCCATGAAGCAGCGGAGATGGTGCTGGTGGAAGTCACGGAGGACTTTGCTGGTATTTCCAGTGGCCAACATCCCACAGTTCCCTCTTTTAAAAAGAGCAATTTTTTTTCTTTTCAAGTGCCTCACAACCACCCAAATCCTCTCTGCTGGCTCAGCTGATCCAAGGATAAGTCGCAGCATCCCAAGTCCATGTGAACAAGCCCAGACCCTCCCACCTGTGCTCCCCAGCAGGGAATGATGCAAACTTTGGGGGCACAACTTACGTGCCCTGTTTTAGCCCTGTTCTGTAGAGAGAAGATGAATTGTGCCCTTCAGCTGAGTCTTTCCCCCTGTTGGCTGCAGTTAAGTATCTAAAAAAACCACCTCAGACATGGACATCTGTATAAATCTAAGATTAAGTGCAAGAATTGCTACCCAAACACCATCCAAATGGCCCAAAGAACAATCAGCTCTTTAATCACATGCAAAAGCAACATCTCACTAAGGGAATTCAAATCTTAAGGGTAATGTGCAGTCTCCTGGATGACTCTGGATAGGAAATGGAGCTGGAAATGGATTGTGAAAATAAATACATTGGTGTATTCTACCTGCAGACACAGAACTGATGTGTAAGTGGTGGCATTAAGCTACCCCCACGTAAGTGAAGGATGTCAGGAGCTGGACAAGCACAATGCTGTGGCGTGCAGGACAGGGTGAAGTTACGATTCTTATTCATGAGCCCATTATTTCAGAATCAATGGTTAAAACTAAGAGCTGCCACAAACTTCCCCTGCAGCTTGAAGGACCCTGTGATGTCCCAACCCAGAGCCCCATCCCAGCCACCACAGGGGCTCTGCTTACAGAAAAAGGCTTTCCTTTCAATGCAATGGAGAAGGCAGAGCAACAGCTCTATTTTAGCCCTGTTGCTATGAAATGTCTACAAAAATAAGTCCTGCTTGTGCCCTCCCTTAGGCACATCCCTGTCCCAGCCAGAGCCCGGCCTTGGCCAAACTCACCTGGTTTCACATTTCCTGACAAACCCCGAAACATAAATACATCCCTAATTCTGCTGGGGAAGCTGAGCCAAGTTTCTGGCAGGGCTGTGCTTGGGATTGAAACAAGAGGGAAAAAAACCACAGCGGTTTTGACGCAAAACCAGGACTCCCCCCCAAACTTGGCAATTCCCACTGATTTTTATTTTGACTCAAAACTCAGGCTCCAACACCCCGTTTGGGGAAGTGGGATTTTCAGAGCCCTGCAGGACACCCAGCTCCCTGCCTGACACTGGATATCTTGATGGAAGTGTGCTACAGCTCTCCAGTGCAATCATGAGGAACTCCCAGCTTTCAATGCAGCAGAAACCCCAAAACACGGGAGGCTGTTCCTAAGCCCTTGCTGCAAATCCCATCCATGCCCAGAGTCCAGCACTTGGAGGCTGCACACAAATATAGCTGCAGGCATCTTTCCGAGGGCTGCAGAGGCGAGTTTAAAAGCAGGATGTTTGGCTGAGCTGCTCTTCCCTCAAATAAACACCCACGACCTCACTCAAACAGAGAGGCACTGCTCTGGGAGCACTTGAGTTGCTGCATTTCCAAATAGCCAGCCTTGATTTCCCCCCCTGGCTGTGGGAGTGCCACCGGGCTGGGTGGCACCTTGGGAAGGGAGTGATGGCCACAGCTCTCCAAGGGCCACGCTGGAATCCTGACACATGTAGGGAAGTGTTTTCTCATCCCCCCCTTTCTCATAGACCTGCTGGGTTGAGTTAGTCAGGAAAACCCTGTTTCAGAAGCTCTGAAATGCTGAATTGGTGAGAATTTCTTTCTGCATTACAGTCTGCTGCATCATAGCACAGGGAATGAATCCAAGGTATCCACGCTGATGCTTCCAGTCTGGGACTGTAACTGCTGCCTTTGTAGTTTGGAGACCACCAAACCTCCAGTGTGTACAACTGCACCACTCACAGCAGGAGCCACAGTCTCATCCGTGTGCCACCACTTAACCCAGGATAAAGACACAGAACTTTGGAAAAACATTTCTGCTGCCTGCACGTTATACACCCTACACACTATTGCAGCTTATTCATGTGACACAAGCATTAAACACAATTTCAAAGGAGAAATAAGGAATAAAAGCCCCAAGATAAGCCTGTGCTGTTTCCCTCAGCTGGCTGCACTTGCCCAGGCACTGGAGAAATGTGCCTTCCCTCTGGTTAAGGAACCAACCTATGCTCACCCTCACCACCATCCTGGGGCACCTAAGGATGGATGTGAGGAGGAGTTTGGTACTTACTGCAGCTGGCACATGTGAGATTTTACTGGTTGAAATAATTTCATTCACTTGCCTGCCTTGGAAGCATCCCCTGAATGCCTAAAACCTTCCCAGGTGTTTGAACAGGGTGGAAAATGTGACTCTAAATCCCAGTGGATGCTTCCTGTGCTCAACACACACCAAACACTCAGCCCCAGGGACCTGCACCAAGGCAGCCTGACCCACAGAAGAGCTCAAGAAACAAATAAAGCCATGTTTTAACAACCTCTAATCCAAGCAAGGCTGTGCTGTGATGGCTGGAGGTGGCTGGGCTGTGGCAGGGAGCTGGGAAGCCACGTGGCACATCCCAAATCCCGGTGCTCCCCGTGCCGCTCCCCATGGGCACACCGGCAATGCTCGAAGGTGGGATGGCTCCAAAGCCAGCCCCAAATCCCAGGAGTACAAACACCATGTGCTCAGAGAGGACAGAGCCAGGAGGAAAAGTGTTCTGGAGGCTGGGGGAGAGCCAGGCAGCCACGACCCACGGGGCTGAGCCTGCACGGTGCCAACTTCGCCCTTGCCCGGCCCCGCTCCGAGAGGAAACACCGCTGGAAGGCAGCTGGTTCTCATTGAGAGCCTCTGCAGCCAGCATGGGGGGAGAGAGCCCGCAGGGAAGGGCAGAGGGAGGAGGAGGGGTGAGAGGATCAGGATTAAAATAATATTGTGTCGAAATCTCAATGAGAGGGAGGAAAGGGGGAAGAGGAGAGAAATGAGCACTTTCTGCAAGGCAGAGCCGACGATCCAGCCTGAGGCTGATCTGGGATCATCTGCTGGCTCCCAGCAACGTTCTGGTGCTGGTTGGTTTGTCCTCATTTAAACCTGGATTGATCCTACTGCATATACCCAGCCAGGGCAGCTCCTTCCCTCCAGCCCATCAGGCAGCCCAAAGGCAGCACTGGAGCACACTGCTGCTCACAACGTGGCCAATGCACTCGCCGTTCACAAAACCCTTCCACAGCTTTGTCTGGCCACAGAGAGCCCCTCTCTGGGGCAGCCCAAGGCTCTGGGAGGTGGCAGGCCTTCAATGAGCACCTTTTATTTTACAATTTTTGGTGCTGCCTCTGTGTTTTAAAGCGATCAGTTCCAAAGTGCAGCCTGCTGGGATGTGTGTGGATATGCCAGGCTGGAGGGGAAAGGACTCCTGCCCCACTCCAACCAAACTTGTTTGGTGACAGACCTCACCTAAACATGCAAAACTCCAGGATGTGAGACAGGTCCTCCCATTTTCCCTTCTGAGATTTGATTTCTTCGACAAAAAAGTAGATTTCAAGCCAAGAATCAGGAAGCTTGACAATATTACTTTTACACTTTTTTTGAATACTAGTTATGGTCCAACTGAAACTCTCGTGTTTGACTTCTGACTGCCAAGATCTCAGCTGAATTTTCTGGGACCAACTATCCCTAATTCTCCAAATACGCACAGGTTTCCTCTCACCCACAGGGAAGCGGCAGGGAGAGACCATGATATAGGCTGTACCAATGCAGCTAAAGCACCGGTTTCCTACAGGAATAAGCCCAAGGCATCCAGTTTCCTTGATAGCTTTGAAAAGCCACGCTCAGCTTTTCCTTCCTGCAGGTTTAACATGAGCTGACACTTCCCAGTGAGGCAGCGGAGCTCCGGGGACCGCGGAGCTCAGCACATAAAACACCCAGAGCTGCAGCCTTTGAAGCAGAGCCCTTCAAAGACAGGCACATACCAAATCTACTGAGGTTTTCTACACAAACAAATTCAGCATGGCAAGAGCAAAACTAATTTGCAAAAATCTTTAATGTTGGAAGTCTCAAATGACCGACCCTTTCAAGCACAGCTGAATCCAATCCGGCTCTGAAGGTCTGTACTGGCGATTCAACACGGAAAAGACACGGATATTTCAAAATATGTGGCTGTAATTACGCGGGAATAAAGAATGACTCCAATTTTCTTGTTTCAGTGATGAAGAAGCTGCCCAGTGAGCTCCTACTCTGTAACCTGTGAAATGTGAGTGACTTTTTTTTTTTTTTTAAACGTAATTCTGCTGACATTTCCTTTCCATTCAAATAACTCAGCAATGGGGGAAGAGCAGCTCCCTGTACTCACAGGATCTACCTTATTTTGTACTCTCACAGGAATTTCCTTGTTCTCCTGTGGGAGAACAAGGAAATCTCCCCAGACACACATCCCTTTGTGCAGGCACTGAAACAGGCCCGGTGTAAATGGAAAAGTCAGATGGATTCCCATGCTGGAAACCCCTGTGGTATTTATAGATGGGCCAAAGGAGACAAGGGCCTGTTCTGCAGTCTGGTCCTCCAAACAAGCCAGCACCTGGCTCACTGGGACACTGCCCTGGGGTTTGGTGAGGCTGGGATGTCCCCACCAGAGACAGGAGCAATCCCAGAATGGTTACGGTTGGAAAAAGCCCTCTAAGATCAGCAGCTACAATCAGCACTGCCAAGGCCACCATTTGTCCCCAAGTGCCACATCCACATGGGTTTTAAATCCCTCCAGGGATGGTGACTCCACAACTGCTCTGGGCAGCTGTGCCAGGGCTGGACAGCCCTTTTGTGGAAGAAATTTTCCCAAATATCCATCCTAAACCTCTGCCGGCACAACACTCAACAGCATCCAATCCTCCCTGCAACAGCCCTGCATCGGCACAGCCATACTGACCCAGCTCTTCCCCTGGCATCAGATGCAGGAACAGATCCAAAGTGCCATGGATGCAACTCCCATCCCATGTCCTCACCTGCACACCCACAGGAACCCACCTGAGATGGAGGAGAGAGCACCCAGTCAGGGCCTGCAAACTCCAGAGCTGCCACCCAGCTCAGGCCCCAGCCATAAAACGAGCTCCACAATAGCATTATTTATTTTTTTGGAGTCACAAATGATTTCCAGCAGCAGGAGGGTGAGGGATGCGGCGCTGGACCCGGCACCCGGCCAGTCTCATAAATGGTTGGCAGCCAGCAGAGCAGCAAACCCATTTCTATTGAAATGAGCTTGTTACTACTAATTTTTACTGGCTTCCTGGTCGATTCATAAAGTTTTGTTGGGGTTTCTTTTTTGTTCTGTTGGGGTTTTTTTGCAGATCTCAGAAAGCAATTCCATGACACTTGAGGAAAACTGAGCCCTGGCCTTGCCACCAAGGACTGCTCTGCACCCGGCCCAGGCGCCCACGGCCCCTCTGGAAACAGTGTCGTGTTTTCAGGGCTTCATAAAACCTTAGCAGAAAGAGTTCTTTAGAATAGGCCCAAATCAAAACCTGCTGGCTTCAGTTTTACTGTGATCAGACCTATGGCAGAACAGCTCGAGCCCTCAGTGGAAGCTGCAGACACACAATTTATAGGGAGGGATTGGGTCTGAGACATTAAACTGCCCATTTTCACATCTGCTCCTTCTCTCCACAGCTGGATACCCCGAGTTGCTGCAACAGACAAACCCAACCAGATCTAATCTTGGAGTCTGAGCTTTTTATAAGCACCAGGGACTGTTTGCTGAGAGATTTAGCAAAGCTTTGCTTATGATGAGGGGATGGATCACAGAATCATGGAACGGTTTGGGTTGGAAGAGACCTTTAAGATCATCCTGTTCCACCCCCTTCCACGGGCAGGGACACCTCCCACCAGACCAGGTTGCTCAGAGCTCCATCCAACCTGGCCTTAAACACTTCCAGGGTGAGAGCTCCTGTTGGGTTAATCACAACTTTTGCGGATTTTAAGAAGAAATGTTGGAAAAAATTACTTATAGTTCATTTTACCTACAACTCACTGCAGGGTTCAAAGAGCAACAAATACCAAGAAAATAAAAAGGAAAAAAATCAGGGCACAATGACTGTGTTTGCCACAGAGCTTGGGGGAAGATGCAGTGGTGCTTCCAAAGGAGCAACAGTTACTCAGGAATAAGGGAAAGCAGAGCCATGGGAGCTCCCAGCCACCACAGCCTGTGTTTGCCTTTCCTGTGCAGGACAGGGATGCTCCCAGACCCCACAGCCTGACACAGCGGGGGATGAATCAAGTGCCTCATTCTTCCCTGTGGACAAACTTGGCTTTTCCTGGTGCGGGATCGCACAAACAGGGCCTTGTGTAAGCGCCGCGCCCGCGCTCGGCCCCGGAACAGGCCGGGCTTTGGAGCAGCCAGCAGGGGAAAAGAAAGGCAAGAAAGGGAAGAAAAGAGATGTGCTCTGCACAGCACGTCCATCTCTGCAGGAGCCTCCGGAGACAGGTGGAATAAATCTAAAGAGAGCTCAGCCTTATCAGAGAAACAGAATGGGTTGGGTTGGAAGGACCGGAAAGCTCATCTCATCCCAACCCCTGCCCCAGGCACAGACACTGTCCCAAAACCAGGCTGCTCCAAGCCCAATCCAACACTTCCAGGGATGGGGCAGCCACAATTTCTCTGGTCAGCCTGTGCCAGGGCCTCATCCACCACTCATCACCCACCACCAAGTGCTACAGCTCCCTGCAGGTACCTCTGGGACTTTTTTCCCCTGATTAAACAGACAACAGGACTCTGCATCACTGTGTGTGAAAGCACAAAGCAGCTGGCATATTTTTTTTAAAGTCTTTAACATTCTTTGGCTTCTCTCATGGAAAAATCTTAGCAAATGAGACCTTAATAAATGGAAAGAGCTGAAAAATAGCCTTTCTGCTGGCAGGTTCTGCTCCTGCTCATGGAATATGCAGATAAAACCAACACGGTTGTGTCTCCCGCCCTTCCGTGGAGCCACTGTGAGAAATCCTGCCCAGGTATCCCTGGCATCAAGAGATGCCCCTGCAGCAGCATGAAGACTCCAACTTCTCCAGCCTGGAGGAATGAGCAGCCTGATCCTTCTCAGCTGCTACAAGCACTCAGGAGGAGGGACATCTCCAAAGCCATAAACCAAACACAGGCACAGGAAAGGGAGGGCAGCTCTTCCCAGCTCAGGCGGGGAGATGGCCAAGCTGCAGTGGGTCCAGCTAAGCATCAGTGTCCAGCTGGGACAGCAAATGTGACACGAGGGCACTTCCATGAATTGCCATTTGGGGAGGGATGGCTTTGATCCAGCTTTTACCCTGGGAACCACACTTGGAGTGGATGGGGAGGGCTGGGGGATGCTGCAGGACAGGAGCACGTGGGCTCTGCTGCAAGGGGTCCTTGAACCCTGAGCAAAGACCTCCTGCATCCCCCAGGCACACAGAACTGCTGTGAAGGGGAAAACAAACTCTCTACAGATCCTTCTCTCTTGCACTGTTGGGAATTTGACTTTTTGGCAGGTTTCATACATGGGCTTTTATAACCTGAAGGGCAAAATGCCGAGGGCAGGGAGCAGCATCCCAGCCTGTGTGTTCCCAGCCAGAGACTACACCCCTGTGGAGAGGTAGGGACAGGCTGTATTTTGTGAGGGTTTTCAGGTCTGAGCATCAGACACAATACTTATCCATTTAAAGAATAAAAAGAGGAAAATATGGAAAGCAAAAAGAGGGGGAAACCTGGGGTGCAAGGCTGTTTAAGGAGATGCTGGGGCAGGAAAAGGTCTTTGGGTTTAATGCTGTTTATATCCTCTGATGCTAGGGGTTTTTTCCCCACATATTTTCCCCAAATCCAAAGCCTGGGATGAAGAACCAGCTTCTCACTGAAGGAGAAGCTTCTCTGGGAAGGGGGTGGTGGGACAGCAGCTCAGTCCAGCACTTCAATACTGGAGCCATTTGATCCCTGCTCCAGCCCCAGGAGCTGCAAAGGCCATTACCACTCAGCATTAGCAGCTCTGCAAGAGGTCAGCCAAGACAGGCATTTCCACGTGAAATGTTTTTGTTCTTACAGAAAAAAAAAACCCAAACCCCAAACAGGAATCCAACAGTCGGCAGCATCCCAAGCCCAGACTCCAGTGCTGGAGATGTGCTGCACATCTTCCCCTCAATCTCCATTCTCCCAGCACTCTGCCCCCGGGGTGATGCTTTTTTCCAGCTAAACACCCATTTTCTGGGGCTCCAAGAAAGCTGGAGAAGGACTTTTGACAAGGTGGGGAGGCCCAGGCACAGGGTGCCCAGAGAAGCTGTGGCTGCCCCTGGACCCCTGGCAGTGTTCAAGGCCAGGTTGGACCAGGAGCAGCCTGGGATAGTGGAAGGTGTCCCTGCCCATGGCAGGAGGTGAACAGGATGAGCTTTAAGCTCCCTTTCAACCCAAACCAGGATTCAATGAATCAACCAAGTGAAAGGCACAGAGCAGGGGCAGAGCAAGTGCTGGGACAGGCACCATCCAAACTCAAACCCTCAGGAGCAAGGTGGGACCTCAGTGAGCCAGTGTCCCTCCTCCTCCATCACCACCCGACACCTGGATCCCCTGCAGCACTCCTCTGCTCCCTCCCAGGGCCCATGGCACTGCAGGACACACGGCAGAGCTGGGAATCACAGCCCCACGTGCCCAATCCTGCCGATCGCAGGCACTCGGGAAGCACAAAGAGCCGAGTCTGCTTTGCCAGTAAATTGAACCTGCGGTTCCAGGGGCTCGGGACACTTCAAAGCCCTCAGCAGCACTGACGGGATGGACTTTTCAGCTGTTGAGCAGCAAAGCAAAATCCACACAAATAAGCAGTGTTCCAGAAAACCAGGTTTAACCATCAGCGGCTCCCAACGACGGGGGATGTTTTTCCTGAGGGGTTTTTTTTTCCCTCCTCCTTCCAGTTTGCCTTTTTTTTTTTTTTCCCCCCCTTTAATTTCTTACTAAAAGCCAGCTCAAGCTCCCACACCACACAGCCCTTTTGGGTCTGAGCATCCTCCAGAGGTAAAATGCTGAGTTAGGTCTTGGAGGCCGGGAAAGGAGGTGCCTTTGATGAATAGCAAATCTCCAGACTTCAATCGCTCTGGTGAGCGCCACACATTTAATAAGTTATTTCCGTGGAAAACCGTGGTAACTCAGTTATGAATCAAGACTATAAACACCTCTCACTCATCAAAGTGCCACAAAAAAATCTATTACTGGGACTGTGAACACAAGCCTCTCTCTACAGGTCCCCTATAAGAAGCCAAAATTCCTCCTTCAAAACATTCACCGTTTTCAAAGGTCATAAATACACTGTGTCCAGTATTCAGCAAATCCCTTTAAAAAGCAAAACACAGGCACAGGGAAAAAGGAAGGTTCAAAGCCGGATCCATCAGATCCATGCTGGTTAAAGGACACAACCAGAGCTACATCAAAGGAACTTTTACTACCTAGAAAGTCGTATCCAACCCCTAATAGGGTGCAAGAATGTAATGTTTAGGCTACAAAGACTAAACTAATTTACTTTTAAGTAACTTGCTTACTTCCTGATGTTTCTTTTTTTAAGAGTGATGCCTAGGTGCTTGGAGAAGTGAGGGATGTGATTATTCTGTGATTCAAGGCCAAACATCAAAACTACTCAGTGAACCACAGACAAAAACACATTTTATCTGGGTGTTGTACTTTCTCCAAGAACTTCTAGGTTGAAAACATCCAGGCTAGCTGTGAAAATCCATCCCAGTTCCAGGTAAGAGAGGGAGAAAAAGCAACTCTCTCCTTCTCTGCTGGAATCTACTAAGAACTTCAGTGTCTTGCCTCCACGGGAACTACGCTCCCCAAATATTGCCCATGGAGCTGTCACTTCAGGGCATCATCCTGCCTGGCTCCATCACAGCAAATTCTCCTTTGGAGTTTGGGAGCTGTGTGTATTCACAGAAATAAAGAGGCATCATCTGCAAAGCAGCTTTAATCCCTGCATCAGGCACAGGGTCCAATATCGGTAAGACCAACCTTCTTCCATGCCTCGTGCAGGCTGTGCCACTCCAGGCAGATGATCCTAAGGCTCTGGAAAGCCAGTTTGGATTTTTTTCCTTCCTTTTTCTGAACAAGGGACAACTCCAGCTGTCCAGATTTTTAAGCTCTGATTGTCCTCATTTCTTAAGTGCTGCCTGTTGGATGGTTATAGCAACAAAGGGACATTTCCACCTCCCATTCCAGGAGACACCTTCCCTCCTGTCAGACCATTTTTGGAGGCTGCTGCTCCTTGCTGCACAGGATGCAAAGCCTCAGAGGATCCTTGATGTCCCTCCTCAGGAGACCTTCAGCACAAACCACCTCTCTTCCCACCTCCAGCAAATTCCTCAGTGGTCCCTCAGCCTGCACAAAATTAATTTCCCCCCCCCTACATCACAGTCCTGGCTGAGCTCTGCACTGATCCCAAGACCAAAAGCCCTGCACTACAAGCCCATAGCCCATGGGGTATTTCATACAAACAGGTGTCACTTGCTTTAGAAACACCGCTACAGCTGCACAGCCACTGCTGGAGCTCAATCCTCCTTCCAGAGCCCCATGCTCTGCATGGACAGAGCCACAGGCACCTCTCCACAGGAGACACTGCATACAGGTGGAACCATGAAGGTCTACTGCCACCACAGCGTGGTCACCCACCAGCTCTGTGGGAGCCTGCTCAGGTAGAGCTCAGTGCTCCAGCTGTTGGTTTGGTGGCCCAACATGAGTTATCCCACAGGGTTTTAATGGAAAAACAACCACACGGAGGCAATATCTCCCTCCAGCTTTGCTCTAGGGTGCTTCTCTTCCATTGCCAAGTCATTTAACTTTTTTATTTTAAATTTTTCTTAAATTGCTGCTTGCTCAATGCTCAGAACAACTTATTCATCTGCTTATTATTTTCCCAGGTGGAACACTCTGCTGGGTTACTCTGCTTATGGATGAAGCACTGCTATCATCAGGCTTTAGACACAACGAGGAGCCCACCTGGCTACAGAATCAATGATCCCTTCCCTTCACCTTCTGCTCCCAAGGAATGTCTGAACTCCAGGAGCTGCCACCGGAGCCACCACCCTGGTGAGCACAAATGGGATGCAGAAAAACACACTGCCCTCCACAAAAAGAAAGACATCTTTATATAAAACAAAGGAGCACACCTGCACCTCTGTGAAAGGGACAGCACTGAAAGCCCAGGCATCGGCTCCCAGAGCTTCCCTACCTTCCCTTTCAGGGATTAACTCCATGATTCACCCTGCACTTGGAGAAGTTGCCTTTGATGTCAGCCCCAGGCAGGGCCAGGAGCTGCACATGAGCAAACCCCCAGGGAGAGCAGGTTATTGCTCTGATGCTCTCCCAGCCATCCCAGCTCTCCCATGGGGATTCCAACATCCATGGCCATCCACAGCCATGTGGGAAAAACCTCCACAGTGAGCAAAGAATTGCTCTCTGGTGCACACTGGAAAATAGATGCACTTTATTTCCCATTGGCAAACTGAAATTACGGAGGGAAACTGTTTAATATAAAAACATCTGACAAAGCACCTCGAGGATGTATTTTTTTGCATCAAAGAAGTAGCTCTTGGCAACAGGCTCGTTCCTCCGACCAGGAGAGGTTTTAGCCAAACACTGATTGTTCTAGACTGCACAGGGGAAGACAAGCCAGCAAACCTAAAGTTAAATATGAAAGAAAAAAAGAAACCAAAACCATTACTGGCCCAAACAAACATCTGTCTGTGATTAAACTGGACGCACAGATATGTTGTGCCTTTTTTTAAAGGATTTGTTTCTACAGGAGGGGGGGAAGAAGGGATGAAAAGGCTCCAGGGTGGTGCTGGGTCAGACCCAGCCTGCAGCCCCCAGCCAGCACTGAGACACACCAAAGCCAGAGCCCACCCTCAAAACCCAACATTTCTCCCCCCAGAAGAAACTGCTGCCCTATTAATGAGAAAAAACCCTTTTTTTCTATTAACAGGTAATTCCAGAATCTCTCCCCCAGCCTGGAAAGGAGAATGTTTGCCCAGTTGCCACACACATCCGCCTGACAGATTTAATGGGCTTTTTTTTTCCTACTCCTAACACACAGGATCTTCATAAATTTCCTTGTTAGCATAAATCCTGCAGTCTGTTATTTCTGGGGGGAGAGGAAGGGAGATGTTAACTTTCTCCATTCGGTGGGTTTTAAAACATGCTTCCTCCTTAAGTTCATCCTAAATATTCTGGGAGCAGAAAAAACCCTCTGGCTCTTGCATGGAGCCGTGGCATCGCCTCAGCAGGGCTGAGTCACCAGCTGGGATGGATGCTCCTGCCTTCTTCCTCCCTTTGGTGGTACAGGGACCCTGCTCCCCAGATCCAATGCTCCCAGCCCCACCACTGCCCTGCAAAAACTTCCCCATCTTCCCAGGCCTTAAAAAAAAAAAAAAAATCAGAAATAATTTAAATAAGCTCCAGCCCATTCAGTGTCTGTGTTTCTTCTCTCTGTTAATTCACAGATTTCCTCCACCATCATCAATCACCAAGCAGAGCTCATCTCCACATGGAGCCCATCACCTTCTGGACATCAGCAGAGCTGCTGGGAATAAACTCATGCCTGTGCTTCCACTTTCAGGTGGAAAACACTTTCCCGCTGCTTTGGAGCACAGACAGGAATTCACCCCTCCTCTAACAAACCACCAATCCAACATTTCTTCTTTAGGATGCACATTTTCATTTACAAAAGGCTTCACCAGAGCTGAAACTCTTGGAGAGTTTTAGCACATGGGGAGTGATTTTGAAGTTTAAATAAACAATAAAAGTATTTTTGGAAAAAATAAACCAGCATCTTCCCTGGTGATGGTCAGGTCAGCACAGAGACCTGCAGGTGCAAGGCCACCTTTTGCTCTCCTACCTGTCCTCCCCTCCTGCACCGTCCTCAGGACCTGAAGAATTTAAAGCCACTACTAGCAAGAACTTTGGTCAACGCTCATCATGGGGCTTTTTCAACAGGAATGGGGATATTCCATGGGTTTTAAAAAAAGGTCCTTCCCAGGGCCAGTGAGGGAGAGCCCTGTGGGATTCAGGGGAAGGCAGGCAATCCCAAAGCCCACAGCAGCTGCTCCAGCACATCCCCACCATCCCATCCCAGCTCCCGCAGAGTGGCTCAGCCCTCCACACGCCTGGCAAGTCTAACGGGTACAGCAGCTTCTTGGCATGTGCTGGAGGAGCCAAGTCTGAGGGGAAGGGAAAAAAAAAATTGCTACAAATGTTCCACCAATTATGAGTCACGAGGCTGAGCTTTTGTTCCTGCCTTGCTGGATTTTGCCCTTTCCCTGGTATTTCCCCACCTCCGGCTGGGAGCCACGGGGACGCCAGGACTGGCCAAGGCTCTGCCAGCTCCCGGGGGACAGACAGGCTCAGCCCAGCCCAGCCCAGGGAGCCACCTGGGTTTACAATATAACTCCCCAAACAGCAGGTTTTCTTCAGCTCTGTTCCCCAGGCAGAAATGAATCTAAGGAGGAAAAGATGGAGCCCCTCTTCGTGCTCTCACAAGCCTGAATGTGGCACTGCTTGAGCTCAAGAGGCAGAAACTTTGAGGTCAAACATCTCCAAGTGCCTTTTCCCACCGACCCAGATCTTCCCAGGCCATGGCACCTCACTGAGAAAACAGGAGCATCCCCATTCCAAGGGAAAAGCTGTGGCAGGACACTGATCCTTGGACAAAAAACTTCATTCCAAGACCCAAATGCTTTGAACATGAGATGAAGAGGGCTCTGGGGTATCATCCATGGATCCAGGTCGTATCCACCCAGCTATCCACAACTTGTGCTTCCAGTTAGCACTGACTGTTCCGCTGAACTTTACAGTGAGCCTGCTACTTCACTGAAGACTTTCCCTCTTTTTAAGGGCAATATTATAGCCATGAAAGGTTCTACTTCAAAAAGAGGGTTTTTGTTTTTTTTTTAAATTTACACATATGACAGAGATCATCTTCTACCTTCATGCTATAGCCTCCTGTTTAGAAGTTCATCAAATAAAGGAGCAACAGGAGAAGAATGGTTCTCTTTGTTACCCAAAATTGAATTTTGTGGTTTTAGTAGGAAAAGCCTTTTTGATGATCAAAGCTGAAGCAATAAATAGTAGTGGCTTGATGCTAGATCCAAAACGTACTTATTTTTGGAAGACAAGTTAGATGCACTCTGTGCTCCCGCAGTACGCAAGAGGAGGCAGGGAGGACCATGTGCTTTGTGTATCACTCCCACAGACCCACACTTCAAGCAGAGCTATTAAATGAGTTGAAATGGAGAATAAACAAACTAAAATGTGGCAGGTAGACTGGAGCCCAAGTGGGTTTTTCCCTTGTACTTCCCCGTGATGACATGTATGGGTTAACTTCAGCAGGGCTCTTATCCTCTTTCAGCAATTGTGAGCACTGGGGAAAAATAAATCACCCAGCCCCAGACTCTTATTAAAAGTTACACCATTGGAAACGGCACAGGGGGAGAGGAGGGATCCGGTTTCAGCACAATCTCAGTCACATGTTATCATTGTATCGTTCAAGGAAAAGTTAAAATCTCTCTTCTCTTCCAGCAAACCCACCAGATGTCCCATAAAGACTGAGCAATGAGAGAAGCGAAACCATTACATCCTTAGGAACCCCAGTTTTCCAACTCGGCTGCTGTAATTAAAGCCAATTATCAAGTTACAACAAAAGCCACGGGCATGGGGAGCTTTAGAGACGTGTATCCAGCCCCAGGAATGTTTGCTAGGAATTGCAAACACATATTTATTAGAGCACAAGGCTGAATGATCCAAGTCCTGGCTATCAATTGCTCCCCTGCTCTGGACACTTGGCAGCACAACAAAAGCCTGTGGGCTGGCACACGCCGGATCCGGCACGCGGCAACCGCGGCACCGCCAGCCGGCCACTGCAGGGGGACCTGAAAGGACAAGGAGAAGGGAAAATCCCCAGAGGGAAATGTGCCACCGTGCCACGATACAGACCCTGTGCTGTTTGAACACCCTTTGGAGCTGGCATCGGTCTAAACATCCCAAGGAAGGCACAAGTCTCATCGAACTGGCTGTAAACTCTTGCAGGGAAAGAAAATGAAGAGAAAAGCCACGACCAAGGGACCAGTACCCTCAAGATCCCCTCCAACAGCTCCCCTGACTCACAGCATCACCCTCAAGAGAGCAGCAGATTCTATCCACGTACTCAGCAATCCAACAATGAGGCTTCCGAGGTGCCCAAGCCCCATCCCACCCCGGCTGCTGAAGGAGGCACGTGGGGCTCCACCAGGACCCACATTTGTCTGCCTTCACCCCAGTTCTCAGACCACGAACTAGGCAAAGAAGTTAAACTTGGTCCTATAGCCAGGCCCTTCCTGTCCCACACACAGTCAGCCCGCAGCCCAGGATGAGACACCAAGGAGAAAGATGTGGAATAATCGCTGCAGCCAGAGCTCAGTGCAGGGCCAAGGAAAGCCCCAACTCTACCTGCTGTCAGGTAAAACCACCCCAGGCCTTGCAGAGCCCCATTAAGTGAATGAAAGGTTGCAGGGTGGGGCAGAGCAAAAACCAGGACCTAATTAAGCCAAGCTTTGTTCAGGATCTTCAATGGCTCCGTAGCTGGGAGCCTGCTCATGAAAGCAGGGATTGCAGCCTGGGGCCAGGGCCCAACAGGTAACACCAGCCCAACGGACCCGGCTGGAACCACCACAGAGCAGCAGCACTGGAACGGCCTCACTGCCCCTGCCATGGAAATGGAGAGGGCCCACAGCCCTCCCCCACAGCAGCCCATGGCCCTGGAGCCTGGGATAGGTCCGGGTAGCTTCCACACGGGACATGCACGGCCCTGTGGCCACCTCCCAAATATCCCTGCTCATCCCACAAACAGCATCTTATCACAACATGCACAGCACAGACTTCTTTGAAAAACCAACTCAAATAACTGCTCTTTTTTCCCTTCTCTTCACACCAAGAGCACAAACCAAGAGCAGGACCAGGACCCCCGTCCCCTCCTGCTGTCCTGCCCCACCACCAGCCCCCAGCACGGACCTCGCGGGCGGGAAGGCACAAACAGCTGCCAACCTGAGAAATCTCCGGGCGTGACGTTGGGAGAGTTTGTAGCCTCTGTTTCAGTGTAAGACAACGTGGAATCTGATAGATCTGGAAAAAAAAAAAAAAGAAAAGAAAGCACTTTTAGTCCTGCTGCATTTGCCAGTGCTACGTGAGCACCCCTGGCTCCTCAGCTTCCCACCATCTCCCTGAGACAAACTCTCCACAGAGCCAGAAAGCAGCGATTAACTTTGTAGCTCCACCACGCAAATGCAAAGCTTGAATTGCCTCGACCACAAAAATAACTCCAGTTAAGTTGATCAAACAAGTAGGAACTTGGTGCTTACTGGATAAAGTTACATTAAGCCTCTAAACAAGTCAGAGTTACTATACTTAATTATCACCATTAAAATTCTTGAAGCTGTTTATTCTTGCTTCCTTCCTTCCTTCCTCTTTGCTGAAGCGAAGGAAACTTTGTTTTAACAAGTTAAGAGTCTTTGTTATTCTCTCTTGCTTACACCCCTCTAATTAAGTGCTCAACTGTTTGCTCACAGATTAACTATTATTTTTCCAATCAAACAAGCCAGTGAAGCAAATTTCAATCCCTGGCTGTTGTTTTAATAAAGTCACGTGTCGCTCACCATCATCTCTCCCTGCAGCACAGCAGTTTCTAAAGGGAATTAACTTGGAAGGGGGAGCACGGGGAGGGAAAACTCCTCTTTTTTTGCCTCCACACCTAACAAAAAAACCAGAAAAAAAGCCACCACCAGCCAGTTTGGCTTTGCAGGCCACTCTGGTCACAGCCCTGTGGCGATGAAGGCGCCAGGCAGAAACGTGCACACATGGCTGAGTCGCCGGCAGTTCCCAGGCCTGGCAGGGCAGGGACTCACCTTTGGCAGGGGCAGCTCCCGCCTTCCCCCGGGGCTGGGTGGGACAGGCAGGCACTGCTGTCCCCTCCTATCGCCTGCCCGTCTGCCTCCTCCCTGTCCCTGCCCCATTCCCTGTCCCTGCCCCATTCAAGCAAAAGCGGCTCCCGTTTGTCATTAACCCCAGTAAATCACTGACTATGGGATAGGGATAAAGGGAGAAAGCCCCCAGCTGCACAGATCCCAGCAAGAAATCCAAGAGGGATGTGGGATTCCTCCCTTCCATTCCATGTCTTTGCTTCCCATTTAATTGAGCAAGAAGGGCTGAGAAAGGATGGTGAGGATGCAGCTATGCCAGCTCAAAACACCTCCAGGCCAATGTGCAGCACACAGGACCAGGATCCAAGGCTGCCAGGCTCTCCAGCACCCTGCACTCCACACCAGCCTACCCACCCCAGCTGCTTTCACCAGTTTTGTTTGGAAAGCCTTTTATAATTCCCCAGGAAAAGTGACAGCTCATCCAGAAATGACACAGCACGAGCTTCAAAGACTTTCCATCTCATTGCAAGGAGCAGAGGAAGGGTAATAGCCGGTTCCTCCATGGAGCAGCACAGCCAGGCCTTTATGGAAATGGCACCCAGGAGCTCCCACTCCCGCAGATTACACACGCAGACAAAACATGACGTCTGGTAACCTTTCATTATGCCTTCATTAAAAATAGAGCTTCATATTATTTTGGAAAATATGCATGTGTCTACACGGTAATTTGGTAGGATAAACCGGCATCCATTTACTTCTTAAAACCCATCAGCTGACGCTTGCTCAGAAATAATGAGCAGCCATAAAACCCCGACTTGTTGGCTTTTGCCTGACGTGCCAGGTAGGGCTGTCTCAGAACCAGCACCGGGGCTGCACCATGAAAGAGTTCCCGGGAGATCAAAAGAGACAAAACACATACCCAGTGGCTTTTGCTCATCATTAGGAGACAGCCGAGAGTAGGGAGGCGGTGGAGACTCTGGAAAAACAAAACTTTAGGTTAGTGCTGTGTTCAGTTCATCAACAAACCCTCTCGCTTTCTCTTTTGGGGTAGGAACTCTTCCAAGGTTATAAACACCCAGTGGAAAACAAAACACTTGGAAGTAACTGGAGACCAAGGTTTTCCCAATTTTTGAAGAACGGGAGTTCCACCTTGAACTTTCAAAGTGGACTTTGCTACTGAAAATGCTGCACTCCTCTGCCCCATATCTGTGCCTGGACACTCAACAGCTTGAGCCACACAAAACATCACATTATTCCCAAAGAACTACATTTCCATCATCTGCACTGGGGGACAACCTTCCATCCATGACTCCAACACACATGGCTTAATAAGTGCTCCACAAACACTTTGCAAGTACTGAACAGAGAAGTTGGGTGATGAAAAGACTCCTCTTGGCACACAGGGCTGACACGAGAGCCAGGCTGGCTTCAGCCACCAAGCCACCCAAGTAACTACGGTCCATCCCAACAAAGGCCTCGGCACAGAAGCGGCTCAGGAGCAGAGGCCACCATGGTCCCGCTCACCCTGAATCCACCCCACAAAGCTCCTGAGCTCGGCTTTAAGCAGCAGGACTGAGCAGCCATGTGCTCCAAGTTCAGCAAGTCCTCAGAGGTGCTTTGCTGAATCAGGTCATTCAACCAGCTCTCGCTGTCCTTGAAAGGGTCAAGACCGTGCAGAAGGCTGATGAAGGTCCTTCATCAACTCCACGCCGTGATTGGAGGGGTTTCTTTTCCCCTTCCAAAATATGACAGTAATGTTTCTTGAATTACAACTTGCCAAAACTGAGCGTGCAGCCAGCTGGGCTGTATCAAGGCATCAGCATTGAGCAGGCACCGACTTCAGTGAGAAACTGTATTGTGAAGTCAATCAGCGGCACCGCATAGAGCACGGAAACAGGGGTGTGCTCCTCAGCTCCCACCTGCACCTGGCAGCACTCAGCCAGCAACTGCAGCTCAGCTTGGCTGAGTTCATCAAAAAGAACCTCAGCATCCCCCGTGTAATGGCTCTGGGCTCACCTAATGCTTCTCAGAAAAGGTTCCCCATTTCCCCTAATGGGGCAGGGTACTTATGGATCTCAAAATAAAAAAAAAAAATAGAGGTGCCAATGTCCCCATGTGGATGTAACTGCCCAACCTGGCTGTGCTGGTCCCATGCCAGAGCCAGACCTACTGTCACCAGGGGCTCGTTTGAAGCACCCCAGCACTTCCACACCCCTCAGCTACGTCACCCCACGGTAAACTGGGTGGGAAACACCAACAGGATGATCTCTGTAGGGAGCCACTTGTGGAAAAGGGCATCAAGGCCTTTTCTTGGCTCCTGTTACCAGCGCCCAGTCGGCGCGGGTGGGGTCCTGGCACAGTCACCCATTATCAAAGTGATAAGGAGCCACTTGATAACAGCTCTGCTTTCTACTACTCCCAGCACAGGGCTGGCAGCCGCTCACCGCTGGGAAAACCACCACCGCTGCAGGAAAGAGACTGGGAAGCTTCTCCCGTTTCTAAAATAAATGCCCCGTTCCTAAAAACGCAGCTCAACTCCAACTGGAATAAAAAAGCTGCCTCCAGCCTCTAGTGATCTTCGGGAGAAGCACGCCCAGAAGAGAAGTTTCTTTGAAAGAAGTGATGCAAAGCGAGGCAGAAGCCCAGATTGCAAAAGAAATAATAAAATCAAAGCTCTTGCCAAAAAAAGGGGCAGTCAGCATAGATTCATAGGATGGTTTGGGTTGGAAGAGAGATTAAAGATCATCTCGTTCCATCCCCTGCCATGAGCAGGGACACCTTCCACTATCCCAGGCTTCTCCAAGCCCCGTCCAACCCGGCCTTGGACATTTCCAGGGATCCAGGGGCAGCCACAGCTTCTCTGGGCACCCTGTGCCAGGGCCCCGCCACCCTCACAGGGAAGGATTTCTTCCCAATATCCCATCTAACCCTGCCTTCTGGCAGTGGGAATCCAGCTGTCCAGGGTCATTGAAGTTTTTGTACAGCCTGTTAAGTATTATTTCGATTTCTGCACCTCAAACTCTAACATGTCTCTGCTCCGTGTAACTATTCCCTGCTGACACGGACACGCGATCGAGTATTGCTGAAAGAAACAAAAAACTCAAGAAAACCAAACCCAGCCTTGAAAATGCTCACCTCTGCCCACGGTAAAAAATGCGAAACCCCCGAGAAATGCAGGAGCCCCAGGTGTCCCTGCGGGTTCGGAGATCCCCACGGCGGGGACATCCCCGCAGCCCCCCCGAAGCGCCTGCGGCTTTAAGCCGGCGGCGGTGACCGCCCGGCTCCGATATGAGCGAGCCAGGCTGGCGCCAGC
The DNA here is from genome assembly GCF_009650955.1 of Corvus moneduloides. Taxonomy (NCBI): domain Eukaryota; kingdom Metazoa; phylum Chordata; class Aves; order Passeriformes; family Corvidae; genus Corvus; species Corvus moneduloides. Next base: position 11,434,266 of record NC_045488.1, on the reverse strand, counting down.
GGGATGGAGCCGCCGATTATCGCCCCTTCGGCTCCCAGAGAGCGGGGAAACTCCGCGGGAAGGGAAAAAAAATTGAAGAGAAAGGGCTTTTCACGCACAACTGGAACCGCTGGTTCCAAGAGAGGGGGGATGCCCGGCGGGGACCCCGGGCCAGGCGAGTTCCTGCCCGGGCATCCCCGCAACACCGCGGGGCCGGGGCAGCGCGGCGCACGAGGCTTCGGATAAACCCAGGAAAGGGTCAGAAATCCCGAATCCCCAAACTGGTGGGTGTTTGTGGCGGGGGGAACCCAACTCGCCGCTGCTCACCTGGCCCACAGAGGCGGCTGAAGTGGTAGGGGTTGCAGCAGACCGTGGGTCCGTCGGCGACGCCGAAGCTCTGGCACTCGCAGAGGGGCTTCAGCTCGGCGGGGTGCTGCAGGTCGGGCCAGCGGAACAGCTTGCCCAGGAGGAGGTGCGGGGGCGCCGCCAGGCCCCCCAGGCGCACCTCGGTGCGGGCCACCAGGACGCAGCCGCCGGGCATCCCCCCGCGGGACTCCACCGCCTCCAGCAGGCTGTCCAGCGAGCGCTCCTTCAGCCGCTTCAGCAGCGAGTAGGTGACGGCCTTCAGCTCCTGCTCCAGCAGCAGTAGCCGCGCCCGCGCCTCCCGGCCCCGCCGCTCCGGGGAGCCGCCGTCGGCCGCGCCGTCGGGGCCGGGGGCGGCGGCGGGGGGACGCTGGGGGCCGCCCGGCTCCCGCTCCGAAAAGAGGCAGCAGGTCACGGTCCGGCCGTCGCTGTCCGGCGCGGAGCCGGGGGCGCGGAGCCGGGCCCCGCGCCGCTCTGCCATGGGGTCCCCGCGCGGCGCCGCCTCGCCCGCCGCCCCGCGCCGCTCCTCCGCCTCCCGCAGCAGCAGGCTGCGCGCTACCGCGCGGAGCTCCGCCGAGGGGCTTTTCTCCGTGATCTTGCAGCTGCCGGTGGCTCCGAGGTCGTGGCCGCTCCTGGCGCTCCCATCTCCGCCGTCCCTGTCCGGAATGACGCGGCTCCTCCAAAGTCGCCGCACCAGCCCTGAGCGTTTGGACCTGAACATACGACCCGCGGGCGGCCGGGGGTCGCGTCGCTCTCCGCCGCCCCCCGCCCTCCTCCGCGGGGCTCCTCGCTCCGCCGCCGGCTCTATCTCATCGCAGCCCCGGAGCAGCCCGGACTCCCCGCGGCGCTGCTGCCCAGCGGATCTCCGACGGCCCGCGGCGGGGCCGCACCATGGGGGGGGCGGCGGGGCGGCGCGGGCATAGACGGCGCCGCGGGGGCCGCTCCCGTGGCGGCGCTGGGGCTCGGGCGCGCCGCGCCGTACCCTACATCGGCTGCCAACGCGGGGCCGGGCGGGGAGCGGCGGAGGCGAGGGCCGGGGGGAGCCCGGGGCAGCGCTCGGCTGCGCCCCGCGGCCGCTCCACCATACAAGGTGGGGAGGAGTGGGGAAGCGCGCCCGGCGCGGGGGTGCCGCCCGGCGGGGAACCGGCGCCGGGGGCCGGTCGGAGGCGTCGGATCCCTTCAGCCAAAAATAGTATTAAAAAAAAAAAAAGTAAAAAAAAAAATTTAAAAATTAAAAGGGAAAAAATTAAAAATCAAATCAGAAACGCGAAGAAGCAGCAGCAGAGCCCGCAGCGCAGGCCGGTGTCAGCGCGTCCCTTGTCCGCATCGCAGGGCGCGGCCCCGGTCCGGCGGGTCCCCGCGCTCCGTGCGCGGCTCCCGGGGCCGCCGCCGCCGCCCGCTCGCGCCCGCCCGCCCCTCGCCGGCTTTTGTGTGGCCGGGGCGCGCGCGCGGGGCCCCTCGCGAGCGGCGCCGCCATTGGCTGCCGCCCATCATGTGCCAGTCTAGACACTCCGGCGGCTCCGCGCGGCACCGGCCCTTGCGCAAACACCGGCTCGGGTTTCCGACCTCTTAAAGGGACACGCGCCCCGCTGCCCCGCGCCCGCCGCCCCGCGCCTCCCCGCCGCCGCAAGCCCCGCATACCCCCGCGCTGCCAGTGTGCGGGAGGGGGGGATCGCCCCGCGGGGAGCGGGAGAGCGGGACGGGGGCGGTGGGAAAGCGGTACGGTGTGAAAGTAGGTCATGGCGGCGCGGGGGTTAACGCGCTCCCCCCGCGGGCCGCGCGCCGGACACACCCCCGCGATGTATCAACTTGTCCGCCGTGGCAAAAGTTCAGGCCCGGCGCGCTCCCATTGGCCCGCGGCCGCGTGACGCGCGGCGCCGCCACCTGCCATTGGCCGGCGCGCAGCGCGCGCCCCGCCCCGCTCCCACCCCGGCGTGCCCGTGAATGAACGGCAGCCCCGGGGCCGCGCGGTCCCAGCGCCCGCCGCCGCCACCGCGGGGCCGCGAACGGGGACCGGGGGGAGCGGGCCCCGGCCCGGGGGCATCGGCAGCGCCGCCGGCAGCGGAGGGAGCGGTGGCCTCGTGTCCCACCCCACGCGGCCACGGCGACAGGGTGCCTGTGGGGAGCGGGTTCCTCCTTGTCGTCCCCCCCCCAAAGAATCCTTCCCCAAATACAGAATAAATAAATAAACTCCTTTAAAACAGCGATTCCCGCCCCCCGCGCGCAAATCCCGCGGGCACAGCATCCCCGGGACACGTGCCTGGAGAATCGAATCCGGGGGTTCGGAGCTGGGGGGCTTTGCCCATCCTCACTCCATCCCCAGGGAGACAGGGAAGTTTCCCCCACCCTTGGATGGATCGGTGGGAACCTGCTGGAGAAAAAGCTTGGGACCAGCTTAAGGACCTCACTAATGAGCAAAAATTAATCTGGGCAGTTAATCCCCCAGAAGTTGGACAGTTAAGAGAAAAACACCCTAAACCAAACCAATGAAATTATTTCAGCCAACAAACCCTGTGCAACCTGAATGTTCATAGTTTTGCTCTTAGAATCTTTTGGGTGGCTTTTTCCGTACCTGAAGGCTTCTGTCCAAATTTCTGTCCACGTTTACCCAAACCTCCCCTAATCCACTCAAGAACATAATTTAAATGCACTGGATAAAGACAGTACCATTGTTTTACAGCAAACTTAATCAGTGTAACATCAAATACTCCATTTAAAATCCATAGGTGTGTGCCACCGACGTTTGCACCAATACAAACACAGAATGTTTTGATTTTGGGGTCGCTTTTGACCTGTAGGACCAGGGGCAAAGCTCCTTGTCCCCTGCCATTTTGAGGTGGGGTTTAGGAAATGTGCAGCTTGCCTGGTTAAAAATATAAAAACTCATATAAAACCTGTGAGGGACCTGCTGCCTCTGACACTGCTCAGCTCTCAGCCACCCGCAAGCAGCTGCATTTCATACCTGTACCATGGTTTGGACTAAAGTCACCCAACACCCCAATGTGGTAGGGAAATGCCTTTTTTTCACAGTGAAAAGGCACAAAAGGCACAAAAAAAAAAAAAATTCAGCTTCAGACATGGAAGTAGCAACTGGGATTTCCTGGATCTCATGGAATCATGGAATGGTTTGGGTTGGAAGGGACCTTAAAGCCCATTTGTTTTCACCCCTGCCATGGGCAGGGACACCTTCCACTATCCCAGGTTGCTCCAAGCCCTGTCCAGCCTGGCCTTGGACACTTCCAGGGACGGGTCTCCAACCCTGGTGGGATCCCTGCCCATCCTGAGGCTGCTCCAGAGAGGTTCCGACACTTGTTTAAAGTCCACATGGATCACCCTGTCCTGCATGACCCCAAGATTCACCTCCCTCAACACAGCTGATGCTTTTCTTTCCAACACCGCCTTTCTAAACTGTCACCCAAATTACAATATGTCCCAAATGTGCAATTACCAACATTTAAATATATATAAATCTTAAATATAGCACTGCTAAAGCTAAGAATAGGTTATTATTCCAACAAGCAACGTCTCACCGCTTATCCAACGCTCTATAATCATGGAGTGTGCAATATGGCAGGAAGAACAATGGGGCTTTCATGGGATCTGGAGCAGCCGAGCATCTCCACGGGCACAGGTATGCAGGAGCAGCCCCGATTCCACCCGGAATGCCATCCATCCCAGCTCCTGCAACAACAGCACATTGTTCCTGCCCTAACGTGGGCAGCAAAAACAGAGCCCTCAATTGTGCTTGTCACAATGCACATATAATTTATAGTAATGTTGGTTATTAAAGGATTTCTAGTGATTAACAGCAATGTGCTCTTTCACTGCCTCCCCCCCCACCTTTTTTTTTTTTTTTTGTCAGTCATAATAACAAACATTCCTGGGAGATGCTCTGGAACACATCCTATAGGTCTTGGCAGAAAAGCTGGAGAGAAGCTTTTGAAAGCCTGCCAGTGTTATCTGACATGGATCTCCCAGGTATGATAGAAAGCCAAATCCTCCTGGGTCCAAGAGGACTGTGGGTGGCCAGGAGGGCACCAACCTCTTCCCAAAGCCAAACTAGAGCTGGGATGGGGAAAAAAGGGGGAGAGGGACCAGCCCTGCCATTGCAGCACCCTCAAAGGCATTAGTAGAGCCCAAAACCAGACTGTGGCACTCCAGGTGTTCAGTAAAGGAAATTAATCTCATCGTTTTCTGCTTTTTTTCTGATCTCTAGTATTTGATACATTCCTGGTAAAAAAGAAGAATGCAGGGGTAAAAATCACAAAAGGAATAATTGCCACTTAAATAATGTTGTAAGAGCTCAACTTGTAGGTTATTTCAATGCCTTGAAAATGGGGGGGAAATGGGGACCCCCAAGGGGTGGTGGGGGCTGGGGGACACATTGCATCTCCTTTTCCCCCCGGAAATGGGGGCTCGGAGTGTCTGAGCACAACCAGAGAAACCACCACAAACCTGCTGCTCCAGAGCCAGGGGCTCTGCCAAAAACTAAAATGCCTCATAAAATCCTGCTGGTTTTGCTGGAAGCTGATTTTGAAAGGAACCAGAGAAAAAAGGTTTTGACAACATCAGAACGTCCCGTTTCCTTTGTTTTCATGACATTGCCATGATTTTCCAGTTCAAACTGACTTTTCATTTTACTCTTGCAAATGTTATACCCTGAGTGGTAACACACTGTGATAGGACCTTGGACCCTCTTCAAAATGGAAAAAGCTTAAATCAGAATGAGGCATTTTGATAAATCCACAGTATAAAAAAAAATTATGTTTCAAGAATTTTCCTCCATGGAGAATTTCCCAACTGTTGGACTCCGCACTCCCAGACCTCCTTGGCATCTTGAAACCTTTTGGGGCAGAGATGTGATCTCACCTCAGGACCTCAGCCTGTGCTCCCATCCTGGAGGAGCTGCAGCCTTGGCAAAAACCACCCTTCCCATGGGATGTAACCACATTTTGCCAACTCTCCTGGGGCATAAAATTGTACGTTTGGGTTGGAAGGAACCTTAAAGTTCATCCCATTCCACCCCTGCCATAGGCAGGGACACCTTCCACTATCCCAGGTTGCTCCAAGCCCTGTCCGACCTGGCCTTGGACACTTCCAGGGATCCAGGGGCAGCCACAGCTTCTCTGGGCACCCTGTGCCAGGGCCTCCCCACCCTCCCAGGGAACAATTCCTTCCCAATATCCCATCCATCCCTGCCCTCTGGCAGTGGGTAGCCATTCCCTGTGTCTTGTCCCTCCATTCCTGGTCCCAAATCCCTCTCCAGCTCTCCTGGAGCCCCTTTAGGCCCTGGAAGGGGCTCTGAGGTTTCCTTGGAGCCTTCTCCTCTCCAGGTGAACAACCCCAGCCCTGTCCTGCTCAGGGCAGTCCCAGTGTGTGACAACCCTGCAGAGAACCTGGGACATCAGTGCAGGACCTTCTGCCTTGCCAGGGGATGCCCAGGTCAGTGCATTTACATCCCAGCCCAGTGGTCACTTTTGCACTTTCTTCCAATTGGGATCAAAGTTTCACCATCCTTTGATCCCACCCAAATCCCACCGGATCCAGTGGCACCATGGTGAGGCTGCACCTGCTGCCCCTGGGGCTCAGGGGTGGGGGGCAAATCAGGGCCACAGCAGCCAAATTGCTTAGGGATGGATTGAAATTAAATACCCTCCAAAATTTATCATAGTAGGGAAGGAGAAAAAAAGAGGCAAAATCCAACAGAAATTCACCAAATACTGCATTTCACCAGAAATAATTGTGAATGGGTTAATGGAAACTCCGCAAGGCAGGAGCTGCTGAGTTTCCAGGCTTTTCAAGGCCCTTCCCACGAGTATCTGCTGTGGGTGGGGACAAGCTGACTCACAATTTCCAGGGCTGTAGTAACATTTCAACACCCCGGCACTCCAGCCTTGGGGACTGATGGCAAAGAGCACATTCCCAGCAGAGTGGTTGGGAAGCTTTTTGACAAAATGTTTTCTTGGGTCAGAAAATGTCACTTCGGCAAAACCAGAATTTTTTTGGTTTTTTTTTTGCTTTTTTGGTGGCAAACTACCAGTTTCCACGAAATGTTGCTTGGAAAAGTTTTCTGGGAGCAAGCCTGGATTTCTAGTCAAACCCACAGAGGTAAAATCATCTCCCCAGAGGTCCTCGGGGTGGGCGATGGCACCCATCTGTGGTGGTCCCCATCCCAGAAAGGTCCCTTGCTTGGAGCAGGTACATGGACTTCTTTAAATCCCTTCTGGGTGGAGCTGGGCCAATTTGTGAAAAATAATTAAGCAGTTACACAAGGAGAAGGAGATCTGAGATAGGGAGTGTTGGATTCAGTTCCCTGGCTTGGCTCTGGACAAACAAGGATTGAACCACAAGTCAGGCCAGTGCCACGAGTACAGGATTATCCCCTGTGCTGCTGCTTTCATTTTTTAGGAAAACAAACTCAAGCCATCCCAGAAAAGCCCTGCTGCAATCCAAGGAAAGCACTGGTGTCTCATGTTTTGTAGGACAGGAAGAGTGCCTTCATCCAAACACAATGCCAGCCTCCACGGAGAGAAAAATGGGCCTTTTCTCCTGAAGGAAAGATTAATTTCCATTTTTCCCATGGCAGAACAAGCCAGATGCACACCTTGGCTCTTGCTCAGTCACAGGGTGAAACATGAAGCAGGAGAAGCATCTTCTCCTGTAATTCCCAGTGGTGCTGAAAATCCCATCTGGGAAGACCAATTCTCTCCAAGCAGCCTCGGATACCTTCAGAAAATGCAGAGTCAGCTCAGCAAAGCAGAAAAGGATGAAGGGCCCCAGGAAGTGTGCCCAGGCTTCCCTTTGCCGGTGGCATGGGAAGGTGATCTGTGAGCATGTGCCACTGGCACGGGGCTGCTGTCAGACCTGCCCCTGTCCCTCCTGTTGCTGCTGACTGGGGCTCTCTGAGGCCTTTTGAATGGATGAGAAAATGAGGCATGTGGGTGGAGAGGATGGAGACCTTGATTGCTGAGCCTCAATCTAGTGCTTTATCCAGGAGGACTTCCTGCCTCGTGGTGCATTGGAATGTCCGGAGGATCCCACAGTGGTGTGAGCACAGGGATTGCTCCTGGGATTCACATGAGGAGGGGACAGTGCAAGATCCTCCCAGTACCTGCAGGGAGCCTACAGGAAAGATGGAGAGGGACTTCTTACAGGGACCTGGAGCGACAGGACAAGGGGAAACGGATTCAAACTGACAGTGAGTAGGGTTAGATGGGATATTAGGAGGAAGTTCTTTGCTGTCAGGGTGGGGAGGCCCTGGCACAGGGTGCCCAGAGAAGCTGCGGCTGCCCCTGGATCCCTGGAAGTGTCCGAGGCCAGATCGGACAGGGCTTGGAGCAGCCTGGGATAGTGGAAGGTGTCCCTGCCCATGGCAGGTGGTGGAACAAGATAAGATCCATTCCAACCCAAACCATTCTGGGATTCTGTAAGATGAAGAAGGGGATGGGGAAGAAACGTCACCTTCAGCCACTCCAAAAATGGTGCAGCCTCTGAGGCTCCTGCAGGAGAGAGATGCACATGCTGAGTCCAGCCACTGCTCGCATGGCATTTTGGGAATTTGTCTCATCTGCCTCAGCCTCAATCCTTCCTTCCCCAGCCTCAGAAGGACCAGCAGCCCCTAAACCTTTCCTGTCCTCCTCCGGCTACAGGACCCCAGTTCTGTCACATGAACCAGCTGCTCTGCTCACATGGGAAAGGAATTACAACCAGAGGACTCATCTAGAAATCACACCCCCGTAACAAACACACAGGAGTTTGTCCTTTTATCAGCATTTATTCAGCAGCCTGTGGAGACAGTCTGCCTTTCTGGAGTCTTTTCCAAGCAGATAACACCTAGTCCTGAAACTGCCCTTTATGTTCTTGTTGGCTTGGCTTTGGTGAATTGTCATTTTCGAGCTGGAAAGGGACTATTTGAGTAAGAAAAACAGCTCTGTTTGCTGCCACCATGCTGATCCAGCAACAAACTGTGTAACATGCCAAGCCCAGTGTCCTTAAAAAAAATAAATCTACCCCTCTCCATGTTTACCCACACAATTTGCAAACACAAAACTGGAAGTTCCCCAGGGGGTAGGATTAAAAAAAGGATTATTCTATTTGGAGCTGGTCCAGAAAGCAAAGGGAGTATATATAAATGTATATGTTTATGTCCAAAATGGATTTTAATTGAGGTTTGTTGTGTCCAGTGGTGTTCTGCTAGAAGCAGGAGCTAAAAACACAGTGGGGCTGGAGGAGAAGGAAGTTTGAGGAAGACATCAAAGCAGATCTGAGAAAGGTCATCCCTAAATGGCAACCTGTCCATTTCTGCAATAGTTTGCTCTCCTATTTATGATGGTATTTTCTGGGAAGAGCTGGTCAGAGCCAACTAGGGCAGGCTTGTAAAAAGATAATTTTTCTCCCTTAGAAAACACAAAGACAGACAGACTGGGCTGCTGGCTTTTCTCCCTGCCCAAGATCTGCTGCCCTGGGCAATTTGTTCTGTTGCAGCAGCTCTTTGCTGGAGTGAGTGGCGTCTGGGCAGCTTCAGAGCAGACGCCAGTCACTCCAGTAAAGAGCTGCTTACCACAGCTTTGGTAAATATTTTCTGCAGTGGTGCAGCAGTGTCTCACAGAGCAGCACTGTTATTTCGTAGGCATCTCCAATAATAACTCCGAGAGAAGCAGCCACAAGACATTAGCAAAAGCTGCTGCCACTGACCAAAACTTTGGAGAAGCAGGAACAGAAGTGGGCAGAGAATAGAAATAGGGACTGAGTCACTGGCTGGAGAGACAGCAAGGGAAAATTGGAAAAGGCAGGCTTCAAAAGCTGGTCCTGGGACACAGCTGCAGGATCAGCACACACTGGGCTGATGCTTCCCCAAATTTCTCACAACCTCTAAATGGGGATATGAAAATCATTATGGGAAAAAGAGAATATTGTCTTCCCTGTTTTGAATCTGGACCAAAGGTAGCCAGAGGCACTCATTGCTGAAGTACCAAAGCTACATCTCTTTTTGTGTTGAAACAGCACTTTGAGTGTCCCTGCTGGCAGCTGGCTGTGGGATCTCCAGGGCTGCTTTTCCAATAGAAAGCAGGATTTGAGAGGAAAGGAGTTGACCCTGAAGTCATTGGCACCGCTGGGTGTTACTGAGAGCAAACCACCCTTAAATAGACACCAGGACACAGCAGGACGCAATTTAGTCCAGCAGTGGCACAGTTGCTTCTTAAACACCCAGCACAGGAGCAGGCTGTGCTGAGAGGGCAGATGGTGGTTGGAAGCCAGTCAGGTCTCCAGGGGATCTTCTCCATCCCATGGAATGAGAAAACCCCTCCCTGGCTGGCAACCCCCAGGGTTAGTCCTTCTGTTCCTCAAACTGTGCTGGGAGCCCACCTCTGTCCAGGAAAACACTGGCTCTGACATCCCAGGCTGTTGGGAGATGATCAGGAGCAGCAGCTCCTTCCCCAAGGCTCTGTGGGTGCCAGCAGCACCTCTTCCTGCTGCACAGGGATCCTGGCCACCAGCACGGCCACTCACAGGCATGTCAGGCAGCTCTGGGGTGCACGTGCCCTCTGCAGACCCCTTTCCATCCTCTTGGAGCCACGACTGGGGTTTTCCAGAGCTGGACATGCATTTCTGACACTAAACCCTTTCACTGGTGTTTTGGTGAGCCAAGCCCCCAGAGGGCGTGAGCTGGTGCAGCTGTCACCTTCCCCAGACAGGTCCCAGCCAAATTCTGACCTTTATTTACCTTCTGAGGTGGGCTACGGCCTGGAACATCTCACTGCCCAGCCTGACCCGGCATGCTTGCTCCTGCCCACCTTTCCTGAAATCCAGGGATGAAAAACTGACCTGCTGTCTGCAAACAGCTTCCCACGGCCCACCAGGGCATCCTGGGATGAGAATGAGAGGATGGAGCACTGACTGGAGAAGGGACTCAATAGAAAACAAATTTTAGGGAAATGAGTGGGGTTTAGCTCCCAGCCTCTTCTCATTCAGCTGGTAAATGATTGATGCACAGTGACCAGATGTGGTGAACCGAGACCAGAACAGCAACGAGAGAAGAGGAGTGTGGAAGAGCTCGGCAGAGGGATTGGGTGCTGGATCTGCAGGAACCAAATCCCAGCAATTCTTGTCCCACTTTTCATGGGACCATCCCTTTCTTCACTGAGCTTCACCCAGCCCTGGGGTATGCACAGCAGCTGGTCAGCACCAGCTCAGGACAAGGGAGAAAAGACGACTCTCAAAGCCACGTTAGGAGAAAATTTTTGGCTGCAAGACCTGCCAACACCTCCCGAAGCCACCCTCAGCTGAGAGCTGTGCCTGTGACAGTGACAATGACCCAGCTCCCACTGCCACCCCCATTCCTGTACTCTCCAAGCAGGTGGGATGTGCAGGAGGACAGACGGACATCGGCCATCCCAACAGGAGCTGTTCCCATCATCACTACCCAGACAACAAACGCTCCTCATGTGGCCATAAAGCCAGGGTGGCATTTTTATTAGCTGAGGTTTCCTCTTTTTTTTTTTTTTTTTTCTCCTTTTTTATGGCCTTATCCACAAATGCCGAGAGCCAGAGGGAATTATTTGTTACTTACATTAAAGCAAGAAGCCCTCAGACCACAGTGCTACAACCACTCCCCATATCATTATTTTCTTCTTTTTGGATTTATATGAAGCTCATTATTAAACCTGAGCTAACACAGACATCCTAACAAGGCACCCAGTGCTAATAACTGCTAAACAGCATTATTAATCATTGTAATTACAGCATTTAATTGATGATATTAAAGAGAATACTTGCCTACTTTTCCAACCCCCAAAAAATCCACAAATGTAGCTTATTAACACTAATTCTATTCTTATTGGTAAAACTATTGTTAGATTTCAAAGACAGCAAGTTTGGCCCCTAAAAAAATGGCTCATGCTGGGATGGTGGGGCATGTTCCCAGACTCTGGTGTCACTTAGCTGGGATAGAGTGAGTTCAGCAAAATGAGGAATTCTGTCCCTGAAACCTGACAGCAGCAGTGCCAGGGGCCTTTAGGAGGGGCACAAATCTGTATACCCACTTAAAAGTTACATCTCTCCTCACATCCCCTCTCAATTTGATTGCAGGGGTGCAGGCGGGTCCATAAAGGCTTGGGGAGCCAGGATCCCCTCTCCAAAGGGTGGTTCTGTGCAGTAAGTGGGAATGGGAATGTCAGGAAGCAGGGCTCCCCTGTGGTGAGTTGTGGGTGCAATATAGGGCTGGGATCCTGTGACAGCCTCTCTCCTCACTGCCTCTTGTAACGTTCAGTGGAATTATTCATGCTGAGCCCAGTCACCCAAACGGCCGCATAAACACCGAGCTGCACTTTAATTAAAGATGTGCCGAGATAAAAAGCTACACAAACCAATTTTAAACAATTAAAAATAATATTAGAGGCGTTTGTCTCCCCAGTCTGTATGTGTCCTGAGCAGCTAGGGAGCCTTGCTGCGTTTTTACCGTTGTCAGGACTTTTTGCAGCGATTCCCTGAGCAAGGATGAGCCTGCGTCCAGACGTCTCTTTGCTCCAAAGAGTTAAGATTTCGCTTGTCAGGCTGTTTTTGTTTCTATTCACATGTCAGTGCCTGTCATTTATTTAGTCAATGGGACATGTCCAAGGGATGGAGACAGACTGGGTTAGTCATTCTGACCGTGGGTCGCCAGTCACTGCGAACTGCCTGAGGTCATTTCCAAAAGCGTCAGGAACAATGAGAGGGAAGCTGGGCCCGGGAGACCTGCAGGAAACGCCGCGGAGATTAAAGACAGAGATAGTCCTTTGCAAAAGTACACTGGAGGAATGTTCCCTATGTTCTGTCAACAGAGTTTCTTCCTCGCTCAAGACCGTCTATTTTAAGTCTGAGCTCGCACCAAAAATGGAAATCCTTGCTCAATGGCTATCAGTGGATCTTGGGTTTCTGGGGCTGCCTCAGCCGAGGAAATGAACCCTCCAGCTCGGCTGGAGCAGCTTCAAACGATCCCTCCTTGCAGCAGCTCCGTGTCTGGCTGAAGGATGGAGCTGGAGCCATGGTACTGCCCTATTGTCCATGAGCATCATCCCCACGGGGTCCCCACAGTGTCCAGAATCACAGAATGGGTCAGGTTGGAAGGGATCCCCCTCATCTGGTCCAACATCCCTGCTCAAGCAGGGTCATCCCAGAGCACCTGGCCGAGGACTGCATCCAGAGCTGGGGCACATGGGTGCTGGGAATTGCATCCCAGCCCTCATGGCAGCATTGAGCCAAGCAGGACTGGCAGGGCCACAGCTCAGGCTCCATCCACGCCTCCAGGATACTCTCCTGCTTTAGGGAAGGGACTGGAAAAGAAGCACTGAAACACAACCATAAATATTTGCTGCAGCATCTTGGGCTGAACTCAAGCCCCGTGACTGCAGATTTGGGGGAACGGGAAATTCCTCTGGCAGCCAGCTGGGCCTCAGTGCAGGGCTGAAACACAAGAGCAGTTTGAGGTGCAGAGATGCACTTTTTGCTTTTTAAGCAGAATAGGCCAGGCCACCCTTACTTAACACATAAGATTCCTCTGGGTGTTTTGGAAAACACTAACAACAACCACATGATTGGTGTAAAACGCTGCCTTTTCCGTCCAGACACACTATTGTTTGCAGATAAATACATTCCATCGAGCTTTTTTTCTATCCTGACTTTCTGCATGTGGTTTCTGCATCTCAGGAAGATGGGAATGGGGCTTTGACCATGGTGGTGGCCCAGGAGGAGCCACCACAACCTGCTGGCCTGGGAATTGGTGATGGGGACTCAACCCTGCCCTCAGTGAGGGTACAACAGCCAGAGCTATGGGACAGGGATGGAAGGAAGGGTCAGGGAAAGGAGCTGCACAGTAGATCTGAGCTGCTCTGCAGAGATAGGGGAAAGCAGAAAATGTATTTTTTAGAATACAAACATCCCTCCCGGACACACAAACATGAGAAAATCCAAATTCCTCAGCGTGGTATTTATGAAGCCAGTCAGAGACACGATACAGGCCAGCTCCGGTAGATTTCTCCACGTGTCGTTAAAGATTCAAATTACAGAGTAATTTTAGCCTTTGAAGGCATTGGAGTGGGTATGGTGAGCCCGGGGGCTGCTCGGGGCAGGGTCTGTCTGTGCTGCAGACGGAGATAACGCAGAGCCACCGGTGCAGCGAGCCCGGAGTCAGGAGCCAGCCAGGAATGACGGAGGCACTGGGGGAATTGGCTCTGCCTGCAGATAAGGGAAGCATCCTGCTTGAAGCATGGGGTAAACAACTTTTCATACACAAGTGACTTATCTGGAGAGTCCCACGGGAGGAAGCGGCTCTGGCTCTGCAGGCACATCTGTGCGGTGTGACATGGTGGGGATGGCGGCCCAGCCATGGCACCCAGGGGTTTTGGGGAGCCCAGGGGATTTGGGGAGCCTGGCTGTTCATGGGTGCTGGGGGTAAGGCTCAACCAGCTTGCAGAAGGGAATGCAGATTGATGGATTTGTCTCCAGGAGGGGGACCAGGGCCCCTGGTCCAGAGGTGGCCTCATGGTTGCACAGGTATGGATTGAGCCACCCAAATGAAAAATCACAGAACAGCTGGGCAAAATCAGAAAGACTTCAAAAAGAGACTTAAATGCTCTTTTTAAGTACAAAGCCAACACCAATCGTTGTCCCCACTAATGACACAGAATACTGGATAAAATTCAGGTGTGTTTTCATTGATAAGGCCAGGAAAGCACTCTCAAGCTGGAGACAACAATCCCCAGTTGTTTCATCACAGCTGAAGAAGGCCGGTTGTTTCATCATGGCAGGATGAGATTTGAGAGAAAGAAGGAGATCACAGCCACTCCCTCGTGCTCCCTGTGTAGCTGCAGGGTTCATCTCTGAGCTCTGACACCTTGCTGAGCATCATTCCCACGTGGCACCCGGGGGGAGCCGGCCACAACCTCAGCCCTTTGTGTTTTTTTGGGGAGAGGAGATGGAGCCAGGAGGGAGCAGGAGGAGCTGCTCTCCAGTTCAGAGCCTGATTTATGGCTGAGGCCTCAGGCAAATCCCTTACTGGCTTTGTGGTTTCATTTCCCCATCTCTACAGTCTCTTTCACGGGTCATGTGTGAGGGGGAATTAACAGTCAAACTTTGTTTTTAATAAATATTTGAAGGTTTGTCTCGTGTTTTATGAATATTTCTGAATGATCTTCCTGCCCTTGCATAAGGGTCTCTCCCTGCCAGCTCTTTAATCCCAGCTCCTCTCCCTGGCGTGGAGCGATGCCTCTGCTGCAGATTTGGGCTTTCATTGAGCGACAATTAAGCTGCCTCAGTTAAATGTAAAGGCATGTGAAGAAAGTTTTCTGCTGCCAGTTAAGTGCTGAGTGCCAGCAGCAACCACCTAACTTAAGGGTTCCTCTGCGAAAACTCAGCCAAAGCAGCACCCAGCACCCAGCACCGAGCTTTGAGTGACCCTCAGCACTCCAAAATTCCCCATTTATGTGTGAAGCATGAGTAAAATTCTGTTTTCATCAACGCAGCATGATTTGGAAGTGAAAGCATGGGTTTGAAGCTCCTCTGAGCTGAGGCCAGTGGAAATTCAGTGTGGGTTTGACCCCAGCACTGTGCACGCTTTAGTCTCTGCCTGTTTATTGTTAAACTCATTAAAACCACCAGGGTTTTTGCATCTTAAAAGTGTTTTCTGACTTCATAAAATATGTGAATGCTTAAGAAAGAATCTGTGTGCAACTGTGTAAATAGTGACTAAGGAGGAGGAATTCTGTGGTGTTCAAAGGGAGTGAAAGGAGCTGACGAGCCTGTGGTGTAATGAGTTAATTTGCCTCCAGCCTACCTGGTGCCCAGCTCAGCCTCCCTCAGATGTGGCTGCTGATGGGCCTCGTGCTCCTCCACCCAGATGAGTGATTTTAAGCTAGAGATTCAAAATTAGCTGTCTCTGACGTGCCCCAGCCCAAGGTCAGTCACTTCCTTTCAATATGGATGTGGAATTTCCATGAGAAGAAATTTGAAGAATTTCAGAATGAAGCGTTTTGACTCTTGAGTTGAAATCATCTCCATTTCTAACCAACACTTCATTCTAATTTTAAAGTGCTGTAAAGTTTGAAAAGCAACTCCAGCCATGCATTCAACCAACATTTTTGTTCAAGCCCTCATTTCCCAGAAAATAGTTTGGTTTATTCAGAACTAGAACAAAAATTTGCAACTGCCAATAAACCATTTCCATCCCAGATTTAATGTAATAAACTTTCTGGAACTGCTGGAAGTTGAAGATGTCATTAAATGGATACCTTGTACTGTCACCAAGATTCATGGAATTCCCCAAACTCATCCCAGGCTTCAGCAGAGCTGTTCAAGGGATGTTTACAGCTTATTCTCCTCTTGCAGGAAAATGATCCCAAGCTCTAAACCTGATGGGAGCCACCTTGCTGTCTGCCATGTTGAAATATGGCAGTGAAAAAAGCCAGCAATGCTCAAACCACTGCAGAATCCCAGTGGAACGAGACAGATGAGGAATATTTTATATTTAGGAGGAGGAGAGGGAAGGCAGGAGCTGTATGATGCTGGATTTTTCATGATAAAGAACATTTCTCCCTGCCATGGGAAAAGTTCCATGTTTTATTTTCCTGAGGAACAACGGTCTCCTGTGTTTCCCACCAGGTTGCTTACGATGCAGAGCTGGAGCAATCCTACTTCCCCTCTCCATGTCCTTTTCAGCCCATGTGGCTTTATTTGCCAGGATGGGAAGAAGACTTGGAAAGCACAAACAAAAATCCCACAACATCAGTTGCAAGAAGAAACAACTGAGTTAAGGACTGTATTCAATGATTGGACTTTATATTGGATATTGAGAGGGAATTCTCCCCTGTGAGGGTGCTGAGGCCCTGGCACAGGGTGCCCAGAGAAGCCATGGCTGCCTCTGGATCCCTGGAAGTGTCCAAGGCCAGGTTGGACAGGGCTTGGAGCACCCTGGGATAGTGGAAGGTGTCCCTGCCCATGGCAGGGCTGGAATGGGATGAGCTTTAAGGTCCCTTCCAACCCAAACCATTCTGGGATTCTCTGATCTTAAAGGTCTTTTCCAGTCTGAACGATTCTATGATTCCAACCTCATCCTCCTGAGCTCTCCCGAGCTGAGAGGTCTCCTTTAATCTTCACAGTCCCTGGAAGAAGAGCTATCTGCCTGCCTGTTCTTTGGCTGTTGTCTTCACCTGGATCTTCTGTCCCTCCTCTGCCCCCTGCTCCACCGTCTCCCCATGTCTGAAGCACCTGAGCACTGTGTGAGGTGAGGAACCACCAGTGCTGATCAAACCAATGGCAGAGGGCTGGAAAAGGAGTGCGCTGAGTCCCAAATGGAGGAGTCTCACAAAACCTCAGGTTTAAGACACAGGGAAATGTTCCACTGCACTGCTGTACCTGGGGCAAGTCTCAGTGCCCAGCACACACCTGGCCAGCAGTGATGGGAATTCAGGGATCCCGCTGCCTACTGAGGGAATGAGCACTTGGAACCCAACAAATAACAGACTGTGATGCTGCCTGGGAAGTTCTCCCTTTGATTCTCTTGCTGAATCCTTAAACCAGTGACTTGGCCAGGAACAGAGTCGTTTTCAGCAGTCAGTCACATTTTGTCCCCAAATGCTCTCTCTGGCCCTGGGTTTGACCTCACCACCCTCCTCCTGCCAGGGCTGCTCTGTCCTGGGTCTCCTCTGCTTCGTGTGAGAAGGTGGAACAATGCAGCTCTCTGAGCACCCCTCCAGCATGGAAGAGTTGGACATTGTTTTCTTTTCCTGTTTTGTTTTGCGTGGAATAACTCCCCTCTATGGAGTCACTTCGGCTCCAGAAACAGACTATTAATAAACTTAACTGCCTTGGGGAGCCCAAGCCAAACACTGGCCTTAGAGGGGAAAAAATAAAATCTACAATTGCACAGAGCCTTTTCATCCCTGTGAACCTTCTGAGGGACATGTAATGATTATCCACCACATCACCATGTCAGTGGTGGCTCTGGGAGCCACTGCAGCCCAGCCTGCCTGTGCTGGCCCTGGGCTAAATGAACTCTGTAGGCACAGCAGAGGCTTTCTCTAAGTTGGAGCTGTTTGGTAGCTTCCATCAGCTTGTTCTTGGTTCACAAATAAATGGTGCTATCAAAGGGGACAAGGGGTGGCCCTGTGTTAAGGCACAGAGCTGAAGTCATGGACCTTGTCAGGAGGTTGAGACACAGCTTTGGTATCAAGGTTTTTTCTCTGCTGGCCCCATCACGTTCTGCAGAACATAAACTTTAGGTTTTAAAAAGAAAAACAGCTCCATTATTTGGGAGTCCAAGGTCCAATTCAAGCAGCCAATGGGGATGAAAACACAGTTGAAGTCTGTGCTCCCCATTCAATGTTAAATCTTACTGCAGGCACAGGATCAGACTCTCAGGCTGAAGCCGCTTTGGACCAAGGGTGTCCAGCAGCAGGAAACTGCCAGGGATCACAGGAAGAGGCTGAGACTTACTTTGGTAGTGGGTGAGATGGTCTTTAGAATATATGAGTACAACATCCAGCCTAGAGATGGGACCATGGAAACACAAATGGAAGAAGACCATGTGCCAGATCTTGCTCCAAGTGATACTTGAAGCCAATGGAGTTGCTCTGGATCTGTGTTAGAGAAGCCAAAACCAGATTTTAGCACCAATTCTGGAATGGGATGCATGCAAAACTGACATGGTTGTAAGACTGACAGAGAAGGCTGAACACCAAGTCCATGTGCCATTCTGGTATGGACCTCCCAAAGAACACAGGGGTTTAATTATTTTCCTTTCAAAAAATTATAAAATTAATAGAGATCTGAAACGAGAAAAAACACAAGCCAAGCGTTCAGCTTGGACTCACAAACCACAAACCAGCACCTGCCCCTTGCCCAACTCCCAAAATAAACTTGAGCCTTAAATTCAGTAATTTTTGAAACAACGTGTTTTTCACTCAAAGTCCCCAAGTAACTACAGGTTTCACTTTCTTCCATTATCTCCAGCATCAAGAAAGCCTGGCAGTGTCCCTTCCATGTAACAACTGCCTCTCCTTGGCATTAACCTGCCCCCAGACAACACTGAGGTGGGTCACCTCTATTTTCCTGCCTATCCTTCATTGAAATCACTGCTTGCCCAGGACAAGGGCTGGTGCCTTCCCCATGATCACTTGTACTTGCTCCTGGCCTTGAGAACACCTTGTTCATGTGCTTCCCCTGACAGACTGGGAGCATGTTCCCCTCTCTCCCCGTGGATGAGGCTTTGCCTCTTCCACCAGCTTCATGTACCTGATGTGCAGGGACTTGCTTTGGCACCATCTCATTAGCTGCTGTTAGCATCACTTATCCTGCTGGAGTTTCTTCCCACTGAGCAATGAAACATTCCGAATCCAGGCAGATTAAAGAGAAACACATTTCATCATCCACCCCTCAGCTTCAACCACTCCATTAGAAGGCAAAAGGCGTTTGGATTTGGGAATTGCTCACGGCTCCATCGGAGTGGAGATGGAGACACAGCTTGACAGATCTCAGCTCCATGGGGATGTTTGGCTGTGAAAATGATTTTCATGGTGCTTTACCTCAACCTGCTGCAGATGTTTTGTACCCTGGGAGAGCCCAGCCTGAAGTGCTGCTGCTTCCAGACACTTCCCAAGGCTTTCCATGCCAGGTCAGCTGGACCCACAGCTGCTGTCCAGCCTCCTCCCCCAGCTCAGTCTGGGACACCAGGAAATCATACCCAGCATGGCCTTATCCAGAACACACTTCTCATGTGCTAACCTGGTCTTTTAAGCTTGTGTAGCTGCTCTCAGTGGATGTGACCATGTGCACACATTCGCCAGCCATGGCAGGGGCTTTTAAAGTCACCACCTAATTTAGTTGTGCCACAGGTGAGGGGCTCCATGAACATTCCAGCTGGGAGGAGAGCAGTCTCTGGGCACACTGCTGGGGAAGGATCAAACTACAGCCCAGAAGATGTGACACCAAAGAATTTACTGGCAGGATGTAAATACTCTGTCAGAAGAAGCTGGAATTAGAAGTTGCTTTTTTGTTGTCACCCAGAAATCCCATCACAAGGTGAAAATAGGGAGGAAACCAGAGTTTCAGTATTTCCGCTGCTCATGGGGCAAGTTATTTTTATTATCACAATAAAAAAAGATTCTGCCTTGAGAGGTTTGGGGAGGTACCGCTGGCTTTCTAAAACCTCTCTCTGGAAAAGGTAGTGACCACTAACCCCAGGTAAAACATATCAGTCTCCCTCCAGCCTTGATCTCTCCCCAGATTTTCCCATATCCCTTGCTTTGCCTGATCCCTGGATCCTCTTGGAGCAGGGGCTCTCGTGTGCCTGCCTGGGACACTGCCAGCTCCTGAGCTCCAGAGGACCCTGCTATAAACCATAAATAGTGTCAATGAAGTTCCCAGTTTCCTGAGACATGGCTGGACACAACAAAGCAAGAACAGAGGCAGAAGCACGAAGGAGCCCGTCCGTGCTGCTCCTCTCTGCCACGACAGTGAGAACCAATTTAGATTCAAACCGAGCATTTCACTTGCCACCAAAATAAGCAACTTAGGGAATTGCTATGCTCCCCAAACCACAGGGTTGTTTTAATGACCTTCCATTTAAGCATTAAGGAGTGAAATGTCTAATCCTGTTGAGTGTGTAAAAACGTGACTCATTCCCCCAGCACTGTGAGCTGCCTCCTTTTTGGCAGCTGCTCCGTACGGCAACGAGAGCAGCCTTCAAAATGGCAGGGCTTGGATCTGCTCACCTGGACTGAGAAAGAAACTCTAACTGCAGGTAAAACCTCATTTAATGTGTGTGTGCAATATTAATCCAGTTGCCAAGCAGCGAGCAGGAGGTGCAGTAAAGGAAAGAGAGAAATCGCTGTGAATACGGATGTGCTCTCAGAATCATGGAATCCTGGAAGGGTTTGGGTTGGAAGGGAACTTAAAGCTCATCTTGTCCCCATGGGTAGGGACTACTACTACTACTACTACTACTACTACTACTACTACTACTACTACTACTACTTCCACTATCCCAGGGTGCTCCAAGCCCTGTCCAACCTGGCCTTGGACACTTCCAGGGATGGGGCAGCCACAGCTTCATTCCTTCATACAGGACCATGCTCTTGCTGGGTTTATCAGATCTTGCCCAGTGGTTAAGACCAAGATCTGCCCTGTCTGAATAAAGAGAGAAAGGTGATGATTTGGAGTAAAACTGGATTCAAACTTCATAGAAATCCCCGAGTGTCCTGCCACTGGCAGCCCTGAGTTTCCCACCAGGCTGAAGGTGGACAATGTGATGGGAGAAAATGTATCACTGTGCCTGTGATCATCCCCCATGTGGGTCGGTTCTGCTGTTGGAAAAGGTGATGGCCTTCAAGTCAGTTCCTTAAACTGACCTGTGATATAAACAGTGAACAAACAAGCAGCAACAACCCATGGCTGTGTGTCCAACTACATCTGTCATTCATGTAACCACTTGTTTGCCCATGTTGCAAGATGCTACTGGGACAATTAACGGGGTGAACTTGCCCCTAATGGGTTTTTTCATCAGCAGAACCCAAACCACTGAGCCCTCGCAATTCTCCAAGCAACACAGTTGCTGCCTTAGTCTTTCAGTTGAAAAGGGATAATTGTAGTGTCAAGGAGAGCTCTCAAGATCTCCCACGAGATGTTCTGGAGCTCGCAGGATCAGGTCCTAAGCATGCATGATTCACTGAAATAAACAGTGGTCTGAGTGTTTAAACTTGGCTTTCAAACTGGCTCCCAGAAAAGAAGGGCCCACACTCCCTGCAGCAGCAGCATCCGACAGGATGTCCCTAATAGAGGTGGTTGGAATCTCCTTCAAAATGAAAGTTTAGAATTTCAACTTGCTTCTAAAGCCTGGCTAACACACACAGAAACGCAGATCCCAGCAGGCATGCAAGAAATGCATTCGTATTTCTTTTTCCTTTCTCTTTTGGCTCTTCCCTAGCTGGAGGAGGTGATGCCCAGACCCAGCCAGCCATGCATGGGATATTGGAGCTACTGCCACGGATCAGTCCCACAAAATCAAGCTCCTTTCCTTTTTATATTAAGCAATGCACTGCACCTGAGTTGTACACACTCAAGAACCCACTCAAACACCTCCAGCTTCACACACTTTGTTAAACTGGCAGCTCAAAGAAATCAGAAACAAACCTAATGTGAAAACTCACAGTTACCTCACTGCAAAATTGCTGGCATAGTTACTCCATGGAAAAGACATGAAAATCAAGACACTTTTAAAAAGAGACAGAGGAAGTACAAAGCATGAGAAGAACAAAACAATCCCCAAATAAATGCACTGCAATGAGCCCAGGGATGTCATTTACTGAGTGCAACGTTTGTTGCAAATGTCACTCCTGTTTTTCTTTTCTTTTTGAAGATCAGTTCAGTTAAACTGAATTTCACACCTACTCCATGCAACATCTGACTGTGTGTCTTGTCCAGCCTTCCAGCTGCCAGACAGGAGACCTCTGGCACCCCTGCCCTAGCTGCCAATAAAGGCCTGATACCTGGATTTAGGGATTTAAGGCTAAGGATTTTCTGTAGGAGGCTCTTCCATGCCGATAGTTATGAATCTCCAGGGTTGCGTAGACATTTCTATCAGTGCTGGCCATCACTCAAATCCTTGCAAACAATGACTAACAGGAGCCCACACATGGCTCTGAGGGAGCTGTGCTCTCCAGCCTGGCTGTGTCACACGTGTGGGGTCGAGAGACCTTTGGGACCTTTGGGAGGATGCACATGGTTCCTTCAAAACCAAGTAACTCCCATTCTGGTCTGTAGGACCAGCTACAAGTGTCACCCACTGCTTGGCACACATGTGGGAATCCACTCTGCCGTGGGAACACTGTTTGGGGCACCCAAGCTGAAAAGTCCAGAGCAAACTTGGGTCAACGTCCCCACAGTCTGGTCACGCCTCTGATAGCAGCTCTGACAGCCTGTGAGTCACCCAGAAAAGATTAGAGGAAAGTTCCCCTCTGTTTTAATGAATGAATAAGCTCTAAGGTTTTTCTAGGGTGTGGAAAAAGATAAGGCTTAAGGAGGAAATGCAATTGTCTGTGGAGCCTTCAGGTCTACCAAGAGCTTCCAGCACGTTCCTAGAGACAGATGGCATTTGATCCTATAAGTCATAGGTGCCTTTGAATCATGTTCTGGACTAACTGGAACCAGTGTACCTGAAATCCTGGTTGCAGTGCATTTCACTGGGGAGGGTTTATAGGTTTTATGAAGGTCATCACCCACTGCCAAGTGCTGAAAGACTTTAAAAGGATCATTCACTTGAGCTACAGCATGCAGGGAAGCTAATGGTGGAAAAAACTCTGCTGAGCCTACCTAGATCCCTGCAGAGATCGCTGTGGCACCAGGAGCATCTCCCATATGCCCAAGTAAATGGCAGAGACGGGCTGTGAGCCCTATTCCCCTATTCCAGCTCCCCAGCAACAGCAGAAAGCAGCAGTGGCCACACAGGTTGAGGCAGCTGATTTTGCTGGCTTACCTGTCTAGAGGTTTGGATGTTATAGGGTGGGAGGCCCATGGAAGGGCATCTCTTTGGGTCTGTGCAATAGGTTTGTGGACCAAACCCACCAGCACTACACAAAGCCTCAGGTGAGCAAGAACCTGCTCTACTCCCACCACAGAGCTCAGAGCTCAAACTGGAGCAGCCTGGAGCTCCATAATGTCCATGCTGAAGCCACCTTCATTGTGCCCTGCAGAGGCCTTGGAGGGCTCAGCCCACCAGTGACTGGGGCTGCTGACCTGTCAGGGCAGCGCTGGCACCGATCTCCCATGGGAGCCCTGGCAGTGCCCTTGTGGAGCATCCCTGAGTGGGTCCTTCACTGCAGGTTATTTTCATCTATTTCTGTCTCTACTGTGAGCATGGGGTTTGAAGTGGCTTATCCCATGGGGTGTGCTGTGGCCAGGCAGGCTCCCACCCTGAGGAGCCTGGAACACCAGCACCATCCAAGGTCTTCTGCTGGCATCGTGTCTAGAACCGCACAGGAGAAGGTTCCAGCCTGGGCAGGCACCAGGAGCTGTGTGTGGCTGCCACAGGATCCCTCACACTGAACTTTCGGACTCCTTGCAGTATGAAACTATAAATTATCCCTGCTCTGGCCCCTCAAGATGCCTGTGAAAGATGCAGCCAGGAATGCTCAAGTTCACCCAATGGGGAAACGTCGTGTTACGTGAAGATTGCAGCCTCCCCCCTTATCTGCGAGGCAGTTGATGAAGGGCCTGGCGTCAGTCTGGCAACTCTGATGGCTCCCATTTAGCACCACGAGAGAGCTGCCTATCAGCAGGACGCTGGGGCAGATAGCAGACAGGACTATCTAATCACATACCTTTTGCATTAGTGCTGCCATATATTCCTTCCATTTACAATCAGGAGACTGGGCCGCACTGAATTTTCACAGGAATGAACTGTCAACAACCCCATCCTTCCCAAGGCCTAAAAATGGGAGCTTTATCACAGAGGCCAGTAGACTTCTTTTCTTAGACTTCCAGGCAATGGCCGGAGCAGACTTGGAGCCCCCACGAGCGAGACATTAAGGAGACCTTTTTGAGATAACAGCAGTTCATTTGGCTCTCTCAAGAATGCCTCATGGCTGTTCCTTTTCAAAGCAGAAGTAAGGAAACCAGCTCAATTAGAGCATATCAAGAAACTTTGTGTCTCCTGGTTTGTTTACCTTTTATCAGTACTCTTAATATGCTTTCCTGCTTTTCCAAGGGGAGTAGGAGGGCTTTGCTTTGGAAGATCACATTAGAAAAATCAACTAAGAGGCAGTTTTTTAAAGTAACAAATCAGAGTTATTAACATGAGGGCAAAGTTTCTGCTAACTTGATGTTTCACTGCTTCTGGGTGCATGATTAAGTTTCATTTTACAGAAGGAGATAGTTGTGCTCAGCACATGTTGCCAACCTATAATCTCTCAGGTCATGTTTAAATAGTCTGTGCAACCATTAGTTCTTCTGTGAGCCAAATACACATTAGGACTTGTCCTAAATGAAGTGCCCGGTGAAACATCCTCTCCAAGAATGGCATCTCACAACATTTTTCCAAACCAAGCCCTGACTCGGCAGCAGACTCAAGTTCAGCAGCTCTCGGAGCCTACATTATGCCATTAATTGAGGGCATAATTAATGATGGCCAAATCTCACAAAAGTGCCAAATTAGATTTCACTTGAGACAAGCAGATGTATTTTGGATGACTGGAGCAGGCCAAACCCTGCCTGCCACTGAAGCCTGGAAGTCTGGTCACAGACGGAGAATCAGATTTGCAGCCTTCACATGACTCAGCTCTCCAAGCTGGAATCAGAGGCTCAAATCCCCCTGACCAGAGATCTGGACACACAGTTCCCTGCAGTGCTTCTGAAAATAAAGGTTTTCTTTTGGAAGTTGGTTGGTTGATCCTACATTTACATAAAAGCTTTTGTGTCTCCTGCACCTCTCACCTTCTGCAGGTGAGGTAGAACCCTGCCAGTGCCCTGCACTGCCACACAGATCATTCTTGTGCTGAGAAGGGAAAATGATAACAGGAAAAGGAGACAAATCCTTCATTAAAATCTGACTTTAATCCACTGAAAACCTTGGATAAATGTTCAGAGGATTTTTTATATTGCAGTGATTTAGTTCCCACCTGTTGCATCCCAGCACCACCTTGAGCTGTCCAAACCTTGCTTTGTGTCCTCTGCTTACCTCCATCGTATTTGAAACTTTACTGGTTCACTTCGGGATGGTTTAGGAAAGGGGAAACACAAAGTTTGGCCAGTGAAGTCCGGCTTCCAGCTATCTCCATGTGTAACTTAGGGGTTGGGCTATTAAACATCCAGCCTCACCCTATCCCTCCAGAAAACTAATTTTATTCATTTCCCACTGGGAGATAAAATGCAGGTCTGCTCCCATTCCAGAGTTCTTTGGCTGGGACACAAATAGCTTTGGAAACACTCTTATCTGTACTCAAACATCCTTTCAGAAAATGTATCAGCCTGCAAAGGGCTGTCCTGGTACCACAAAGCCTCTTCATACGAAAAACGGGAGCTCAGCCCACAACCAGACCTTGTCAAGGAGATTTGCTTTCCTCTTAACACCAATATCCCACAAACCCAGAGGGAGGAACATCCTTGTGCAGGAGAAGCTTTTTACAAACCATCCACCCTGGAAGGAACCTGCCCACACACTTTGGGGGCTCCTTAGTGGGATGTCTCTGAGGGTTGTGTCCTGCCCGTGGTCACAGTGAGGTGATACTGCACCCTCAGCACAGCCCCAGTTTATCTCCTGCCTGGAGTGCTCCTGTTACCCAAGACAGCTTCCCTGAGACTCCTTGTTTTTCATATGCCTGACATTTTTTATGGTTCCTCTAACCCAGGCACAGCCTCAGCTGAAAACAAGCCAGGCTTGTATCAATTGCTGGGAGCAGGAGCAGTTCGGAAACATGGGCAAGTTGAAACCTGAGCTGGAACAGCTCAGGGCTGGCTGGGACATCCTTGGGCTGGAGCCCCCATGCTCTGACAGTTTCCTGAACCTGACCTCCCTCTCACGGCGGTGGCACTTGGCTCATATGGGTTTGGATTTCACAACCAAAGCTTTGGCACTGCTCCTGTTATGGTGCCAGAGAGGAACCATCACTAACTCCTGACACATCTGTTGCCCAAGGACACTCAAACCTGGGTGCCTAAAGCATTATATATATTTCTGAGGGAAAAAGAAGAGTTTGGCTTTGCATAGCAGTAACAGTGAAATCCCAGCACACCTCTCCGCTCCTTCCCTCTGTGCCAGCCAACCCTGCTCCTCACACCTCTGCAAAGGGGCTCTGGGGCTGGGCAGGGACGGCTGCCAGCTGCCAGCTGGGTTTGGGTGACTGTCTCACCAGGACAGGCTTGGTGTGAGCTGCTGACTTAGGCTTTGGAGCCTGTCTTGGCTCCTGTCTCAGTGAACCCCAGGATTTCCTCTCCTGGTATTGGAGGAGAGGGAGTGATGGGAGCACGGGGGCTGCCTGTGGCTTGGTGAGCCCCCATCCTCACCTGCTTCTCGCAGGCTCATCCCTAGCCTGTCCCAGGCTTATTCGCATGGCAAAGAAGCAAGCAGGGCCACCACAGTGCAAAAGAGAGGCCTGCAGGGTGGATAAGTGGATAAGAGGAGAGGCAGAGGCTCCTCATGTCCCTTGCCCAGTCTTGTAACGGGGACTGTTCATGGCGCAGATGCTGCCACCCAAGGGAACAACTTGTTCCCGGTGGCTCCCAATCCCTCTTCCTCATGGTTTGTCTGATGGCTCTCAAATCTCCTGTGCTGTGGAGCATCAGGAGCCCCTTGCAGACAGACCATCTCCAGATGAGCTGCAGGCTCCTTCCCATGGCCTCAGGGTCAGCGGCACTGCCATTTGGGAGCCACAGCTCTGGTGTTGTGAGGATGTATTTCCACTGCCCTGCACTCCACACTGGTGTCTTTAAAGGCTGACACTTTGCAAGAGAAGAACAAAATGTTTGCAGCACACTATCAAACCTCAGTGGCTTCATTTTTCCCCTCAGGACTGGTGCAAATGGTCATACAGATAGCAGGGAGCCAGGCCCACTGCCCTTGGCCTGGAGCCCAGAGAGCGTTTTCCATCAGCTCTGTTTATGAATTGTCTCCCCCCAACACTCCATCTGCCTTTGTCCTTTGACAAAAAGCCCCTCTCCTGGTATTCCTGAGGTTAATCACTCCAGAGACGGCATTCTCTGGTGAGACAGTTGTTGCTGTCACCTTGCTCTGACCCACAGGAATGCAGCGGTGCTACGGCGCAGCGGCTGCAGTTTGCAGCCTTAATGTCCAATAATCCCTTAAAATCTATGGGATTTCATAAGGAAACAGCAGATCTTTTTTCTTCTTTCATTTAATAACATGGACAAACTTGTCTGGATCACCCACTGCTCTGAGATATTTAGAGAAGTTCTATTTATTGACAGGTACCTCTTGCACACCCTTACTGCACATCCTCCATGTCTCCTCACATGTTTATATCCCCCAAAAATAGAAGGGGATAAAAAAACCCCTGCCTTACATGAAACCCATCATTTCACTCACTTAATGGAACACATTTTCACATGCCTTCACCCCAGCTCTGAAGCTGGAGGCTGCTTTTGCTTGGCCATATTTTTCAGGCACTTCGTTTCCTTATCGCACCATATAATTTTCAGATGAATGAAAATCTGGGCTTTCACTTGCACTTGGGCTTGCACTTGGACATGAAAACCTGGTCACTGCCAACTCTTACAAACATACCCTCGTAGCTGATGGGGTTTGTAAGGCCTTGGTCCTTGGAGACCCGTGAATGTACCAGAATCTCAACTTTCCTCTTTTTTTCAGGAGTCATTTTCTGGCCTTGATGGTTCCAGAGAAAAGCAAAAACCCCAGGAACCCAAATAATGCCAAAGGTAGAAGGCAGAGAAAAGAACTCCCTTGTTACAGTTTAAAAGTATATGCATTTGCTGGAGTTTTAAGGGAATCTTGTGAGTTGGGGTTGGCAGAGGTTTGGGAACACAGCACAGGACCCTGCTCCAGCACCTCCTTTGGAAATGGGGTCCAGTGCAACAACCTGCTGGGGGCTCTCACCCCGGGAAGGCCTTCACCAAGGACTCAGCATCACTCTTTCCAGGCTGCTTTTCAACTTGTTGCAAAAACTAAAGATGCATTGTATGTACTGACTGCCTCTGCCAAGAAAAATAAACTCAGAGATGCCTTTTTCTCCAGGCACTCACAGTCAAACCAACGCAAATGTTAACAATCACTATGTTAGACCCAAACTCCTGTGAAATAATAAAAGAAGGTGACACTGTAACCCCGGGCCTCAAATCATGTCTGTAATGCACTCCTGTCTATCTGCTGCTTTCCATCCAAAAGCAATTAATAGATAAGTGATAAAACAGAAAGTAATAATTCCAGGAAGTAGGACAATTAATTTTCATGAAGGAATGAGGTACTGTTTGATTCTTCTGGTGGCAAAAAATTCATTGCTGGTGGTGGCAGTGGGAATTAAAGGTCAGCAGTCCCTCTGTTGCAGACCTGTTGCAGCCCATGGGAAAAGTGCTGTGGAGGGTGCAGGATGCAGAACTCAGGGTATCTGTCCATCCATCGGTGCATCTCCATCCACAGTGGACAGATCAGCATCACACTGTGCCAGTTTCTAAAATAAAGCACTTCACAGGTGTGCTGGTCTCAAGGATCTGTCCCTGGCTTTACAACTTTGCTCAGCTTTTCCTCAAAGGAAAAGCAGAACCAAGGAGATCAGAACATCAGGGGGTCAGCACATCCATATTCCAGCCTCTATCTCCACACACAAAAACCCCAGAAAGTCCCCTTCCTGCTGCCACACAGCTCGATGGGAGCAGAATCTGCTTGCTCAACTCCTGGAGAGTAATTGCAGGCTAATAACATGCACTGGCATGTGGGCTGGGATGTGAAGTATGTGTGTAGGTGCCTCTGGAAATATGTCACTTGGAAAACACCCCTTTAGCCCACAGAAGCACTGTTCAACAACAGGAATTCCTTCAGATCCATATCCATTCAGACTCTGAAGCCACTTCTTGTTGCTCTGCCAGGCAATAAAGCAGCAATAAATGAAGGAATTTACATATCAGACATCTCAGATTCCTCTGCCTCCTTTCCCAGGAGCAGGACGAGGGGACAGTTAATGATCCTAGTTTATGGTACAAATATTTTGACAGAATATATTTTGACACCATAAATTTTACCAGTTCTGGCTGTTTTTAAACTCTGTTAATTCCCCAAGAATCTGTGTAAAGTAATAATATCTGAAGTGTTTTTTAAGGAGCATAACCTGTCCCTAGGAAAATATTCTCCTTCCTTTAAAATAATATCACTTTACCTGACAAAGGAAGTCCAAATATCTGGAATTACAGAGCATTCAGGACTCAAAGCTCTATTTTTCCGTCTTTAGTTGAGGTCTCTATATCTGTGTAGGATCCCTTGCTCACATAACATTCCAGGGGGGCTCCTTTTACCATCTGCCTCTGAATACCACTGATCCCAGCAAAGCACTTTCAGATCAGCACAGAGGGAGGAGGGAAAGCTGTTCCCAGAGAGCCCATGGCATAACTGGGAATATCTATAGGGAACCAGCTTTCACCTCTCCTGCCAAAGAAACCATCACCCTGCTGGGCCACTTGCAAGGCTCTTGGTCCCTCCTGGCTCACCTGCTGAGCCAAATTTCCAACGCTGAGAGGAACAGAGACCTTGAGACCCCAAATTTCACAGCAGCTGTCCTGTGGTGGGACAAGACAGGGATTTGTTCCCCCAAAAAGGTGACCAGGGGCACTTGGGCAGTGACCAGCACCTTCCACTGCTGTCTCATGCAAGCAACAGGGACTGAGATGGGCAAGCCTTGGGAAATCATCCAGATGGGATTATTATAGGGCCAGAGACTACAAATCCCAACAAAACCAAGCTTTGTTAGTGCCATTTCTTAATGAACAACCGGTTTAATTACACAGTCCAAAAGGAACCAGTTTAGAACAACTTTCCAATATGCTTCCTGGGTGTCATTACACCCAAATAGCTGCTAATGGGATGAATTTCAAGCAGAAGTTTCGCTTGATTTTGGGATTTAGAGTGTGCTAGGACACGCTTCCCACAGCGGAGCTGGAATTCTCTGCAAACATACAATTAAAATTCTCAGATTGCACTAAAAACTGCTGCAGCTTCATCTTCTGCAGCAATTTCTGATGGCCACATTTTTCTCTTTCCTAGGGAAAAACCTTGATATGTACAAATAACAGGGCCTGTGTCAATCTCCAGACATGCCATCTCAGAGCTGAGAACAAGATAGGCAGAAAAATGTTGCTGGGACAAGGCTCTGGCCGTATCTGCTTCCAAACTTTCCCAGGCACAGAAAAGAAATGTGGACCCCGGCACCTCGGTGTCTGGCTCCAGCTCTAAAGTGGTTTCCACTGGTTATAGAACATGCTGACAGCCTCTTCAGATAAGTAGGGCAAGGCAAGGGCACTCGGGCACTTGGCAGCCGGAGGCTCCCAAGTCCTGCCTGCATGGCTTCAGGAGCAGCTTCTGAACCCCAGGCCTGTGAACAATTCCTCCACCAAAGGCACCTGACCCATAAATCCCTTTGGTAATTTAAAGCTCATTAAAATCTCCAATCAATAGTGCAGGACACTTGGAAGCCTTCAAATCCATTACTCTAAGTGGAAGAGGAATGGGAAGGCAGTCACTGTTGAATGTGAGCTGACTTCCACGTCTGATCCCAAACGTAAAAGGATTTTGAGCTGTTTGTCCATTTTAGGTTTTTACAGTGTGGTGCCTAAACCTCTTTCCCATATCAGAGATCCCAAACCTTTAATGGCATTCATGGAATTCCTGTTCTTTTCCTCTTTTAAGGATATAATTTCACTGGGACCTGGAGCTCTCACAGGGTGATTTTTTTCAAGCGAGTTCAAATAATTCCAATTAAATCTATTTAAACACCCACTTAACGATGCTCTTTCAAGGAGGTGGGGGAGGCAGAGATTTTGAGATGGCTCAGATTTGGAGTCAGATGTAATTTTGCCTCTCGCCTGCTTGCACAACTGACCATTAGCAAAATTGTTGGTGGCGTCAGGATGGTTGTTCCTGTGTTTTCAGGTCTCTCTTACACCATTACAGAACTTCCATTTCTCAACTGACGCGTCACTTTTGAAAGGGCAGAAATTGCTTTATAGCACTATAAAGCTCTGCTTGAGATAATGGGTCATTTTTATCAAGGAGACTCACTTTTCTCATGAGGATATTTCAGGGAAGCTGGCGGATGCTGGGAATTCCAGCAACATTCCTGCCCCAAGACTCACCAATGTCCCTGATGGTGTGGTGTGTTTGAGTGGTCAAGGGACACAATGACACTTTTTGGAGAGAAATGAGAAGAAAAGTATCCAAAGCCTTCACCAAGTTAAGGCTCTGGCAGGGCAGTGCCCACAAAAGGGGTTTGATGTGTGAGTTTGGGGCAGGAGCTGCTTTTTGGGATGGTTTTCCCATCCACTTAGGACACGTTTGCTCTGTGTTGCTCAGCCAGGAGTCTCTCCTGAACAAACACCCCCCAAACGTGTCCGTGAGCAGGGAGAGAGGCTGTCACAGAGTATTACTTCCATCCTTGTAATGTTGCTGAAACAGAAGTAGAGGCTCCTTCACACACACAAATTATGCTGTAGCGTAAACATCGCCTGGAGGAGCCCACTCGGATTTCAAAGCTCCATGGCACAGCCCGGCAGCCTCATACAGGATTTTACCCTTACACACACAGAGGGGTTTAATGACAATGAAAAAACCCTTCTGTCTCAACAACAACCCCGAGTCGATAAGCGCTGCTCTGCCTCTTCTCCAAGTAATCTCTCCCTAATCAGCCGGACAGCCTGAAAAGGAGGCGGAGAGCAGAGCATGGGGCGACGTCTTTCCTATGAAAAGTTCCCCTGACCTTCCAAGCAGTGGAAGGCGCTTGCCGAGCGTCAGCCCTGGCCCTGGTGTGTCCTGCGGGCAGCCCCAGAACTCTGCTGACGTGAGCCATGTGCCAGCACCAAGGCTGGAATGACGGCAAAGCCTCTGCTGTGCTCCTGGCTCTTGGAGATGAAGGTCAGGACCAGCACCAAGCCCAGCTGCTCAGCACAGGCTGCAGTGGAGATTTACCCCGGGTTACAGATTTATCCAGTTTTCAGCATTCCACCAGGCCAGGTTGGATGGGGCTTGGAGCAGCCTGGGATAGTGGAAGGTGTCCCTGCCCATGGAAGGGGTGGAGTGAGATGAGCTATAAGGTCCCTTCCAACCCAAACCATTCTATGATTCATCTACCTCTTACCCAGTTTCAGGAATATGATTCAAACCAGCAGTCTAATATCTTCAGAAAGCTCAAATTAGCCCGAGACAGCTCGGTTTCCGGCAGATTGGGGATAATTGCTACTGGTTGATCACCCAGACTTCTCTGCTTCGAACTCTCTTTTCAGTTGCTCATTCATTTCCCTCAGACTGTCTCAGGCTTACGACACGGCACAGTTTGGACAGGAAAGGAGCAGGTCCTGAACTGCCAGCACCTCCCTGAGCTCACAAACCCCACATCCCCACATTATCCTAGACCACACCAAGGAGGGGCTGCCGTGACAGAGCGTTTATTGCTGGAGCACCAGAGTAAACAGAATCCCGCATCAGTCAGGGCCGTTTAAAAAGTTTATTACATTTCACGGCTGCCATAATTGACAGCAGGGCCCTCAGGTTTGGAAAGCTTTTCTATTTTCTTTTAGGTCCCTGTGTAAGGGCTTTGCACATTGTTAAGGAGGGTCTCCTCACGGTTCAATTTGCTCTCTGTTTGAGATGAAACTTCCCAAATTTCCCTGGTGTGAGCCGAAGAGGTGTTAATGAGAGCAAAGCAAAGGAATGAATTGCAGCCAGCCCAGGGAGCCTGTTCTTGGGCTGTGTGTAAAGAACTTAATGTTCGTGGGGAAGTGGTTGAACTGGTTTCTTTCTCTGAAAAAAAGCCCTAAGAAGAGCTGGAAATGTTTTTGTAGAGCAAATGTCAACAATGCAGGACTCTCCCCCTTGTCTCCTTCAGCAGAGACCCAAAGCAAATCCCGGGAGAGGCACGTAAGGCAGGATTCAAAGCAGGCTATTTAAATCTCAACTCACAATTACACTCGTATCAAGGAAACTTAATTATCTGTATTTTACCATCTTATCTCCAATATGATTTCTCCAAACAAACAGCAGTCTGGAAACAGCCCGTAGATAATCCATCCAATCTCTGATATCGCAGTCAGGAAAGTCAGCGCCTGGGGCAGCGGAAAGAGATTGTGGGGGGAGCCAGGAACACCAGATTCCCAATCGGATCTGCTGGATGCTTGCCTGGGCATGGGGCACGTCTCTGCTGAGCCCAGGCAGGGCTGGAGGAGCTGCTGGGTCTGGAAGGGCTCTGGTTGTAGGGGCAGAGCTTTGGGGCTAAGCAAGAGCAGGGAAGGAGGCTCCAGAAGGCCAGCATCAAAGCCAGCAGCACAGGGCACTGCTGTGCCAGCCAGATGTGCACAGCTGTGGGCTGAGATGCTCCTCTGTGTGTTATCAATATGATAACACCCTAAATTCATAAGGGAGACATCACATGTGAGTAAGCACTTGTGGAAATGGGGAACATCTGGGAAATCATACTGTTTTCAGCATTCCTTTGAAGGTGAATGTTCTCTCTGGATTTTGTGTTTGCCAACCAAGAGCTGGGCAACAAATTCCCATTCCAATCACTCAGCAAAAATAAAGATGGATCCTGGATCCAGCATCCCTTGTCCTTCAGTAAAGATGGGCTCTGGGACACTCCGATAAGGTCATCAAATTCCCTAAAAGAAGTTTGGGGATTCATGAATTCCCCCAGGTAAAGCGGTTTCCAGACAATAATTTTCACAGGCTGCATCCCAAACACATCCACCATCCTACAAAGACATGGGAAGTGCTGACCTAACTCAGGCTCCAAGGCCTGGTCCATCACTGGCCAAACTCCTTGTGGTAATGACAGTGCTAATGACTAATCCTGATAATAATTAAATGTCAAGGAGAACTTTCCATCCAAAATGATACCACAAGTACTAGGAAACATTCTGAGACAGAGGGAACAAAGTGTGTGGAAGTTCATCCGCGTGTAATATTTCCTATTTTCACACTTGCCAGAGGGATCCTGAGTGGGATGGATAAAAGTTATGGTCCCTGGTACCATCTGCAGAACTCAGAGCATGCAGTGAGTCCTGAGCCAAGACTGAACCTACCCTACACAGACATTTCACAACCCTCTCAGTCTGGTCACCTCAGGCTCCCTCCACAGCACATGGAGAGCTCTTTGCATCTCCAGTGGGCACTGCTTAAGACCTTAATTACTCCCTAAGATCTTAATTAATCCCTGGAGGTGTTCACCTGCATTCCTCCACTACAGAGGGAACCAAGTTCTACTTCAGGCATCCCATGCAGTGAAATGACTAAAGAAGTGTGGGATGAATCCACAGAAGCACAGAACTCTGCAATGAATTTTGTGTGTTGCCCAAGTCTGGAGTCTTTCCCCGTTGGACTTCTCATGGCAGTTCTCTCAGCAGAAAAGCGGCACTGAAGCCATGACACTCCCTGGCAGAGCACACATTCACTTAGGGTTTATCCCTCTGAAACAGTTCTCTTGCTCCAAACCAGCAGATTGACCCTTTCCATCATATTGGGATGGCACAGAGGACAAAATCCAAACACAGTTCCCTGGCACAGGGTCTGAGCTGCCACAGAATCAGTTGGAAACAGGGGAAAGTCAAATGCTTAATAAGCTCATTAAATTTTCTGCAAGCGCCATGTCCCAGTGCCAGACCCTCCAGTGATGGCTGCAGGACCCCAAGACCATTCCCACCATCCTTTGCCCATTCCAGCCATGCTGGCCCTCCTTATCACCCACTGCTGATTCAGTCAGACCTGGCTGAGACCACAGAATCATTTAGGTTGGAAAAGACCTCCAAGATCATCAAGCTTTGGCTGATCAACCAGGTCAGCTATTCCTCCAACAAAATGTCTCTGAACTTGATCTTCTACTCCTTTTATCCTACGAGATCTTTGTGTTCCCTCCTCCATCCTGTGGATGAGATCCAGCTGGGTGCTGAGCTCCCCTGAACCCACTGGAAACCATTCCCAGCCCAGTGTCTCCCAGGGACTGGGCAGATCTGGGCTTTTGGGCTATCCCAGGTATTCCATGTCCATGTGAGCCTTTTGGTGGGATTGCTGTGCCACGGGAATTGCTGTGCTCTGCTCTACCTGGGGGATGGCGGGCCGCCACAGTCAGAAGTTCCTCCTCACTGAACTGTTCATCCCATCTCCAAGGAAAATACCCTTTTTATGTGTTAAACCCAGCATCTCGTTCCAAATGTAACAAATTAAAGTGTATGAAAGTTTGAAAATACCTTAAATGCTAGGATAAGCAAAACTATAAAAAGCTGAATGCCACAAATCAGGGACTATGCTGGAATAGGAGACTTTAAGGGAACCTGCAAAATCTGGGATTGTCTGGGTGAGGGGATCGTGATTCCTTCAGGTCATACTCTCTGGCATTAATTCATGATCTGGGAACAAGCACAAGTAGCTTCTGATTTCTGCTGTTGTTGATAGAGTTAGGCTTGGTTTTTGCTGGCTTTTTTTTTTTGGTTCCTCTGGGTTCTGTATTCCCAGAATGCATTTTAAAATAGTCCCTGCCATGAAAATGTTCTTCAGGACTTCCAAAAAAGTTCATTATAGTGAATTCAGGTTGTTTGCTTCTTCACTGCTCACCCAAAGTCCTTTTTTTCTGGTGTGTTTGCTCAGAGCTGGTGCCAAAATGATCTGCAGAGTTTGCCACTAAAAACGCAGACTCCTGAATCTCAGACTGCAGTTTGCACAGTAATTTATGTTTGGGTGGAAAGCACATTTTCCCATGCAGAGAGGGACAAAGGAACATCTTTACAAAATACTGAGTGTGTTTGTGTGTGTGTGAGAGAGGCACAGAACTGCTTCCTTAGCATTCCTGCTGGGATTCATGGCCCAGGGATCCAAACCACCGCAACTTGTCTTTGTGATGGGCCCACAGCACGTCAGTCCTGACTAAATATTGCTCCTATTTCATCCTATCTGCAGACTGTTGATTTTTCACTTCTTTCACATGGTCTTGAAGTTCTGTTGTACAATTCCTGACAAAACCGCCCAAGTTTGTCACAGGAATCAGCAAAACTATAAAAGCTGCACCATTACTGCCTCTGGTTTTCCACAAAACTTCTGAGTACCCTGTACCCACAGCCAGCATTGGAGATTCTGAACAACCCTCCAAGTTCAACCTCTTTATTCCCAACAATAAATTTACTGAATATTCCCTGTTTGAAATCCTATTCTATACAAAACAAGAATGTTGTGTGAAATGAGTCATAAACTGATAATTAAAAACTTAAGATTTTATCATGGAATAGTTTGGGTTGGAAGGGACCTTAAAGACAACCTTGTTGCAACCCCCAAGGTCTGGGGGATGTTTTGTTCCTTTACAGAGTTGCCTCTTTTCTGTGCAACACCTGGCACAGAGATCAACCCTGAGAAGCACCAAGTGAATAAGTGACACCTGCAGAGCCCCAGGTCTCAACCTCTCCTCTGTTTCATGGCTTGAAAGACCTTTAAAACCATCCAATGCACTCAACAGCAACCGGAGTGTCCAGGAAGGAGCTTGTGTTTCTTCTCCAGCTTTGTCTCTAGTTTAAGAATCATGGAATGGTTTAGGTTGGAAAAGACCTCAAGATCATCCAGTCCAACCATTGACCAGCTCCACCACCATGTTCACCACTAAACCATGTCCTCAAGTGCCACATCCACACGTGTTTTGAACACTTCCAGGGATTTTGACTCCACCGCTGCCCTGGCAGCCTGTGCCAGGGCTGGGAAACCCTTTCTGTGAAGAAATTTTTCCCAATATCCACTCTAAACCTCCCCTGGAACAACTTGAGGCCGTTTCCTCTCCTCCTGTCCCTGTTCCCTGGAAGCAGAGCCCGACCCCCCCGGCTGCCCCCTCCTGTCAGGGAGTTGTGCAGAGCCAGAAGGTTCCCCTGAGCCTCCTTTTCTCCAGGCTGAGCCCCCCAGCTTCCTCAGCTCCTCCTCCTTCATGTCATGAGCTCCCTCTGCAAAGAAGGATCACCAGGTAAAATTTAGTTAATGAGACAGGGAAATATTGAGCTTGTCTCGGAAGCAAGAGAGGAGAACCAAGCATTGCACAGGGAACACATCAGAAGGAGAGAGGCACCAAATTACTGTGTCCTCAAATGCTTTCATTAGATATCATTTGGTAATTGGTGCCGGGAACATAAAACTAGAACAACTGGGGAAGCATAAAAGAAAAAAAAAATAACAGAACAAAAACCCAAAGGGAAAATCAGAAGTCGGAATTTTAAACAGGAAAAGCATGGCGTCGGAACGGGCGGAAGATAACAGAGGGCTCTGCTGAACACACAAACAAACAAAAAATAACAGAGACAAACTGGCAAAACATTCCTCTGGCTGACTTAACCACTGCTCTGCTCACTCACAGGTCTCCAACCAACGCTGTCACTGCTCCAGCATCCTTCCCTGCAGATAAATCCGAGGGGAGGGGATCTCTCTGCTCTTGCAGGGCTCGGTAACAACAGAGCAACGAGAGTAATGTCAAGAGCAAAATGAGTAACAGTTCCCCTCCCGCTAAATGAGGATAACACCTCTGACCTCCCCCTGAGGTACTCTCAAGCTGATTAGTAAAGGTTCTAGATAAGCGTAGCGTAGGACACACTGCTGTTCCTGCTGCCCGTACCTGCTCCCACGGAGCCAGGCTTTCCCTTTAAACCCACAGCCAAACTGGGATACAAACAAACGAGATGGCTGATCCCTCCCAGGCTGGAAGGCCAACTCCAGCAGGGCTCCCTCCCCTCCCAGCCCTGCTGCACGGGCCAAGGAGCCAAATGCCACGAGGGAGAATCCACAGCCCTGTCCCTGCTCCTCGCATTATCCCTGCCATGCTCCCTGCCAGCACAGCACATGTGGGGCCGTGCCCCCAAAGGCTCTTCCTGCCCCTTAAATGCTCCTGCTCCCCCATCCCGGATTGTTCAAGAGACCTCCCAGCTCTTCCCCCAGCACAGCTCAGCAATGGCACTCACAACTTCTGGGGAACTGACAGACGCCAGGGAAAGAGCTGATGGCCATGACTGTGCATATAATTAAAGTCTGGGTTCTTTAAAACACTAAAATCATCTGGAGACCTCAGCAAATCGCTCTGGATACATGAATAGCAACCTTCAGATCCACAGCCCTACTGACAGCCCTCAAGCAGGGATGGGGACAGGGTCCATGATCTCCCGGGGAATGTGGAGTTTATTCCAGTTGCTCTAATTGTTCCTCACACTCTTTCCCAAATAGCACTGCATTCTCAGAAGATGAGGAGAGGATGGCTGTTTATACCCTTCGATAACTAAACAGTGCTGGAGAATTATCTTATCTTCCCATCAGGATTCAAATGCGGAGGGTTCCTTTGTAAAGCCCAAATGAGCCCCCTGGAAGTTTTCCCACACATTGTTTTACACATTATTTTATCCAAGGAAGTTAAAGGTCTCTCTTCAAAGAGTGGGAAATGGATCACTTTTTTCTCTTCAGATCTCTGTGAGAAATCATCCCAAGTGGAGAAATCAGTGGAGAGCTGAGGGGCCTCTCTCCTGTACAAGGGGTGCAGAGAGGGTGTGAAGTCAAAACCTGGAGCAGGGAGAGGGGGTCAACCTGTCCTTGGTGTGGCAAAGCCTTGGCTGATGGTACCTGAGCAAAGTTCTCCTCCAAGACCTCTGCTCCACATTTCCATTTTATCCCTTTGCCTTCCCTCCAAGACTGTTCATCATATTAATTTGAGAAAAAAATTAAGAGTATCTAGGAAGAACCATAAAGGAACTGAGACTTTAAAAGGGTGATGGATAATTATTAGGAATAAATAGTCTCTGCCCTAGATACAGCACATTAAAACAGCAGCTCACCAAGTCCTTTCAGTATCCTGTAATTTTCTTATCTCCATATTGTAGGTAGGGAAGAGATGCCTGGAGAGATGTCATCCCCTGCTCAATATCATACAAAAACCTGTTTGAGTGTGGGGAACCAGAGTTTTTGGGAGAATCCAACCTCTATCCAACTGAACCATCACCAGGGAACATCATGCAAAAAATTGGGGCTCCTTTTTTTTAATAAAAAAAGGATAACAATAACAGAAAAATGACTACTGCCATCAACTTCTCCAGAGTTCTGAGGGGACAAATTTTTCCAGAGTGGCAATAATTGACCTGTATGCATGCTACTGCTTTTCCATAGACTCTTATCCTTACTGCCATCAAGCACCTTAGAAAACTGAATCTTTTCTTGATGTCTCTCAGAAGGACTTAGAAACGTGGAAAAAAAAAAAAAAAAGAAAGGAAAAAGCATAACTATAATGATGAAGAAACAGGAAAAGCCATTATATACAGCAATAAAAAGACTGCTTCCCCCCCTGTTCAAAACATGATCATATTATCTTAGCAACCAGCACAGCCAAGCAGATTTTACCACAGGAATTGTATAACCATTCCTAAAGAAACGGGAAGGGGAAAACATTTATTCCTTTCTACATTTTATGACGTGAGAGCTGATAGGATTTGCTGAAGCCGAGGCTGCACATATAGAGCCAGAGTGGGTTTCACACTCATTGTTTTTGCTTTTTGCTGCCCATACGCCGCAGGGCGAGGTAGTTTCCTACTGCTGGTGTTGGAAGGGCCTGGAACCATAATAGTCTCTCTGTAACATTCCCAAAAGTTGACATGTTTGGTGCCTGTTTTGTCAAGCAAACCTTTGCAATCTCCTTCAGAGCTGTCTAGGGTGCACTAAATTAGTCAGTTGTTCTTGCACTCAGTATTTGCTGCCCGGGTTAATAAAAAGTCCTCCAGGAGAAATATATATGCATTAAAAAAAAAAGCTCCCAGAAAAGTCTTTCTTGCGATATAAAGAGTGCACTCAGATCCAACCCCTTAGAAATGCTCTGTGGCGCTCACATTCCATAACCTGGGAAGGGTTAAGTTGGATTTACAACCCTTCGGAGCAATTACCCAGCGCTGCAATTTAATGGTAATTCCAGAAAGAGCATCTCTGAACAAGACAGGCATGTTGGGAGAGCCACGCACAGGAAGCTCTTCAGGCAAAACATTACATAGGCTCTTAATTAGGGTCATTGACTCCTCTGTGGAACGATCTTATCACGGCTGGAGAGGCAGAGTCAGCACTCTGTCACCCTGCCCTGGAAGGATGGGGTGGGATGGAGATCCAGCAGGGCTGGGTGATGCTGCGTGGAGAACCACTGGGCAGTGCAGACAGCTTTGCTCTTGCCTGTGAACTCCAGCAGGCTGCTGAAATGCTCAAGTGATAAATGTGGCAGGAGGAGCTTTCAGCCTGAACAAAACCCTGTTTTCATTGCAGTTTTGCCCTTTTATTTCCCTACAAGATTTCTCTTCATGTAGGTCTTCATAAAACATCACCACACAGCTGAAATGTGGGGCCCAGGGTACCTGACAGTTCTCAAGCAAGTCTAAGCCCTAATTGCAGGGACTGGCCTGCTGAATGCTTAAAATCTGAATAATGAATTACTTATCTTTGCTGTTGAGGCAGAAATGTATTAGGCATTACTAGCTCCAGCCTCAGATTCCTTGACTGGGTTCCAGCTGTAAACATTCAACAGGAAGAGGTTAATTTTTTGATTCAGTTAATATAAATACTGAAAGGTTCCTTACTTCACTGTTCCACATCACTGCAACATACATTCTGTAATTAGAAGCATATTTTTGTGATTTCAAGGTATATTTTGCCAAACCAACAAAAAAGCATCAAACTCCGACATTTCTGCCAAAAATACCCACTGTATAATTTATGCCAAATCAACAAAAGTCTTCTTTTGTCCTTCCCAAACCACACTAAAGAACAGTCTGTTAAGGAGTCCAAATGTTAAAGTTCAAAAAAAGCCCTCTATTATACAGGGTGCAAGACAGGGAGGAACAACAAACCCATGGAAGGAGCATCTCTGTCTGCCAGGAACGGGATCTCCTTAACTCTGTTTATTCCCCCTCCGCCCCATGCACACTTCTCCCTCTTTTTTTCTCTCCCCCCCCCATTTTCCTAAAGCCTTCTTAGCATCTGGAATGTGTAGGCAGCCATCCATGTGTTTGCAGTAAACTTTGAAAGCAGAGCCAACAAGGACCACATGGGCAGGTAGCCTGCAAAGCCAACCTGGTTTTTGGGGCCGCTTGGCCAGGAATGCAAGATGTCCCCAAAACTATGGGACACAGCTAAATTATGAACAACAACAGGAGAAAGGAGAAAAAAAAATAATAAAAGAAAGAAAAAGGGAGGGTTTTGGTGGTAATTAAGCTTTTCCTTTCCCTGACTCAAAAAAAAAAATTAATTAGAAGTTCAAGCATTTGGTTTTAATTCAGCCTGATGCACAAATGGTTTATTTCCACACAGCATATTATCATAGGCTATGGAGCAGCCTCCAACTAGGAAGCCATTACAGCCCCTGATTACAGCTTTTACATGCACTTAGAGCACTTTGGGAAATCGTGGCAGAATGAATTCACTCACATTTCTCCCTGTGCATGAGGGTGGATCCATGTGCGATTAATTAGACAGGCTTGGTACAGACAATTAACAAACTTTTTTTTCTTAAACAGAGAAATCCAGTAGTCTTTACATATTCAGCATCAATATTGGAACGTGGCACCTTGCCAGGGTGCACAGCTCGGAGCAGAATTTACTTTAGACCATCTGCTGAGTCTTTAAGTGACTGCACCATGACTGGAAGTTGTTTGGATGAATGTTGGACAATAATGCTCAGTCTGGCCCCAGCAGAGACCCAACCATTCATTGCCATAGAAACCACTAATGCAAAGGGTCCCTGAAATAATAATTCCTTATTTATAGACGCATCAAGGATGCTCCAGTGCTGCTTGAAACTGGCCAAAAACCCAACAGCCTTTTCCACTGTGAATGCAAACCTCGGGTTTCTGATGTGTGCTGATGGCTGGAAGTCACTCAGAGGCATCAAATCCCAGGGTCTGGGTGTTCATCAGTCCACCAAAGCCCCTGGCCCCATCCCACCCCCATGGCAAAGGGCACAGTGCCAGCAAGGTTCACCTGGCAGCAGGAGATGGGGGCTCCAGAGGCCCTGCAGGGTGTAAATCTCACTGAAATGTGGAAATCATATTATTTGGAGAATTTCTTATGCTGAGTCAATTGGGTGTGAAGAAGAGCTCTGTGTGTAACTGCATCCAGTCAGGTTTTGCATGGAAGTATGAATAGATATGGAATACTCTGGCAGGAATAGCACATTCAGCACCATCAGCTGACAGTGCCCAGAGAAGCTGTGGCTGCCCCTGGATCCCTGGAAGTGTCCAAGGCCAGGCTGGATGGGGTTTCGAGCAACCTGGGATAATGGAAGGCGTCCCTGCCCATGGCAGGGGTTGGAATGGGGTTGGCTTTAAGGCCTCTTCCAACCCAAAACATTCCAGGATTCTGTGATTCTCTGATTTTGGAACCAAGTAAAAAATGACAGGGATTTTGGAAATTGTTTTTTTATCCATTACAAAGGATCTTCAGTGAAATAGTCCACGAGGTGGCATCTGGGGAGAGAGGCTTATCATCCTTCCAGCCATTTCTACAAAAATTTCTAATTCCTTTCCTGCTAGCTACTGTCAGAGAGAGGGTACAGGACTAGCTGGGCCACATCCCAGATCCCATCTGTGTTCCTACATACTTAGCTTATCTCTCTGTGTCATGGAGCTGTGATTACATAGCTCAAGCAGCTAAAAGTATTGCCAAAACCTTGAAAAAGAGAGGCACAGTTTTGGTTCTTTGGTTCTTTAACTTTCTTTAAATGGAAATGACTGGACAAATGGGCATTGGGGTGACAGAAAATCCAATGGGACCCCACTGCTGCCTGACACGGGTCCAAAAGGTGCCAGGGTGCCTTTTACCTGCGTGTTGAGATGAGAGAGGCTGCTGGGAGAAGCACCAGAGCCACTAGAGTGAACTTCTTTTGGTGACCATTTATCAAAGCTGGATCTCTTTAGGCCTGGCATGCGCTAGCTTTGCTCTCCAGCATGGCTTTGGCAGCAAATTTCATTGGAATGCCAGAGTCTGATTTGGGGGCACAGTTACCTGGCTGCAAGCCCTTGGCACAGCCAAGTGGGGGCACCTCCATGGCTACAAGGGTGACTGAGTGGCCACGTGCCCCAGCTCTCTCCCGGGCATTGAGGAGCTGAGGGCAAGCACAGTCCCTGAACCAGCTCCATCCTGGGATCTGACTGCCAGGGATTTCAGTAGCTGCCTGGGGGGGTCAGGCACAGGGCACTTGGCACAGGAGGTGGGAAAGAAGCCAGGGTAAGACCTCTGAGCGAGTGGAACGCTGTGGGGGCGAGCCAGGGACACACACAGGGATGGGTAACACACAGGGCTGCAAAGGGAATGGAGTGAGGAATCCAGGGGAGAACCTCAGCCCTTCACCAAGGAACCAGGTGAGAGCCCTGAGAACTTCACTGGGGAACCTGGCAAGAGCCCTGAGCCATTCACCAAAGAACATGGTGAGAGCCCTGAGACAGGTGAGATCCCTAAACCATTCCCCAACCCAGCAGGGCAAGGAAAAGCAGGGGCTGCTGTTGCCCTATCACAAACCCCACCAGGAGCCAGGAGCCCATTCCGAGCTGCAACAGCAATCGGAGCTCTGGCAGCACTAAACTGCTGAACTCCACCAGCAGTGACCTTTCACGTTACCTCCAGGACTATTTAGACTGGCTGGGCTCCCCTGGCCTAGCAGCAATCCCACAGACTCCATCTGCCTGCTCCAAAGGAGAGTTAT
Organism: Corvus moneduloides; assembly: GCF_009650955.1. Taxonomy (NCBI): domain Eukaryota; kingdom Metazoa; phylum Chordata; class Aves; order Passeriformes; family Corvidae; genus Corvus; species Corvus moneduloides. The sequence continues at coordinate 11,390,506 of NC_045488.1, read as the reverse complement.
AGCCTGTGCTGCTGATGCAGTCTCTTGGGTTTGTTTTTTTTCTTGCAATCTTGACTTCATCCCAGCAAGGGCTCCTGTCTCTAAATGGCCGCTGTCAAAACAACTCCAGCGGGGAGATAACGGAGAGAAGACTTTGAAGAAGCTCCTTCCTGCAAGCTGCTCACTATCTCCCCAAGACATTTGTCAGCATCCCCTAGGAAGGGCAGCAGACTTGGGGAAGCCAGGAACCATTCCCCCTCCTAAGCCCCCAGTCACATCACAACACAGTATTTAAAATGGCTCGTGAACCCCAGATAAAAAGCAGGCGATTAGTGTCTAGAAGCAACCTCTGTTTTCTATCACCAGATGTGGCCATTTCCCAGCAGGACAGATATTCATTCATGGAAGGACAAATATTTCTGTCCGTTTTTCCCAGCTTTCTTGCTTCTCTGCTCTTCACAGCCACCTTTCTCCTGATTTAAATTAGGCTGTGGCTTTGGAGCATGCCCAAATCCACCCCCAAGAGAAAATAAGATTAGAAAAGGGATGTGATTCATTTGGTAGTTTCCCTTTTCTTACATCTTGCTTTGAGTGAAGCATCATCATATGAAAGCTGCCCCTCCATGACAATCTGCTTCTTCACAAGAGGACACAATGCAGGGCTGCTTCTGCCCGTGTGGTTGGCCACTGCTGCCTCCATGGCACAGCATGGATGAAATTCCCTCTCTTCCCCATCCCACAGGCCAGCTGGGCTCTGCAGGCCAACACAACTCCCTTCATCTGATAAGGGAATCATGCCCAGACTGAACCAGTTGCTGCCATCAGGGAGAAATTCTCCCTTTGGCTGGGCCAGGTGGGTCATTGCTGCCTCTTGGCTGTTGTTCGGAGCATTAATCAATGGCTCTGAGCTTGCAACTGACTGAGGGTTTGGGTGGGTTTTTTGTAGCAGCAAACCACACACTTTGAGCAACAATTTCCAAGTTTAACCCTGTGAAAGAAGGGGATTTGGAAATACTTCCATCCCAGTTTTCTGGGTAGCAGATGAGGAGCATGAACGCACAAACAGTGCTGAACTCCGTGCTCTCAGTCTCTCCTCGCTGTTGGATTATTTGACAGGCTTTGGCTGCAAAGTCTCCTTTTACACTTGCTCCAAGATGGGGTAACAACAGTGCTGGCAAGCCATGTTCCCTTGGGAAAATCAGCGTCTTTTCCAAGGACTCCCTGCTGAGAAGGTTCCCTTGGACCACCGAACCTCCCCCATGACCAGCAGCTCCCCAGCCCAGCCCCAGCCTGCAACCCCAACACCAGCACCATCCAGAAGCCCCCAGCACAGAGCAAACCCCAAACACATTTTCTGCTCTAGTGGAAGGTGTCCCTGCCCATGGCGGGGGGCTGGAACATGATGATCCCTCAAGTCCCTTCCAACTCAAACCATGCTGGGATTCTGGGAAGCTCATGGAACAGAACTGTGCCGCAGCCTTTTGGGATGCCTGGCTGGAAGCTCAGCAGATCCTGCCCAGAGCGGCCCTGGGGTGGGTCAGGGTGAGCCGTGGCAGCGAGTGGTGACCAGGGACAGGATGGAGGGGTCGCAGCTCCCCAGCCCAGCCCGGCTCCGCAGCCCCGCGCCGGCGTTTCCTGCAGCGGCGCTTCCCCGGGAGCCGCTCAGCCCCCAGCAGAACCATCCCTAAGGTCTTATTCTAAAACGGACCAACAAAACACAGGAGTTCGAGCTATCAAAAAAAATCCTGATGTCTCCAAAGCAAAAGGGCTCCAGCACAGAGCGACTTTCTCTGCCCAGCCCATTGTTAGCGGAGGCGGCTGTCCCTTTCCCATGCCAGAGAGATTTGCCTGGTGCCGGCCAGTTCTTTATCCCACTGCGCAATTAATACAGCTTCCCCCAGATAAACAGCAGCTTGTTTAACTATGTCTCTTGATAGGTCCCAGTAAGGCTTGATAACATGGATGGTCGGATGTTGTCAGGACGAAGGAGTCAGACATGCTGGCAGCAACCTTTTCCCTTTCAAAGCACACATGTTTAGAAAAGAAAGGGCTGCGCCTGTTCACGGCACAGCCGCTGAAATCTCGCTGTGGCATCAAACGAGGCAGGGGCAGGGCTGGGAGCTGCTGCCTGCCAGGAGCCAGCCTGCTCCCGGCACTGGCAGCCAGCTCCCGCAGTGTCAAGACCCCTCCTCAGGCCGTTCCCATTATGATGTGTTAAAATCCACGACTTAAAATTCTCATGTTATGATTTCTACTATCACTAACAGCAGCAGCAGAATAAAAACCAAAAATAATCGTTGTTTTTAATTTCCTTTCTAGTTTTACCCCCAGCACGCTTTTGTCAGCTCTCCAACGGTCTGTGCTGATCACAAGCCCCAGCTTCTTAATTTAGCAACTTTTAAACTTTATCTTAAAGACCTTTGATTTGATTGTGCAAGAATCTCAGAACTCATTAAAAGTAAACTAATTACGTTTGGTGAGACTGGGGATCAGGACAGCGACAATGCCACAGTAGTGGTAACACTCACTTGGAAATGATCCCTTTATGGATCAGGGCTGTGCCCACATTCCTGGTTTTCGAGGTGCTCCCTGCCCCCCTGGCTCCCCCAAGAGATGGATTTGGGGGTGCTGAGGGTCACCCCTGCACGATGCTTGTCCCACTGCAAAAGGACGGCATGGAGACATCTGGCCAGGACTTTCAGTGGGAATTTCCAGGACAACAAATGACAAAAGGGATTTGAGGGCACTTCACTGGTGCTGCTTTGGGGCTTTTCTATGCAGCCACCCCACTCCAGAGGTCCCGTACTCCTCTGAGATTCTGCCAGGCCAGAGGCTGGGTTATGTCCACTGCTCCAAGCACTCCTATCTCCCAGTTCATCCTCTTCCTTTCTGAAGAAATCCCTTCCTTTCCCATCTCTCTCTTGGAAACGACCCTGTTCTTTCCATATTCCCCCTTTCCTTCCTTCCTGCTGAGCTGCAGACAGTGTTCCCCAAAGTATCAGTCCCTTATCTGGGGCAGGATGCAGGGGGAATGCAGCCCTTGTGCTGCCATGATTAGATGCTCCCTTCCTCCCACCCTGGCCCATCCTGAGCCTCCCTCGTCTGCCCACTGCTCTCCCAGCTCTCCCAACCACACTGGGACATGTTTTGAAGTGGGCAGCCCCCATGTGGCAGCTCCCTGCTGCTCACGTGGGAGAAGGACCCCTGGTGCTGATGGGATCCAGGGATGGTGCAGTGACACCCACATGGGGTCACCTGAGCCTGCACAGGGGGAGCAGAGCAGCACCTGGGGTCAGCTCAGGTCTTCAGCATGTGAGGGAGCTCCAGGCATCCCTCAAGCAGCAGCATAGCACAAAACCCTCCCAAACCACCCCAGACCCCAATTACAGGGGTAGGGCTTGCTTCAAACTGGCCTTAGGCAAATCCAGGCAGGTTTATTAAAATAATAAACCCCCTGTGTCTCACGCAGCAAAGTATAGGGCAGCAGGATCAGATAAAAGGGGAGGTCTGTCCAGGGACCAGGCAAGCCAAAGGAAGGCTCCAAGCCCTCCCTGTGGAAAGATCAGTCCGTGGCACCAGGAGTTAATCCTGGGACAGGTTCCTTTCCATTGTGGTCACAGTTGTGCTGGCACCTTTCCCCTCAGCCAGCAGTTTGGGTCTGTGTTGTTTCAAAATCTCCACTTAATAGGCAGATTAAACAGGTTCACGCTTGCAGTTTGCAAACCACAGGGGCAGCAGCACAAGTAATGAAATTTGGTACTTTCTGAATGAAACACCAAGTGACCTTTATGGGATGGTGTTCTCTGATGGAAAAACAGTGCAGGAATGGCACTGCTTTGCAGACAGCACAAGTGACTGCACCCATTCTGGCTCAAGGGGATCACTTCCCATTTATTTAAAAAGATACTGATCCTTCAGAGGCAGTTAGGGGCAGGTTTGGAGAGGAAATGGCATCAGGAAGGCTGACACGCCTTAAACCAACTTGTATTGATTTTTTTCCTTAGCTCTATTCTGTGACAAACCACTGAGGCGTCTTTGGGGGAGATCAGGGCTGCAAAAGAGGCAGCATGACTACGTCCAGCTGACATCAGGAGACACTGGGATCTCCAAGTGTTATCCCTGGAGGCAGATCAGCAGGGCAGGTCAGCTTTCCCTGAGTTCCCACCGAACACAAAACCTGCTGCTGCCAAATGCACTTTGCCCTTTCCTTCTATCTAGAGCAAACTGGACCATAAACAGACTGCTCAGAAATTACAGCAGTGCTTTTGGAAGGTAAGAGATAAGATCTGTGACCCAGAACTCCAGGAGTAAGTTAGTCATTGGCCTGGTAATGTTTTTTGGGAAGAGCACAGCTGCAAGACTGGGAAGGGCTTTGGAGCTGGGTTGTTTGGGTGGACCATGACAACCTACACAGATATTGAGGGGGCTGATCTGCTCACACCAGACCTACAAAGTCACAGCTTTTCTAGACCAGAAAAGCTCTCCCTTTCCACACCATCACCCACTGCTGTGAAGGTGGAGACACCTGAGAGCAGCATCCACAGAGGAACATTTAGAATCACATCCAATTTTCCTTCATGCTCTGCCCCTTGCTGTGGAACTCATCATTCATTTTTCAGGAGGTTCTTGCACAATCAGTATCCGCCCAGAGCCTCCTGCCACACTGCATGGATAGAGTGGAGCATTACTTGAGCAAAGAGGAAATTATAAATTGACTGTTGCTGGCTTTCCCAAACGGCCAGCATGCACACAGCAATGTTTGGCATTCCGTGGCGTCAGCCAAGCAATCCACGCTGTGCCTGCCAGGCGGCCTCGCCTCAGCCTCACTCCACAGCTCGAGAGCAGACAGAGGACCACGTACAGAGAGAAGAGCCAGGGTGACAAACAGACCTGCCCAAAGTGCCCTCACCCAGATCATGCTGACATCTGAAATGACGTGGAGAGAGCCTTTGATTCCCTAGAAACCTGAGGGATGAATTGAGATTCCCTTTTGTGGCACAGCAAAGATACAGCAGAGTTGATTCAGGATATTTAATGCCATAGGATTCATTCAAAGCCCCTGCCAAACCCCCAGCCTGCCTTCCCTGGGCTGACCATCGCTTCACAGAGCTGACCATCCACAGGCATTGGTATTGTAAATATGACACAGAAATTGCAAATCATCCCAAGCACCTGGGCCGTGTTCTCCCTCCCTACAGAAACTGCTGCAGTCACACCTTCCCCTTCTGCTCTGCTCACCCCAAAGAGCAAAATATCTCTTAATGAGGCCCTGAGCTACCCCTGAAATATCTTCAGTGGAGGACTGAAGCTGGGTCAATGGAGACTGGCACGAGGCATCCTCCTCCTCCAAGGGAGCGTATTTACGAGGAAGTCATTACGAGAGAGGCAGGGAAGAGGGGCTGGGGACGCTGAGAGAGTCCTTTCATTGATCAGATTATTTTTAGAAAACAAATTTCCCTTAATGGGTTTATGGTTTCAGTGAGAAGAGCAGCTGGTGCCAATGTTTACAACTCTGAGTCACGTCACAGAATGTCAAGGCAGTGGAAAGTCTTATGAGCCCCGGACAATGGTCCCACTGAGCAGAGCTTGCCGTGCTGTCTGGGCACGCTGCATTGTCCAGCTGAGCTCCAGGGAGCCAAACCCTCCAGTAAACAGCATCAGCCATCCCAGCTCTGGCTGGACACTGGGGAGCAGGCACTGGAGGAGCTGGAGCTACACACCTCTAACACCCCCTGATCACAGGCAGAGAGGATGGGAGAGAGGGACAGTGATATTCCAAGAGCTGATGTGCTCCTAGAGGCAAGCTCATGTTTTTCTGATGATGTAAATTCCATTTTCATGTCACAGTAAGTTATTTTTTCACCTTGGCCATGCTGGGATGTTTTCTGTAAATGTTTTTATGTCTTGCAGCAACATAAAACCCAAAAGCTGCCTGCACGGAGCTGTGGGCTCTGGGGACACAGCTGCCTCTGTGTCCTGCAAGAAGGAGGACGGGAGAGCAAGCAGGGATGTCCTGCAGTGCTCTTTTACCTACAGAGTGCATTTCTGAAGAAATCCCCAGTTCTTTCCCACTGCCACATGTGGTTTGCCTGTGAGGGCAGTCTGTAGATGTGGGAACACAAGTGAGCCCCAAATTCTGTGTCAGGTGGGCAGCAGAAGAGGCTGTGAGGATCTGCCCTGCTCTTCTGTGTTTTTCCCCATATTCTCATCTTCCCCTCTAAACTCAAGGAAGTCCAGGATGGAAAAAAACCACCGTGGTTTTACACATCAGAACCCTTCCTGCACTAAACCCGAGCTGAGTCATCTCATCCAGCTCCAGGGGAGTCTGGTCCTACCTCCACATCCTGCTGGCTCCTTCCTCCTCCCCAGCAGAGCACGGACAGGGCAGGGACAGCTCAGCCCTGCCAGAGCCAGGCTGATTCCCCAGGGATGCAGGGAAGCACCAGGGTCCCTCCCCTGCATGTCACACATGTCCCCAACTGTGGGGCTGCTGTTCCCTGCCACTCAAACACTCCCCTGACACAGATCTGTTCCCAGGGCAGGCCCAACAACCCTGAGGGTCTCCAGGCTGCCACATCCCTGCCTGCACAGTAGCAGAGGGGCACAGGTAGGTCCAAAGCCACATGGCCATCGAGTGGCTTCTTCCCATGGAGCCTGCAGTGCCCTGACCTGCTCCAAACCCCATTTCCATCAAGGACCAGGCCCCAGAAGCCCAGGTCAGCCTGGTTTGGAGGACATGGAGCACACTTTGGCCCTCTCCCATGTTTGTTTTTCTCCTGCTGAGCATCTCCTATAAGATCTCCATTCACCAAGCACCCAGTAATCAACATTCAAGCAGTAAAAATTGAAGAAGCAGTTCTAAAAAGTATTAAAATCAGCCTTGCAAAGCTTTGGTTGGGTTTGGTTTTTTTTCAGCACATGAATTTGGCCAAAGCTTCATGCAATGTGCAGGGCCCGTGGCTCTGCTGGCCTTTGGTTTGGAAACAGGGGTTAGATTTTGGAACATCTTCCGAGGGCATCATTCCACTGGAAAACGTGGGCTGGTCACACCCAGTCATCTTGCAGGATTAGGTCAACAGATACTCATTTTTTAATTGTGAAGAAAGTCAGCCTTCAGGGAGAAGTATTCCTAAAAGATTGTTCAACAAGTATGTGGGATTAACAGAAAAATCAAGAAGGACAGTTTGGGATAGGTCAGTCATTCCTTAGAAAAACCAGAAAGACAAAAAGGATGCTGGTCATTATGGAATATTGCCCTGTAATGGCACAGGGTGAGGCACTTTCAGTGGGGTTTTGCATTTTTGGGCAAGTTGAGGATCTGAGTCAGAGCTTTCCAAATCCTTCTGCTCACCCCAGTTGATGAGGGCATACAAAATCCCTGAATGGACCCAAATGTCCTTAGAATCAACATCTGGCTCCAATAAGCAGCCCGATGGTCATGCTTTAACAATGTTTGTTCCAAACTAAATCTTTAACTAAACATTTTCTGAAAAGGGGTTTTGATAGCAGAGTTGCAATAGTGAAGAGGCTGCCCGTGTTTGTTTTTACTAGAGATCCCAGTTCCCTGGGGTTTAACTCATCCTCACACATTCTTTTGGGGCTGGAGCTTGGTGAAGCAGGAGGGATTTGTGCCATTATTGCCAGATTTTATCACGGCACCACTCTGGGGATTTTAACCTGCAAACTCCAACCTGGCACAGCAGCAGGGTAGATGCTCATGTTTGGGTTCTCCCTCCTCTGTGTCCAGGATAGGAACGACAAAGATAACCACAGCAAGGAAGATTCAGGATAGATATCAGGACAATTATAGAAAGGATTATAAGGGTTAGGTAGAATTTCCATCGTGGGATGGAAATTCACAGATGCCACCTGGTCTAGTGGGTGGCATCCCTGCCCATGGTGGTGGGCGGAATAAGATGATCTTTAAGGTCCCTTTCAACCCAAACCATTCCATGTTTAGGAAATATCAGACCCACACCTGCCAGACAATGATTGTGCCCCATGACAGGGAGGGATGAGTGGACATTCCAAGGTACTCTTAGCCCCCTCTGTGAGGCTGCCCTGAGGACAAGAGCAGAGCCACATCACCTGTGCAGGAATCACCTCCAGCTCGTGCCATCACCTGCACAGGGCCAGGAGCTGGAGATTTGAGGCCTCTCCAGAGGAGACTTCCAGTCACCTTCACCCCCATGGCTCCAAGCCACAGCCAAGACCAGACTCACCCATCACCAGGCTGTAAAGTCTGAGCACGAGGCCAAGCTCTCCTCTGGACAACTCCTGGTGGCACAGGAGAGGCAACCGCAGCTCCAGCCCCTCTCAGCCAGGAGTGTGGCTGGGAAACACTCGGATCCAGGCTCAGAGCCTCCTCCTGAGCCCCTCGGAGCAGGAAGGGCTGTCCAGGGAGAAGGCGAGCGTGCAGGTACACACACCCAGCCAGCCCCGGAGTCAGGGTCAGCAGGATCCGTGTCTGGCTCCGGCGGTGACTCAGCCGGCTCCGCGATCCCAGCCCGCTGCTCCTCTCTGTGTTATGGGATACAAATGCTTCCCTTGCTTCCTAAAGCACTGCCAAATAGACTAAAAACATAAAACAATGGCTAATTCTAAAGCAGCTGCTAGAAGTCCTGTCTTTGCCTGCATCTGCTGTCATCAAAATACATAGAAACAAATCCTGAGTGCAGGGCAGGCTTGGAGCCCGGATGGTACATGGCTTCTCATTTGTCCTGCTCCATTCCCATCAGCTTTGGGATGCTCAGGCTGGTGGCACCTGAGCACCTCCTCCTCCTGGCATCACTGTTTTAGCCATCATAGCTGAACCAAGAGAGGAAGAGGCAGCAAATCACACTGATAGCCTAAATTTACTAAAATTGAAAGCCACAAAAACTCCTTTTAGGATGCTCCAGTACTCATTCAACCTCCCACATTCCATATTCCGCTCCCTCCAGCTACCAAATGCAACCCTAAAGCTAAAACTGGGTTAAAGACCTCCTGTGTTTTACACCTCAGCCCCTGTGCAAGGGGATCCAGGGTGAGATCCCGGGGATCCAGCCAGGACAGTACCCACAGGTAACACCACATGCGCCCTCCGGCCCTGCCGACCTTGATCTGCAATTTTTTTGTGTTTAATTGTCCCTTTCCCATTCAAGAGCTGTTTCCTGGCTTTGCTGGCAGAAAGGAAGGACACTGGAAAGCGCAGCAGTGGAGTCTGATTCCCATTTAGGACTGAGGGCCTCTTTACCCAGCTCCAGCTCCGCAGAAAGGCTTAAATGTAAATGGGAACCAGGCCCTTGGAGGGCTGACTTTGAACAGGTTATATTCTTACCACTTTAAACAAACTTTTAAGAGAGGGGAGCAACTGAGCTTTAACCAGTACAATATGGCAGGGACTGATAGCTTAGGCCTGATCTTTTGCTTGTCCCAGCCTTCCCGACACCCTGGGCACTGCTGGAGAAGAGCTGAAGGGTCAGGGTCAGGCAGCCAACTGCAGCAAAACAGAAACCTTTCTTTCACTGAATAAATATAAAGATACTGTATATGAACAAAAAATGAAGCATGTCCCACAGAGGATTTTAAAGCTTCCAAAAATATTCCCTCAGCCCTTGCCAAAGGTAATACAGCCAGACTTTCCATGGAAAGCATCATTGTGCACGGTGAGGTTCAAGGAGGTCGCTCTGCTTGAAGTGCACAAACAGCCAGCGCCCTGTCCTGTCCCTCCTCTCCACACACACACTCTGCCACCAGGAACAAGTGCCCTCTTTTTTTTTAAAAAAAAAATAGGAAAGAAAACAACTTTCTTCCCTCAAAGGTGGTATAGAACTCACCCTCGCTGTGCAGCAGTAGCAGCTACAGCTTGTATTTACAAGCAGCCCCCTTAAGAGGACTTGAATGGCTGTTTATAGAACACCCCGACACCAACAGGTTTGCTCAGGGGGTTCTGTATTTTTGGAGGCTTTTCTAAGCCCTGCTTTCTTCCCCATCCCCAAAGCAGTGGCTGTAACAGATCCTGCACTAAGGAGGTGGGAACCTGGCTGCTGAGAGGTTCCTGTAACACAGGCATTACTCCACACTTCTTGGAGGGCTGGAAAATAACCCTCTTTTCTACAGTTGCTGCCTTCCACCTAATTATCCCCAAAGCTTTGACTTGTAAACACCTGACCTAATTCTTTCCACAGGCAGGTTTTAATAACAGAAATTCTTCAAAAGTGTCTTTATGATGCATCACACCATGGTACCTTGTAAATAAGCTGTGGGCCAGGCGAGCCTTTCACGGGGAAACAAGGCAAAGACACTTAGTCACTGAATATTCAGTTTTAGGGAGAGGCACCACAGTGAGGTCAGCCCAGCTCAGTCCGCAGCATTGGAGCTGGATGATCCTGTGGGTCCCTTCCAGCTCAAGGTGTTATGTGATTCTGTGATCTGAAATTCCACATCTGAGCTCTGCAGAGGAAGGAAGGTCCTTAGATCTTGTCCTAAGAACAACACTGTGTCCATGCAGATTTCCTTTCACTTTGGGATCACAGAACTTTCTATAAATGTGTATCAATGAAGCTGCAGAATTTACTCAACACTTAAGTACAGAGGGGTATGTAAAGAGAAGATCATTGCTTCCTGAGCTTCCTTTTCTCAGCACCACCAGTACCCTGCTGGGCACTGGGCACATCACAGCATAGAATCAGCTGTTCCTGGGCACTTGTACAAGTGGCAAAACCCAGGAGCCACTCCAGGAGATTAGCAGGTTCCCCTGGAGCAGGACCACGTGGCAAGGGAAAAGTTGGGAGAGGAACCCTGATCTCCTCAGTTCCCCATCTCATACTCCATCCCGCACCTTCTCCTGGCACTCTGGAGCAGAGCTCATTTTGCAAATCCTCCCTATTTGCATTTTGGATTTGTATATATTTGTATACGGCCGTGCCCAAACCTGAAGTTGTTTTGGCAGCAGAAATACACCTAAATTTGTGATACACCTAAATCTGTGATACACCCAAATTTGTGAATACCCCATAATCTGTGAATACCCCTAAATCTTTGAATACCCCATGTTCAGCTGGGCTGAGCCTTGGACCAGTGACCTTTGGGGTGACCCAGCAGAGGGGCAGAGTCCTGGGAAGACTGAGGGGCAGGGAAGGGAGTGGGAGAGATTCCTGCTGGCTGGAGGGAGGGAGTTAAGGAACAGGCCTGGAGAAAGAGTTGCCGAAAGCATTGCAACACAAGAGAAGCTCTGCAGGCCTTTGATCTCGGAGCTGTTCTTGAACTGTCACTTTAATGATGTGTCAAAGACTAAAAAGAGTTGAGATTAAGAATACTGGAGCCTGGGGAGAGGAGAAGGCCATTTTAAGCCTGCTGGGTCTAAGCTGGGTTTCTGGAAGCTTTTAGACCCTTGCTGCACACTGTGCACCAGCACAGAGCTGAAAAACAGGTCACATTTTGGAAGTCCTGCGCCATGGTTTGCCTTATAAAAAGCCTGTGTGCTCCCTGCACGGGCAAATCCCTGCCTGCTCCAGACGTGCACGTGCACGCTCTGCTCCAGCAAGTTCTCTGCACAAAAGGCTCGAGTGAGTTGTTTTCCCGAGTTTCCCTGTGGAATGCTGTCTCCCCTTTACGGTGTGTCCCTAAAGCAATGCCATGGCTGAGATGCAGGGCCGGGTAGTGGCGGGAAAAGGGACAGATCTTCGTAAAAGAGCCCCAAGTGCAGGAAACACGGGCAGTTTTATCAGCCCGTGGCTGGCAGGACATTTGGGCTCTCTGCAACTGCATATATTTCATTAATATCCCAGCCAGCTTTCATGGCATTACCATCAGGTTAATCTACTTTAGATTAATGAACCTCAGTTTCAGCCAGGCAAGCTAATTAAGATGATTTTCTTTGAACTTGTTCTAATGAATGTATTAATATCATCCAGGGCTTCTTTTGGAGCTACAAGCATGGCCATGTTATTCCTGAGAAGAGGCCAAACATTTTTTATTAGGGAATCATGTGCTGTGCAGAGTCTGGGACTGCCTTGCCTTTGTTTTCTCTGTGCTGCACCTTTACAGTGGCTGCAGAGAGAGCAGCCCTTTGCTTTGCAGATTTTGCTGTGGCTCCACAAGTCAGGAAAAGTTCAGGAGTGCTCTGCACATGCTCACATGCTCAGGATCTGGTAAAAAAGCTAGGAAAATTTACTATCAATTTGCTCTTGTTCTTAGAAAACATTTAGATTTATTTAACTACTCCCCCACCTCTATTCCAACAGAGAGAGATTTAAATACAGAATCATTTGGGTGGGAAGGGACCTCAAAGCTCATCTCATTCCACCCAGCAGCGTCTTTTCCCCAGGTAACAAGAGATGGAACAGGAAGGAATGGGAAATGGCCTCCAGTGGAGCTGGGGGAGGTTCAGGTTGGATATCAGGAAAAATTTCTTCACTGAGCAGGTGGTCAGGCATTGGCACAAGCTTCCCAGGGCAGTGGTGGAGTCGCCGTTCCCGGAGGGATTGAAAAGATGTGACACCTGGGGACACGGGTTAGTGGTGGCCTTGGCAGTGTTGGGGGGATGATGATCTCAGAGGGCTTTTCCAGCCTCAGTGACTCTGACTCCGTGGTGTGGGGCTGGGGAGGCAGCAAAGAGGGGAAAGGTCTCCAGGGCAGGAGCTGTGCAGAGGTCCAAGGGGGAGAAGATGGGAAGGAGCCCATCTGTGGGGGTCTCTGGTGTGCACACCTGGGCTAGGTTGGCAGGGCCCTGGTCCCTCACCAGGGCACAGCCCAGGTGCTGCTGAACCACACAAACAGGGATTTTCTAGGTGATCCTGTGCAGCCTCCCGTGTGGGTCAGGCTGCAGGACCAGGCTCAAGGCCAGAGTTCAAAGGAGGGAGAAATAACCCAAAACTTGGCTTCATTACAAACTGCCTTACACTGGCCAGTGCTCTGGGAATCACCTGGGCTGGTGTTCTGATCAAACAGAAGGAATGCACAGGGATAAACACCATGCGGCTGGTCAGCCTCTGGCACTGACAGCCCTGTGGGTCCCATGTCCCTCGGGGAGCCACTGGAGACAGTCTGGTGAATGACCCCTTTCTCCAGCCCCAAAAACACCCCACTTCCCTCAGCTCCACCGTTCCAGCCCAAGGCTTGGGAGCAGCTTCCAAACCCTAGTCCCTGGACATGCACAGAGACATCGTTCCATGGATCTGGCTTAAATAAGCTCCTTAATGAATTGTTACTCTCATGAAATGAGAAAACCACAGGTCCCATCTCTCACAGTCACAATCCCTCAACATAAATAAAATAAACAGTCTGGAAACAGTTCTATAAAATTATATTGCCACACAGGTATCCTTCAATATTGGGGAGTATGGTTCCTTTTTTTTTTTATTTCCCTAAGTAACCAGCCTGCAATCAATGTGCCAGGCCAAGGTGGAGTTAATTTATAAATGCACGTTTATGATGAATCATTGGAGGAAATGCAGGCAGACTGGAGACAAAAGTCTGCAGTTGCTAAACCAAATAGGAAATGCTCTTTACATCTGCCTCTTCAGTTGGCATCCACTTCCCCTCCCAGTCTCCTTTCTGCTGGGTAGGCCTGTTTATTTTTGGGCTACTTTTGTTTGCAAAGCCAAACAGAGCTTCTGATTTTTTGTATTTATCTTTTTTTAAATTTGTAAACAGCACTTCTCACTTATTCAAGCCCCAGATTATTAACAGTGGAAATCAGGGCACCTTCCTGCACAGAGTTGTTTACTCTCTTCAGGGAAAGCAAAGTCGCAGAGTGGAAACAGGGTGGAAAAACAGCCTTGTTAAAATGATATAAAAATAAGGACAGTGCTGGAACTACCCTGCCAACTATGGAAGAATTGCCATCTCTTTTCTATTAGGTTTATTTTAAATATTACTAAATTGAAATGAATAAATTGGTACAAATCACTAAATGAGTATTATGTGTATTTCAGGCCAGGCTGGATGGGGCCCTGAGCAGCCTGATCCAGTGAATGGCATGCCTGCCCATGGCCCTGCTTGGAACTAGGTGAGCTTTAAGGTCCCTTCCAACTCAAACCATTCCATGATTCTCTGTCTCTAGGAAGTTTCCAAGTGACAGGACACTACTCTGTGACACTTCCATTCATTTTCACTTCTTTTTCCCCAAACTGGCCCTAGCAAAGCACCTCCCACTAAAGGAACAGGCATCTCATGTTTTGTGGATCTCCAAGGGGACATCACCGTGTCCATGGAGATCTTCACGCCTCCAAGCAATGAGGAATCAGCAGAGCTGCAGGAGAACCCACGTCCTTCCAAGGTACCCATCCCTCATGCCGGACATGGGGACCTCACCCATGTCACCCTGCAGGTTTTAGAGCTCTGCTGCTGCAGTGAAATATTTACTCTGCTGGAATATGAGCTGATGTCAGATAAGGAACAAGCTCTGGTTCATAAACCTGTTGTTTCTCCCAGGGCTGGTATTCCTTTTGTGTGTGTGTGTGTGTGCATATCAAACGTGCACATCAGCTATTTGATCACCACTGCTCATTGCAGAATTTTAATGCAGAAAGCTGGCATGGCCTTTCTTTCCTCCAGGAGACTTTAAAATCCTTCCAGCCCCACTGGAGAGAGAATTCACACTGCCAATTTTTCTTTTTTTTTTCCAAAGGTTTTATAGAATGTGCTATGCGTGCAAAACGCAGCCTTTAACTGCTAGAAAAATACAGGCATTTGAAATGCGAGCAACAGAAATAGAGGCACACAAAAACAGAAACAAAGAGGGCTGATTTGATCCACTTCAGAGCCACTGGAGGAAGAAGCACCCTGGTAACGGTGATCAATGGTAAACACGGATTCTTATTTAGGGAGGCCAGAGCAGCGCCTCTTGTTTCTGCTCGCTTTTTATAGCAGGTTAAAAAATAACAATATTGCTGTGGAAAGATGACTTGAGCAATAACTTCCCGCTGTCCGAACAATTGGAGCAGTCAAGGCAAGCCCAAGGAACAAAGTGAGGGACAAAAGCTCTCCCTCACTTGGGCTGAGGGACTGCTGGAGTCTGTGGTTTGTCGGCGCTGGAGGGGCAGTGCTCATACTTCTGCAATCTTGGGACTGTGGAATGCTCTGCCTCCCCCTGACCTTCGGAGCATGGATCTGGCCGGGCTGAAGCAGCACTTCAGCAGCCTGACTGCTCTCAGGAGCTGTTTGGTCCTTCGACCCCCTTCACTGGCCCTTGGAAAGTTGTGGGAGTCTTCCCATTTATTTTACTGCCCTCAGGAGCAAGGCTTTGTTTGGGAAGGCAGCCTGGAGCAGGTTTAGGGACTTTACACTCTCAAAAGCAATCCCCCAGCCTTTCCCCTGCCTGTGTTTTTATAAAGAAGGACTTTTCCTAAGCAGCACCAATGGCCAAACCCCTCACATCAGCTCCTGTCTGATCTGAAGGGCCGCGGCCGCTCCTCCTGCCAGGTTTGGCCCCAGGAATGGACCTTTGAGCGGGGTCACGGCTCCTGCCTGCCAGCACAGCTCCCCGTGCCAGGGCTTCCAGAGGCACTCCAGAGCTTTCCAAACTGCACAGGCATATGTTTGAATAGCAGCCTGCTTCCAAAATTAAGAAGAGCTGTATTATGGCTCCTGCCAGAAATAATGTAAACGAATGTTACTCTAAGAATGGGGCTGGGGTGACCACTTTCAGTGCCATTTTCAGGACACTGAGGGGAACTGCCGTTCTTTAAAAAAAAAATAGCTCGACTAATGAAAAACCGATAAGAAAATCATTCAAATGCCAAAAATTCTCTCACACACAAACCAAACACTAATTCTTGAGATACTATATATATATTTATTGGTTAAAAGCACATACCAGCCTGTCTAAATCTGTGATTGGTGCCTAGTTTATAACACCTTTGTGGCTTTTAGTTTCTCACCAAGACACATCAAAGCAGGGGACACTTAGCCAAGGAAAACTTTATTGTTAGTATTAACTCACTCCAAGAAAAAGATTTTTGGAAGTTTGAGAATTTTTCACTTCATGGCAATTGTTGATTAATGAACCTCCATGGACTACAGCCTAAAAGAGGACTTTGTTAATAAAAAATGCTAAACAGTGCAGGCAGAGTAAGGAGATACTTTCTTTGAACCTAATTGATATAAAGGTGTACACAAAGACAGGACCTGTGAAGATGGATTTATTCAGTGTGATCCTGTTTGCTTTCCAGTTCCGCCTCAGGCTATTTCTACCTGCAAAAAAAAACCCCAATTACTGAGGAGAGGAGGAGAAATCAGAGAATCACAATATAGCTGGAAAGATTAGAGCACTTGGGAGATACTTAACAATGATATTTAGGACAGGCAGAGCTTTGTCCCTCTTGGCTACCCCAGCACGGCTGTTGGAGCAGGGCACCACCAGGGGCCAGGGTAGTGACATCTTCAAGCAGGAATGAGAGCACCAGGATCCTGAGGGACTCTTCCTGGCCCTCTCATGGTTTTGTCTGGAGAAGTCATCTAAGATCTCTGAAGCAAAATGTATTAGTCTGAAAGCAGGGTTAATGAAAATGACTCATTACACTGGGATGATCCAGTTAATTCCTGTTTACACACTGGTTTAGGCTTCCCAGCAGAGAGGTACCACGTGGAAATGCAGTTTTTTTGCTGTGAGCAGATGGTGCCGATGCTGCTCAAGTTAAACACCCAAACCAGTGCAGACTGGGACTGAGGGACCTGCACACACAAACCAAGCTCGTGCTGGAGGCAGCAGCATCCCTTCCAACCCTCACCATCCTGTGACCATCAGTCACCACAACTGTGAGATTCCAGACTTTCTCTCACAGTTCTCAGGACTGGGAGGAAGGGTTCTGAGCAGAGTTTTGTTCAGCAAGAGAGTTTGTGAGGAAGCAGCAAAGCCCAGCAGGCAGAGCATGAGGTCAGGGTGACCTCAGCCGTGTCCTTCCTCTGATCACAGAATCCCAGACTGGTTTGGGTTAGAAGGGACCTTAAAGCTCAGCTCGTCCCACCCCCTGCTATGGGCAGGGACACCTTCGATGAAACCAGGTTGCTCCAGCCCCTGTCCAACCTCAGCGTGGACAATTCCAGGGATGAGGCAGCCACAGCTGTGACCCAGACCTCACTTTCCTCACTCATTTATGAGTTTGTTGATGTGACTGAGAACTGTGATCAATGAAACACCCAGGCAGCCCTGGACAGAGATCAGTTCATGGAGCCCATGTGAGGATGAGGAGCCCATCTGGGTCTGTTCCAGCTGGAATGTGTGTGTGGGTCTGGAGTGCCCACTGCCAGAACCCTGATCCTTTCCTTTGGGGCTCTGGAGAGCCAAGTCTTTGTGTGTTATTTTGAGGTGCCTGTCGCAGACAGGGGGAGTGGGAACGTAACATTATGGTACCAGGCTGTGTATTTAGGGAGGCTGCATTACAGTCAGAGGAAAGGGCTGTATTATGGAAATTATATGGGAAGAGATAGGCCCAGGCAGTGCTGGCTGTGCTCTGCAGTCTCAAATCTCTGTGTCAGGGGTGGTTAGATGATGGGAAGAGGCTGCTGTTTACTGTGGAATGTCCTTTCTGTCTATATGTTTCTGAGAAAGAAATGAGAATTGTATTCCTTTATTACAGTCAGTATTTGTATCCTGCCTCTGTGACAAGGAGCAGTCTATAAATCATGGAATAAAACAGCTGTAAATCATCACCCAAGCTATTAAAGCCTCTTGGGTCTTTAACAGATTTTCTACCCCCACTAGTTCATAAACACAATCCAAAATGTCACTGAGACACTTCTTCCCAAGGCCTGACTTTTTATTTTGGGTTGAGAGTCTGAATTCACAACAGATCCAAGGCGACATTTATCCCAGATAGGTGTTCCATATCTCACTGCTGTGTTTGTGCTCTCCCTTTACCCTTCAGCTCTCTCAGCAACACCACACATGGGCAGACCATTTTCCCTCCAGCTTGGATCATTGATTTCCTTAGACCAAATACAGAGAGGGGTTGTGATTGTAGTAACTGAATATTGGCAATTTTTTGCCTTATCTAGAACACAGATTTGAACCAGCCTAACCAGATCTCTTACAGAGTAGTTTCCAAGCATTAGATGTGACTTTGCACATTATAAGGCCCTTAAACAGAAAAGATCCTTTCTGTACCACTCAATGGGGAAAAAAAAAATCCTCAATCCCTCTCCCTCAAAGCGTCCACAGAGCAGCAGGACACCAGTCAAAACAGTTAAATCTCCATTACCAGACATGTTGGAGAACCCAACTTCCCAGGCAGAGCAGTGGGATGAAGCGCTGCCCCTACTATGCAAAGAATGCTCTCCTTAGACAGGTTGAGAGAACAGGATAAGTTGGAAGAAAAAGAAGTATCTTTGGCAAACCCAGTTCCAAGGGTTTTACTGTCAAGATGTTGAGTATATGAAATAAATAACAGGGAGACTGCAGAACATCCCCAGCTGTCTTTCTCTGTGGAAGGAAAATGCACTTTATCCTCTGGGAACACCCCTCAATTCTGCAGATTCCCATCCAAATCCACCCATGTCTTAACTTTGTGGAATGAATGCTTTGACGCTGAACTAAATTCTCTGGTGTTTCAGCAGGGAACAGGAATATTTGAAGGGCAGAATCAGAGCAGAGGGTGGCAATGGGACAAGGTTCATCTGAATGACCACTTGCACCTCTCTGTTCCTATTGCAGATGAACAAAGCCAGGGATGTTGAAGGTAAGAAGAGCTGGCTGAGTATCCAATTCCTTCTTTTTCCAGCATGCAGCCTGCCTGCTGCCAATTCCAGGTGTTCAACAATAATGCAACAGTTACTCCCAAGTAACACCTATAATTTGAGTCACTGGGACATTTCCTCTGGCATTTCAAAGCATATGGAAAGGAATGTGAAAACCCTTCATTAGCCACAGGCAGGCGGCCACTGACAGAATCTCTCAGAAGTGCCCTAAAAGTTTTCCAGAAAGCGTATCCATGTCTCCAAGCTGCTGGGCACCAGACACCACTGGAGACCACGGATGTGAGCAAAGCTGTGATTTCTCCATACAGGAACAACCTCTCCTGCCCTCTGGAAGGGTTTCAACACCAGAACATGATGTTCAAATCACTAATCCTCATAAAGCATCACCTGTGCTGTCTTAGGGAAGACAGATTCCCTTGCCCCCGGGAATGACAGCTCCTTTCCCCAGGAAGGGCATGTAGGGTCAGAGCTGCAGGAGGTTTCTATTCTGCTGTTCTGTCCCTGCCTTTTGTGGAAAACCTGCAGCCTTTCCTGCTCCTGTGATGCACAGAGTTGCAAATCTCTGTCCACATTCCATGGGATGGGTATAACTTGCCAGATTTTCTGTTTACTACGGAATTTATACACAGATTCAGGAACCCCTATATTTTATAAGAAAACAGAGTGGCATATAAAAACATTCTTAGTGCTGGTTTATTTATACAATTAATGGTCAACAGAATAAAACGTACTTTTATGCACTCCACCTCCCTGCCCCAAAAGCCAGTTTGTTTGACAGACAGCTTTGTTCCACACTCTCATGGGGTGCATTAACCTCTGCAAAGTCCATGGGTGAGTTCAGAACTGGCATCATCCCTCCTGCTCCTGCAAAGAAAATCAAGCAAGCTCAACACTGAGCCTCTCTGTCCCACCAGAAGGGAATCACTGAGCTTCTCTTTCCCACTAGAAGGGATTCTTTCAGTCTCATCCCTTGGTCCCACCCTGAAGCTCTGTGGCAGTTTGAGGCTGCTGAGTTATGCCAAGTGGGAATGCTGCCTGTCCAAGGGCCAGCAGCACCTCCTGGAACTGGGAATTCCCACTTGGGAGCACAAAGTCTTTCTCAATGGGCCAGTAACTGATGTTCTTTGCAGGGCAGCACTGAAGATGAAGTTCTGTGGGCAGGTTTTACCAGCCCTGTGCTGCTCGCGGATCTGCAGCTCCTCATGTGCTGTGAATCTGCCATGGATCCAACTGTGTTGTGGATTCCAGCCTGGAAACCTCGCAGAACCATGTGCCTGAACTCAGGACACTCAGTGTTCATCCTTGAGCCATTTCAAGATCCAGTTTAAAAAAAGATATCGGAATCTACAGGGGTTTCACAGGAACCTCCTTTACTCCTGGTTTGCTCCTGGTTGTACAGTGCATGACTGGGATGCCCATCCTCCTCCTCCTCCTCCTCCTCCTCCTCCTCCTCCTCCTCCTCCTTCTCCTTCTCCTCCTCCTCCTCCTTCTCCTTCTCCTTCTCCTTCTCCTTCTCCTTCTCCTTCTCCTTCTCCTTCTCCTTCCTGGAGCCATGTGCTCCAATCCAAGGCCAGTTAATGGTGCCCAAAGTCACCAAAAATCCAGAGTTAAAGAAGCACAAACATGAGATTTACAAGAAGCTAAAGAAGCAAGATATGGAGAACAAACCTAGAAAGTGAAATTAGGTCTGTAAATGACAACCAACTCCCATTTGAGGAGTTCCTGGGCATTTTGTCCCTAACGCATCCCAGATAAACTGGTTTAAGAATGGATAAAACAAATATGAAGATGTCTACACTGAGGCTGTCTAGGAGTTTAACTAGATCAATTTGAAACTGATTTCATTAAACCAGTGAATGTTTCATAATATGGACCAGACTTTGAATTTCAAGCACTTCAAACCTCATTACATGTATCCTTTATTATAACAGTGCTTCTCTCGATGCTCTCATGGCAGATTCCTGCCTCCTGAGGTTTGGGCTGGAATGCCAACAATTTATTTTAATGCAGTTCAGACATTTTAAAGCTTTGCTGAGCTATCCCCAAAATAACCACTGATAGTAGGTGGCAAGCACCCTGAAATGATTAGGGTCTTTCTTGTTGAGGAAAAAAAGATATTTGATGGAGAAAAAAAAGAAAGAAAAACTGATGAGAACAGGATAAGCATTAATGGAGAAAAGGCATGTGTTGGAGTGCAAACTGGTTGAACTCAAATACTCAACATGAGTTACATTAAAAAATATCTTTCCAGAATAATGGTCACTGGGTGTGTTATGGCAGGGGTTGACTTAATTCAGCTGCTTAAGAGTTGGAACCCCGTTTCCCCTTTCTTATTTCCGTGTCCCCACTGCACTTTACTCCATCCCAGTCTTCCTTCCCATCCCCTTGTTGGGCTCACGCTCCCAAAACGCTGGCCACTGGCTGGCACTGTCCCTGGGCAGTGTTTGATCCTTCCTGGTCCTGAGTCAATAAAATGGCTTTTGCTAAATTGCTGCAGACTGGAGCGGGCTGGCAGCAAGGAACAGCAGTGTGTGGTTAACCTGGGAATGGGATGGCGTGCCATGCTTGGCTGACTCAGCCTTTTGAAGCCATGCGCTGATACCAGGGCTGGTGTCTTGTGGTGATTAATCAGCTCTGGGAAGTGACAGCTCATTTTGAAGAACACGAATGAGCTCTCTCTCCATAGAGTGAACAGCTCTAAACTGAAACAGGCACTGCCCCAAACAGAAATAATCCAAACAAGGCCTCTCCTTCTCCATGGCTGCTTCAAAGTGTCACTTCTTTACCTTTGTGGGAGAGAGAGAGCTGCACTTAGTGAGAAATGAAAAACCTGAGGAACAAAAGGATCTCATTCAGGAACTCCAGTCCCAATCCACAGCACTTTTTAAAGCAGAGCATCCCTGTATTTAAGTCACAACCAGCATTAAAGTCAGAAAACACTAAAACTTCCAACCATTAAATGACCTTTTTCCTGCTCTAGTTATCCAAGTTCCCTGTATTATAACATGAGACTTTCACCAAGTAGGAATAAATATGAATCTTGTGACCCTCCAGATTTTACCAGCCTCGCAGAGCTTCTATGAAACCCGATGCACGGCCACAATCCTGTTTAGATTTTTAAATAGATCCCTCTACAGCTTCCAAGAAATAAAGTCAAGAGAGGACTTCAGTGGGGTCTCTTTGTGGGATGCCTGGGAATGGCAGGAACAGCAGGGAGGATGTGGATATACTATCTTACTCCAGAAGGGACTAGTGGGGAAAAATCCTCCTTGCTGCATTTGTGCCTGAACAGCCCAGAAGTTGGTGGGAAATTTTTGGGCCAGGAGAAAGCAAGAACAGGAGCAACTCAGGTGTTGGAAAAGCAGCCTCTAAGTGTGGCTGAAGAGGTACAGAAGATGCCACCAGAGGCTGGGAAGATGCTGGCACTGCCCAGGGCAGAGTGGAGAGACAGGGGCTGGAGGGAGATGGGCAGAGAGCTGGGAGCCAGCGGCTTCAGGGGAGGCTGAGGGAAGGAGGGAGCTGTTTGCTTTGGATTTTGTGCCTGTGTTTTTCCTGCAACGCCCCAGGAAGACACAGCAGGGAGTGAACTGACCAGTCTGGTGAACTTTTTATATTCCTTTTGGCCTTTTAATACCCTGAGAAGTGGAGGATCTTTTATTTTTAAACATAGCTGAAGGGCTAAATTAGCATTTTGGCAAGGGAAGCAAGCCTGGAAGGCAGCAGTGAGGGAAGCAACTGTTACCTGGTGCCAAAACTGAATGGAAACTCAGGCAGAAATCCCACCAGTGCTGGAATCCCATCCCTACTGAAGAAGGTGAGGGGCCCAAGAGAAAAACCTGCCTGAGCCGTTGCAGCATTCCCTGCTGATGAAGCCCTGGCAGTGGGACACACCTCACTCAGATGGATTTTTCCCATGCAGGGCAGAAGCTCTTCTCTCCTGTATCCATCACCCAGCAAGCTGGAGGCCTCCAAACCCACCCCACAGTGGGCTGAGGGCTAGACCTGCAAATTGGGTGATGCCAGGTATGTCCATGGAGCATCTGGGCACCACCTTTGTGCACCCTGGTTGGAGCACCCCATTAAACACAAACTCAACCACCTGTTTCAGCAGGAAAGCAGAGTGGCACCACACACAAGGAATTCAGCTGAAAAATGGTCACATGGAATCAGAGAATCCCAGGATGGTTTGGGTTGGAAGGGACCTTAAACCTCCTGATTCCAGCCCCCTTCCACGGTTCTCCCTCCGTGTGCTCATGCCAGGAGGCAGCACTCAGGTCACTCAACACCTCCACACTGTTGCAGACACCCTCCTCATTCCCAGCACAGGCCATGCCTGGGATTAACGTTGCCAAATCCCACCTGACACCCGTGCCAGAGGTCATGCACACAAACACTGCACAGGTCTTTTCCTGAGAGGAGCAGCTCATCCCAACCTGCAGCATGCTCAGCTTTCCAGAGTCTGTGGTCAGACAGGAGCAGAGCAACTCCCTGGAGATGAAGTTACTGGGAATACCCTGCATCCCATTCCTGTGCTGCTGCTCACCTCTCCTTTAGTTCCATGGGACTGTGGAGTGGTGCTTTGGGGTCAGGTGTATTTTAGAGGTATCTCAACGCTGGAAGGGATTCTCCCTGTGACCACCCCCTCACCCCCCTGTGAGGCAGGGCCAGCCCTCAGCAATGCCTCCAAACAGAGTTATTAAGCTGCATAAAAATCCCCTTGTTTATATATGGATGTGAGACAATACTGATACCCAGTGGCTGATTAAGTTAATTACAGTTGAATAAATAACCCCCACGGTCACCCCCAGCACGGCACCCCAAGGTTGGCTCCAATCAGCAGCCTGTAAGCAACGGGATATTCAGTTCCCACTCATTTCTGGCATCCTTCGAGACAGTATTGCTGCTAGAAACTGTTTTTGACTGAGAATCAAGTGCAAGGTATACCTATTTTGCAGAGTTAAAACATTAGCTAAGGCAAGGGCTGAATCCTTTAATCATTCCAGCATGTGATTTGCATTTACCTTGGCTAACAAATGCCAAAGAGGCATTACCAAAACCAAAGCTCAGTGCTGCTGAGGTCATGTTATGCTTTTTTCACAGCAATGTGCTGCACCTGGATATCAGTTTTTAAATGCAAACAGGTATGTTTTATCAATTTGTAGCAGGAAAACCTACGGTTTCACGAGGCTGGAAAAACTTGGCTTAGTGTGAATCAAGATTCCAAGGCAGAACGCACTGCAGCCCTCAGTGAGAAAGTTGCTCTTTATTTCTCCATCAATATTTTTCCTTCCCAAGTACATTTAATGTGAAAGAATTAATGAACAGCATAACAAATCCCTCTACACCACAAACATTAGGCAGCACACCGACCAATCCTTCCCAAGGTAAGCCAGCGGGTGAAGGTTGGAATTTATCAAAACATGACAAAATAAACTACTTAATTATGTTGGGGTGATTGCCAGCATCCAACAATCCTCAGAGCAAAGAGCTCCTCAAACCAGCCTGAGGGCAGTGGTAGTTTAGAATTTGCTGTTAAGCATGGATTTCAGAAGTTTCCTGAATCTCATTAAGTCTGTGGACTCGCGCCTGTTTTCCTGCTGACATTGATGAGCTTGGAGGACACAGTCCTAGAGCAGTGGCAGGTCTGAAGGGCTGCCAGAGCTTATCCCAGTGTCTCTCTTTGGTCACAAGCTGCCTTTTGATATTAGAACAAACCCCAAAGTGCCCCAGAATACAGGTCTAAGCTCTAGGGCCACCAAATTGTCCTATTTCAAGGAAATGTGGACCCCAAACCAAAGGCAAGGCTCTGTGAGGAGTGAGCCAACAGGAAAGGGAGGGCTGGAGGAGACCTGGTCCTTCGGGAACACCAAGAGCTCTCCCATCCCACCAAACACCACATTCCTACAGCACCCACCTCCCCAAAGGATGTGCATTCCTGCAGTTGTGCCAGGCTTGAGGTCACCAGGACCTGGACTCTGCTGCCTCACTCTGGGTTTTAACTGGGCTCCAGCTTTGTCCCTTTCCTTGCCCATCTCTCACTCAGCTGGTTATGACCTGATGCACTGACTGAGGAATGACATCTCCTCAGTTTTGGATTGTAAGTCCCTTTTTCAGGCATTTAGAATGATCCCATGTTCCATCCCTGAACCTGCCCATGAAACTTAACACCAAAGATTAAGGGTCTTACTTAATTACAGGAGATTTTTTCCCCCCCCCAGCATAAACTGGGGAAAGGTGATTTCCACAGCTGCATTATTTACCTCAGACTTTACTAAAGCTGCTTTTATAGCAGTGCTAGAGGTTAAATCCTCTGTTATTTCCTACCCAACCTGACTTTACTGTAAGTTACAGTGCACAGGAGTCAATTAATCCAAGCAATAAAAGATAGACCAGCAGCACAGTTTTCCAAAAGAGGACCTTAAATAAAAACAATAAATTAAATGTTAAAAAAGTAACGAAAGAAAAAGAGAGATGATGAGCTTTACTTGAAGTTGGGGAAAGCTTCTCCCCCACCATGATGGGATCAATACATCTCTGACACACACCAAGGCTGGTGGTTCCCACCATGGATTCACCTCCTGCAGCACCCTGTGGTTCCTGCTCCCTTTCTGCAAATCTTCCTTCCCTCCAGCTGAGCCCTGAGGTGTCTCCTCCTGGGTAACACCACCCCAGCCCTGTGGTGCCAGTGTACCAAGGGGGAGGGAGACACCTCCAAAGCGCTGCCTGCTCCCTATTTGGACTCAATGACCTTAGAGGTCTTTTCCAGCCTCAATGATTCTATTTGACTTCCACCCTCCTTCCCACTGCCAGAGCTACTCATCCACAGCCAGTTTCCCTTCCAGTGGGAGAGAGGGTGTTCCCAGACTTGGCAGCATCCCTACTTTGACAATTGATCAGGAATTTTGCTGGTGGAAAAGCAAGCAGAGCCCCCTGGAACTATGCATGCAGGAATGAGCTGCACATCCCTCGTGCCTCTTGGCCAGCCATGGACGGTGGTTCCCAGGGCTGGATCAGTATAAATAGATACAGAATATCTGTATGGAAAAGCAGCCTTTGCTCTGGCCTGGCAAGGGTTCTAATGAGATCTCCCACAAACTGCGTCAGAATGTCAAGAGGATTTTATTCCCTGTAATTGAACTGTGTTCTTGCCTGTGTTCTCTGTCCCGCCCTTCAGTGCTCTCCTCTCTGAAAATTCCTTTGTTCAGCCTAAAGAGACATTTCATTAAATAAGAAATAATTTCTGGGAGTGGTAATTACAGCCTTTTTTTCAGATGGTTGATATGTAGCTGTTCTGTTTTCCTTTCTGTTAGCAAAAACAAAGAGAATCCCAGTGCCTTTCATTAGGTGTCAGCTCCAGCCACCCAAACTCCAAGATGTCAGTTTTGATCAGGTTGAATTTGTTCTTTGGAATGACTGAAGCTGGAAGCAAAGATAAATGTGGCAACACTCGTTGGCTGAAGGATGATCCATTCTGCCTCCCTGAACTCTGCTACCCTTTGGAAGAACTTTTTTGCACTGGTTCAGGTTGATCCTCTTTTAATTTTCTTCACTGTGAGCTCAGCGCATGGGAAGGAAAAGGCACAAGGCTGAGAGAGGCAGGGAGAAGAGCCAGAGCCTGGATCCCCTCCTGTGCTGTGGCAGCTCCTTGGCAGTGGAATTACACCCTAATAAAGCACCAGCAGCACAAACCTGAATCTGCTCCAAGGTGTGCTCTGACCATCTGTTTATTCCCTATTGGCGAGGACATTATAACCAGCCTTCTACATGGGTGGGGGTGGGTAATGCCCGAAATTTCTGCCTTTTTAGTTAATGAGACACTTCATCAAGGTCTGTTTTTCATCTGTGTTCCTCCTGCTTTGCCGAGCCCCTCGCTTTCCAAATCAGGGCAATTAGCAGGGCTGCTAACAAAGCCTAACAGGTACAGAGCCCACAGACACCGCTGTGCCCATGGATGCTCCCAGACTCCACAGGCAAACTCCCACTCCACAGGGAGCTTCCTGGCCAGCCTTTCCCAGAGGTATCTGCTTCCCTGCTCTAAGGCCAAGACATGTTCTTGGCACCTGCCTCTTCAAGCTTGCAGAAGCAAACACAGCAGCAGCAGCAAGACTTGGATCTGCTCAAAGTGTCAAAAGCAGCTATGCCTGATTTTAGGCCTCTGAGGATTTGGGTTTAGCCAAACCAGGCACTTCTCTACAATCCAGAAGCCAGTGTGAAAATCCCTGGCACAGCACAGAACCATAACCAGAGACTTCCCAAACAGCATCAGGACTTTGAAGAAGGTGCCACCAGTGTGTCCCAGTATCTGCCAGTGGGTGACATTCTCCCAGGAAGAGACTCTCAGCCTGTGTCTTCTCTTTGGGACTGGTTTGCCACAAATGTTGCTGGGAATCACCCTTGGCACTGCTCTGACTCTTGGATGAAGCACCAGCATCCCTGTGCCCGCTGCGCCACAGCTTCCTATTTAACCTGGGTGCATTCCCAGGCTCACACTCTGAAATGGCCAAACTCAGCAGCCTCAGAGAGATTAAATTCTTCAAGTTCCATGAAAACAGGCTGCCAGGTAAAGAAAACAGGGGATTTTTGTTTCCCCTTTGGAAGAAAGAGAGGCTGAGCATGGGCTCACAACTCTTCCACCACTGGAGATTCTCACAGGTGCTTCACTGAGGATCCCAAAGTTCAGGGGTGTTTTGAGGATCACTTGTTATGAACCCCGGCACTTCCTCAGAGACAACATCCCTTAATCTGGCCAGAAGCTCTCTGGGAAGTCAGAAAAACTGAGATATAGGTCTTTTCCCCAGCAGATTTCCTGTGTGACCTGGGCAAGTCGCTTATAATCATGTGAGATCTAAGAAGTGCAAAACATCTTAAATTCCTTTAAGTAGAGGGGTAAACCTAAAGGTTTCAGAATAAGATTTGCTCATTTGGAATTCAGCCAAGCCTTTGGGTTTAATACCCCTACATTTGCAAAAAGCTGTCGGAGATCCTTAATGCCCTCCAGAGCTCACAAGCTTGGGTTTAGGTTTCATCTGGAAGCCAATAAACAACCAAAAAGAGCAAAACAGCCACTTTTGTGTGAATCTGAAGGATAGTATTCCCAACAAGCAACATGGAAGTGTCATTAGGGTTGCCTACAAACTCCCTACAACATGAAATAAAATGACCTGAGTGCTTTAGCAGTGAGGACGAGAAGACAAACTTAGCATGGCTCCTTCTAGATTCTCCTTTCCCAAACTTTTCCAATAACCCCCCCAGTCACGCTCGCTACACTGCTCTCACTACACCTAGGCAAATAAAACAGGAGTAAGCAGATATGCCCAACTTGTTTAAACTCAAGGAGCAAATTCCAGCTGGCAGCTTCCAAGCCGTGTCTTTGATTTATTGGCATTTCAAAATGTTTTACAGAACCACGGTCCACTGGCACCAGAGCCTTGTTACACTCAGCAGAGAGAGGAATAACACAAAGCACAAAGCTCTTTATAAAGGTGCCAGGTCCTCAACATCCTTTTGGGGGGACACTTACAGCACAATTCAAGTGTATTTTCTGCCCAAACAGAAAAAAGGCTGAAAAGGAGCCTGGAGCCAAATGAGCCTGGTCAGACCTGAGTTCCTTGAGGTGTGTTTCAGCTGTGAGGTACAAGGCACACAAGTGAGCTCCAGAACAGCCCTGGTCCCAGAAAATCTGTCCCAGCAAACCCCGTCCCAGCAAACCCCATCCCAGCAGGATCATCTAACGCCCTGAAGCCTCTATGATATATTAATATAACAACATCTGAGAGCACAGGGACTTTAATGATGGCAAACCTCTGAAATGAAAGAAATTTCATGGTGCTAACTAAGGGAAAGCCCAGGAAAACCTGGAGCAATCATGCACAAGCAGGTGAAGTGGCTGGAGTCAAACTGGGAAGAGAATTCACCTGCAGTCCTCGGCAGGAAGGGAAGAAGGGAGCATACATGGAGCCCCAGTGCTCTCCCCTCAGCCCCAGGTTGTGCCTGGGGGACCTGTGGCATACATGGGTTTTACTACAAGAAAAGGCATCTCTGAACCTTCTTATGAAGCCAAAGCTGGACAAACAGGTTTCCCATCTTCAGCCCAGACAGCTAAAGGCTGTGGTGTGAGGCAGTGCAGTTCTTCCTTTCACTCTTTCGTCCTTGTCCCATTTAAATCCCACAGCTGCTGATGTGCCTCTAAAAGCCGTGTCCTGAGTACCCCTGGGAAGGAGAGGACAGAGCTTTTGAGCTGTGGGTTACTTCCTGAGACCTTCCACTTCTATTTTATAGAAACTGGAAATTAG
This sequence comes from Corvus moneduloides, assembly GCF_009650955.1. Taxonomy (NCBI): domain Eukaryota; kingdom Metazoa; phylum Chordata; class Aves; order Passeriformes; family Corvidae; genus Corvus; species Corvus moneduloides. Next base: position 11,361,554 of record NC_045488.1, on the reverse strand, counting down.
TGCCGCTCTGCATCCCCCTCAGAGAGGCACAGATGTAACTGGGAAGGAGCGAATTTTAGCTGTTGGAAAGGCTGACATGGAGTCAAATAGGAACACCCCCACAGCATCCATCATCCCCTCCCTCCTCCTGCCTGGCCCATTCCAGTCTCCTCCAGTTGTCAGGAAACCCCACACCAGTAACAGGCAGCACTGCCACTGTCTCAGCAAGCAAAGGCTCCGTGCTCCAGAGCTTGGGGTATTTATGCAATCCTGGCTGGCTCGGGGCCCACACGAGCTTTATTTATCTAATGTCTGCACTGCAGGCGATGAATTCAGAGAGAAGGGATTATTAGAAGACAACACACAGAAAGGGGAGGAAAAGAGTAAGTGAGAAGTCCAGTGGAGCGAGGCTTTGCTGCGCTCCCAGCTCGGAGAAGTAGAGCCGGGAGAGCCACGCGCAGTCCCGAGCTGGAAGGGTCCCGGGCAGGGTCCCTGTCACAGCCTTGTGGAGACCCTTCCCAGCAGAGCAGGAGATAGCAGTAAATTCCAGTAATTGCCTGAACCCAATTAGTTATGCAAGAAAAGATGTAAAATTAAAATTAATTCCATGAAACCAGTCCACAAAAATTATCCTGGAACCTTAAATCAGCATTTCCGCAACAATTAGAAGTTCCCTAGGACCCTTTTAATGTGGGAAGGAGTCTTGAGTCACTGTTTCATGTCATGTTGTCAGAAAAAAGCTGTTTCCTAGAGAGAAAACCACCTACAGAGACTTGATAGTTGGCGGAAAGGATTTAAATTTCCAACATGTACCTAGAAGGGAAATACATCCCCCACAACGGCTATCCCAAAACTGCCTGTGCATTAAGGAGATAATAAACCTGTGGGATCACAACCCTTTAGGGATGGAAATGTCAGAGCATAATAAACCTCTGTATTCTGTTTTCTATTTCTATTGCTATTTTCCCCTTTTCTATTTCTGCCTTTGGATTCAGGACTCAAAATCCCAGTAAGTCTCATGCTTTAATCACCAAAAATCTCCCATGGCTGCAAATCTGAAGAGAGATGGCATTTTCCTACCTCTAACTTTGACATCTGAAAGGGGGAAGGGGCTGTTTTGTTTTGTTTATGGGTAAGTTTAGGAGATGTTTGCTTTTGTGTTTAATTCCAGAAGTTTTTATCCAGCTCTTAAGGAAAATAAGAAAAGCACCAGCTAAAGCAATGGGTGAAATTCTGCCCATGAGCATCCCTGAGTGGGCATTATCTGGTAAGAGTTGCTTGCCACTATGCACAAACTGCCAAAGAAAACTCCTTTTGTTCCACCCGAATATTATCTCCAGCCTACAAAAAATCCAGTTCTCACACAAACCTAGATGGTTGTTTAAAACCAAGCTACCTCTGCACTTGTGTTGCTTTAGGGGCAAAATGCTCACTCCTACAGCAGATGCAGGATTTGAGTCATGCCTTGTTTCCTTAGTACACTTGGTTTTCTCCCTCTTTTTCTTCCTGTGAGCTCTAGACAGGGGGAAAAGTGCAATGTAAGGAACTCACATTGCTGGGGCCTCAGTAATATCCGTCAGTAAACCTGTAATTAGATAGGGAGTCCTATTAATCTTGTGCATTGCCTGAGGGGCATTGCCAGCATCCAGCAAAACCTCTATTGATGAGGAAGGATTCCAAGCATGCCTGTTTGAAAAATGAAAGAGATGAAGTATTTACTTACTTTACCCTTCCCTCAACCACTCATTCCCAACCAAGGCATACTCCAGACCCCAAGAGACTGAATTTCATCCTAGCATCAATGCCTGAACACAAAATGCTCAGCCTTTGGGTTTCTCCTTGAGTGCCTGTTATAACAAGTATTTCAAAGAAACCTCAAAGTGTGACATTTTCAGATGTAGCAATTTTTAATTTAAAATGTGTTAATGGAATGAGAACAGTTAATGCAACCAAAGATGTTGGTCAGTTGTGATAATGGAAGGCAGAGCCTGCTCATCCTTCTGCATGATTCACATAGCTCACATCTCATTCATCTGGCACCAAAGACGTGATTTATAGATGTTCTTTTTCTGCACGCTCCACCCTTGTTTCCTGGAGGAGCGGGAATAAACTGCTTTATACAGAGGTAGGAATTTTTTTCAAGTGAGTCTGTAGGGTGAGGGATTATTCTGGCCTATTACATATAGCTGAAACACCCCAAAAAAGAGTTTTCTTATTGGGAAGGCATTTAATAAAACTGGCATTGTTTCTATTACACCTAACTGCCAACTTCATCACTTCCCATCTTCCTATGACTAGTTTTCTTTTTTTCCTTGGTTTCTTTTTTGCATTCATCTGCCTTATTAGAATTACTTGAATATTGGAAATAGAAAAGAGGCCAATAGATGGAAACTACCCATTCATAGGTGTTAAATACATTCAACAGAAAACAGTTGTGGCATTTTTTTACAAATGTGGAGAGCAGAACTGAGACAACTTTGCATTTTGACCTTCAAGGCTTCTTATTTTATTTCTCAGCCAATTGCAGTATCCTTGTGAAAAGCATCCCCTGGCAGCTGCTATTCCCCTGGTTAGCTTTTTTTTAGAGTGAAGGAAAATCATGGAATCACAGAATGGTTTGGGTTGGAATGGACTTTAAAGCTCATCTCATCTCATCTCATTCCACCCTCCTGTCCAAGGCAGGGACACCTTCCACTAGACCAGGTTGCTCATTCATTGATTGAATCCTGGATTTTGACCTGAATAGAACCAGGACTTGACCCCACTGCAGTGAATTAACACTGCCAAGGCTCATAATTATAAAATGTGAGGAGTCAGACAACATGAGCTACCAAAGGAAACGAGGCACCAGCTCCAGGGTCTTACACATCAGGGCTTAATCCTGGTAAGAATTGCAGTGTACACTTAGCATTAAACTGTTTTGATAGAAATGAGACCATATAAAGATAATTATCATTAATTATGCATCCAAGTGTTTTGCATATCTAGGCCAAACTGCTCTGCAGTTGAAGGTTGGGGACCGCAGGCTCAGAGCTCTGCAAAATTCCTTCCTCACATGTGGCCACCGAACTGACAGTGGATTGTGCAGCTCCGTGGACATTACTCAGAACTAATTTTCAAACTCTAACAAGTGTGAATGCCATATCTGTTAGGACTCCAAGGAGAAATCCAACCTGCCTGCTATATTTTCCCTGTGGGAATCCCACCCACTATGTCACAACCATCATTTTCAGTATTTAACTTCTTATTTAAAAAAAAAAAAAAAAAAAGAAGAAGTAGCTGCCACAGCAATGAATGGAGCCCAATGTGTCCCCGTGTGTACCCACCAGACCATGAGGAAGTGAACTCTCCAGCTGAAGCATGTATGTGATTTCAGCACAGGACTTGCTGAAAGTTGAATCAAAATGGTCCAATCTAATATTCTGTAGCAAATATTTTCCCTCTAAGGAAGTGGCAGGTTCTGAAATCTGCCCATTGTGGCAGTGAGTCAGGGAAGCTCATTAAAGCAGTTCTCAGGAGAGCAGCCTGGATGAGTTAAGCCAGAAAATTGCAAACTCCATTTGCCAGCCACTTTGCCAACACTTACATTTTCAACCCAGGGCTTTACACTCTGGTGCCCAAAGCCCTTCAACCAAAGTGCTGAACCACTGCACTATTGACTGAAACTGCTCTTCCCAACACGACCAAACAGTCTGGGAATGGGGATATTTTATCATTATATGGTTTTATTTCATGCTGAGCCTGTGTGAAGGAACTCTGCTCTACGAGGGTGCAAAGTCAACCAGGAAATATCTGAGTATTTCCTACCCATTCCTTGACATTTCAAATACACCCTCCAAGCCTTCCTTCCTTCCTTGGACATGCCTGAACTCGGTGCTGGGCTCCATCTACAAAACAAACTGCAAAAGCTGGTCACCCATGAAGTAATAAAGAGTTCCTAGGACCTTTTTCTGTTGGATGGTAAATTCCAGCAGCAAGTACCTCTCAATTTTAGTCCAGCAGATTTGTGTTCCAGAGGATTTTCTCTATGGGAAGAGCATTAGCTTAGGCATCCCTGATAAACTCTGCATATAAATCTTTATTAGTGACACAGCCAGACAGATTATTAGAATCAAACATTTGTGCTCAAAGAGTTTGGTTTCTATAAACATAATTCAAAAAGCCTTTGGGCCCTTTAAAATGCCATATGTTCTCCTATGATTAAGGGCTTCATCTCCCTGGAGGCAGCAAAGCAAGGACTAAAAATTGATCATATTATTTAAAGCCTTGGATAACCAACTTTGCTGTCCCAGGAGGTTCTTCGGGGAATCTCACATGAAATCCATTCTTATCCAGCTTAGGGTTTGGGCATTTGTAGGCTCCCCACAGGAGTTCAGCCCCCTCAAAGCCACCAACATCTCGCAGGGGGGTGTTGACCAAAAGGGAATCCTGTGATCCAGGTCCACAGAACTCCTGGAGAACGCACAGTACAGCAAATACAACTGATCAGTTCTGGGATTTCATGGAGCACATCTGTGATGAGCAAAACTAACACAGGCTCATTTTCCACTTGTCTGATTCCCAATTTTTCTTCACCTCCTTTCCCTGTGTGAATCTCTGGTGCTTAATGGAAGGTGAGCTTGGCCTCCTCCCTCAGTGAGGTGCTAACAGGGGCTCTCCCATTCATTCCCCTGCCACCTGTTTTCCCCCAACATGTAGGAACAGATCCCTCTTTGAGATCTTCTCCCTTTTCTAAATCTGGTTGGAATTGGCCAGTGAATTTAAAAGCTATTAGACACACACATACACCCCCAGAGGCAGTGTGATCACATAAGGTTCATTTCCTTAGGATATTAGGTAAAAATGCCTATTTGAAAGCTGTTTGATGTTGGATGCACCTTTCTCCATTTCCTGGTTCTGCATGAAATGCCAGGGAGAACCAAAGACACCACAAGTAAAAGCCCATCCCCAGCAGACTGTTATTAGCCTTGTTTCTAGGGCAACTCTTGGCTGGATATCAAAACAGAACCTCCTCTCCCCTCTGGGGTTTGCTCACCCCATGCAGATCTGTGGGTGGCATCTCCTGAGGATCCTTCTCTGCAGATCCTGCTAGCAATACCAGGGTTTAGTAGAAATAAAATGTATTTATAAAAATATCCTATAAATACTAGTTTTTAGCTCACTGTTTGAGTCAGGATGTTAGTGTTGTTGCTCGTATCACTGTCACTGACTCTTAAGTGAGCCTGGTCATCAGGAGGGACATTCCACTGATGGAATCATTCCAGATGGACAAACCAGTTGCAAACAGCCACTCTCAGCCTCTGAGATAAATCAGAGGCTTGAACTAAATCAGACACTTAAAGTTATTTAGAGGAAATGATGGAAAGTAAAACAGTCTTTCTGAGAATTTAGCATAGTTTGTATAAATACTGGCAGGATTTGGTTGCTCCAGTTGCTCTTCCAGCCACGGGTGAAATCCTGCAGGTGAAACACAGCCCTGGCGGCACGGGATGGAAAGAGAAATGAAAGGCAAAAGGATGAATGAGCCACTTGGGGTTTATTCTGGGAATCAGAGGGATGAGGAAGGAAGCAGAGAAGTGCTGCTGCTGGTCTAGCATGACTCCATTTGGAATCATTGTCTGTGCAGGGGCTGTTATTGAGGGGTTATTCCAGACAACTTCCACTTGTGGTCAGCCCTTAGGCAGACTCTGATGAAGGTGGATCCCTGCTGTAAGGCATGTCTTCAACATTCAGCTCTAAGGTAGCAAAACTCTAAGCCTGCTCATAGCAGAATTATTTTAAGCCCTTGACCCCCGAGTCATGAACCAAACATTGATCCCAAAACCATACCCTCAACTCATCCTGCATTCAAATCCCTCCTTCTGTTCTCACTCCCTTCAGTGAGAGTCGAGGCTGCTTAGCACAATACAGGATCAGACCTGTAGGGAGGAAAAACTGCTCTAGTACCTGAAGAACCAGCTTTAAAAGAGGAGCAGAGCCTGGGTCTGAGCTGGGAGCTGAATCCAAAGAGGGAGGCAACAGATCCATGCTCCAGTTAATTATATTAAACAACACCTTCTCGTAGATACCCGGATCTCTCTCCCTAGCCTACTGCCACCTTGGTGTCAATTATGCTAACAATGGGTTTCTTTTCAAAGGAAGAAGGAAAAAATAACATTCAGTTGAAGCTGCAGGAAGATACTTCAGTGGGCAGAGGGTAATTATCCAAGCTGGAATCCAACTGGGGGACTGGAGAGAAGGACCCCTGCTCTGTCTGGGAGGGATGAGGGGAGCATTAAACCCATGGTGAGCTGGCCTGGAGCTCTGTGAGTTGTCTGAAGGCAACAGCTCTTTCAGCACAGTATTTTCAGCACAGTCTTTGTTTTCCCATTCTCTGTCTTCCTGAAGAGACAGAACTGTGTTTTTCAGATAACCACACCGCAAATGGAGAACTATGAAACCACAGAGATCTATTTTAAATTAACATTAGCCATGTAGATGAAACCCACAAACCAAGGCAACGCTCTCCCCATCATAACTCAGGGCACATGGCATGTGAGATAAGAGAGCTGCAGCTTTATTTGGTAAATTTAAAACCCACCTCTCGGGCGACCTCTCAGTATCTCCTGCAGCTGCAGCACAGACAGCCCAGGTGGGTGGGTACAACCACAAACCCGAAATTTCCCAGCTTTCATTTGAAATTCAGTTCCTTAAAGTTCTTGGAGGGAAGGGAAGGGATGAGCTTCAGGGTTGGGTTTGGGTGGTTGGTGGTTTGTTGGCTTTTTTTTTTTTTTTTGGTTTCTCTGCCAATTTAAACTCCATTTTATTATGTTCAGTGCTATGTTTAGGCCTCTTTCCAAAGACAGTCTCCCAAAAATTAAGAGACAATTTTATTACTACACAGAGGAACTTCAAAAAGGGATCTGATAGTGGGGGACTTTTCAACCTTGCTTAATGAGATCTAATGACTGGAACTTGCAACTAGACATATTCGACCTTGTATTAAGATGTAATCTCGTAGCTGGCAGGGTAATGACATACTGGAACGACTTCTCATGAAAGGTAGCTGCACTATTGCTCAGAAATCTTACCCCAAAATCAGATATCATTCTAGAAAACAGCATCTCATTTGGGGCTGGGTGAAGGTCTAGGGGCTGGAAGCAGACGGAAGGGAAAGGGGATGAGATCAAGCTGGATGTTTATCTGGGGTTTAGGGCTGGGAAAGTCGCTATCACCCCGGGTATCGCTGTCCTTCCCTGGCCCCAGGAGAAGGCAACTGCCCCACATTGCTCTCTGTGCTCTGCAACCCCATCCCCTGCTCCCCCAGCTTCCACAACAGGCACAAAGCAGTATTTGCTCTGATAGCAGCTTCAGGGGGAAGAGATTCCTTCTGGAAATGTCTAACTGGAGTGCCCCTTACTGCCTGGTTGTAACCAAAATCTCTTTTGCAGAAATCATCTTAGCCTCAAACCATCTCCACTGCTACAGAAATGAAGTGTTTATGGCTTATTTTAAAAATATTTTCCATTGAAAGGTCACAAATCATGGAGTTTTCTCTCAGGATTTCCATCTTTCCTCCCATTTGGTCAGAGGCCTGGTTGTGAGCAAAACTCTTCTTGCTCTTTTCGGAGAACAGGCTGTCAGTGACCACCTGAGCTCACCCTGTGGTCACCAGGCAAGGGAGTGGGGACAAATGGGAACAAAACCTGCCAGGGCAGGGAGCGCATGGCACACACTGAGGGGGGCAGGTAGCTCTGGCCCATGTCACTGTCACCTGATAGGCACACACCACATGGGTGTGAGGGACCAGCAAAGGCTCTGGTTTGCTAACCCACACAGTAATGTGTATATCTATAGGGGAAGGATTCAAAATAGGAGGAGGCAAAATATCCCTGCTGATGAGAAACACATTATTCCTGTTAAAAGGCCTTGCAGGGTTGTGTTATCCAGCAGGGAACAGCTTTGGGATGGGCAGTCGGTACCTCTGGGTACACCCGCGCCATGTGCTGCACTCACTGGAGTGCTTCCCAAAAGAGCCGCTGCGTTAAACTCCGAAATGGCCGGGCTCAGGTTACAGGATCTCTCCAGGCTGCTCCCACAGACCCTCCACCCTCCCCCAGATCCCGGCCTCCCGCTTTTCCCTCCCGACTGGAGCCGCTGCTTCTCCCTCCCCACACTCCAGCTGGCCTTAGGATGCTGTGCTCCTTCCAAATATTTAAACTGCTTAATTAGGTTTTTTACCAGCTACAGCCCTGCAAACAGAATGATTTTGGGTGGGATTCCTATCAGCAGGACTTCTGTAGGGGCAGAGCTAAACCAAAGTGAGCACAGAAGGCAGGGAGGGATAAAAACCAAATGGAACTGTTTTAATCAACGGAGTGGACATCTGAAAACTTCGTGGAATAGGGAGGGAATGGTGCTTGAGTTGGGACTTCCGATGGTATTTGTAGAGCAAAGAGGCCCTGATGGTTTGGCTTGTTCCTGAAGGATGCTGCAGCTTTTGCTCTTCTGGTTTTAACCTAAAATTTGTCTCATATACTCTGTTCTCCTAGAAAAGATCAGGGATGTGTGAACAACTGTCAGGATAACCACACTGGGGATTCCGAGCACTGGAAAGGGGTAATGGGCAGCTGGGGACTCCACCTGGGGAGACCCAGACCTCACCTCTCTGCCCCTCCAGAAGTCCCAGTCCTGGAGAGGAGCCCTTGGATCATCAAATGTGGACACCAGCTCTTCTGGCAGAAATCCCCACAACTGAGCCCAAACTGCCCATTCCTGGGATTTGGGCCAGTTCTTCCAGCCAATGTGCAAAGTAAGGGGAAACAGCATAAGGTGGGGTTTTGGTTGTCCAATTTGTAACTATGAAATACATACAAAATACATAAAATGCTCAGAATTCTCTGCAAAGGAAATTGCCCTTGTGTAGATTTATGAATTGTTTTAAACATGAAAAAATGCAAACCAGCAGCATAAAACAAGCTAAGAGCAAAAATCAGGGAAAAAGAAAAAAGTCTTGGGTGAATAATGAGAAAAGGAAATATGACAACAGCCCTCAGATCCAGCAATTCTTCAGAACTCTTTCCACTGCCCATATTACCACCTATATTTGGGATATATTTTAGAAATATGAAGAGAATCTCTAAAATATTTACACATAAGCATCATTTCTACCAAAATATCAGAATCTGCTGCTATTCTGAAAGCCCTGAATTTGATTTTGTAGAAATTTGTGGAGAAGAGTCAGAATAACTAGGAAATGTAAATAGTACATGTTATAAAGAAGTGAAAATAAATGTCTGAGATGTTTCACACACTCAGGTCATTCCTGCAGAATTTTTCAAGTCTGGTGCTGCTCAAACCAGCTCAGTCAGGAGTAACTTGCAGGTGCTCAGAGGTGACACTTTATATCTGCAAGTGGAGGACAAGCATCACTTGTGGCATTTTGGTGAGACAGCTCCACTGATTCCCATTGTTCTGGTGGATGAGAAGCCTTTAATTCCCACCAGGTCTCACTTTTCTGGCTATTTCCACTGCTTTGCTGGATGTGGAAAGACTCTCATAAATTTTAAAGAAATTTTAAAAAAAGGAATAGGAAAGTGAGGAATGGTCACGGAAGCTTCACAAATCACACAGAGCCTCAGCATATGAGGACATGTCATGATTTTATGGACTGCCTAAAATCCAGTTACAATTCCTGGTGTTGTGAGAAAGGAAAGGGCTGGTTCAGGATCCTTCCCTAAAGGAAGAAAAAAGACGAGCTGGAAGCAGGCAGGAATGTCTTCCAGTAACAAATGCCTTTAGAAGGATCCGATAAATCTTGGCCTGGATTTATTTGAAAAGGAAAATTCACATAAAGACACTCCCTTGATCAACATAGCTTGAGTGGCTTATCTTTAAATCAAACCCAAAAGCTCCAAGGCACACATCTTTGAAATCTGAGCTTTAATGGCATTAAGAGACTCAGAGACCACCAGCTTCAGACTCAGATCCTGAAAAGCAAGACTTGAACCAAACTGGTTGATTGTATCCAGAACAGCATTTTTGTTTTCAGCTCGGGGGAGGCCAGAGAGCGAAGGGTCAAGCAGGACTGAGATTTATTTACTGGCACTGAAAAGTAAACACTAGGCATTACCCTGATAACAACTTGGCCCTGACAAAGGCCATTGGCAAGGCACATTTTTGAGGAGGAAGAGTTTGGGTTGCTGCATTTCTGCTTTGCTAAGGGGATAGGCAGCGAAGCAATTACATTCTTGAGTACAGATGAGGCTGGGAGAGCTGCCCTGTGTTGGCAGGAGGTGCCTGCAGGGGAAGGTGAGAGAAGGACAGTGCTGCAGAGGCAGGATCAGGGCTCAGGACTTTGCCCACCCCCCTTTATTTCCCTGCTGGACATAAACAGAATGACAAAACCCACCAGAGAAAAGAAATGACTCATTAGAGTGCTGATGGCCTCGCTGCAGAGTTTCTGTGTGAGCCTTTGGTTCTCACCTACATTTACGCTGTTACACTCATGCATCCATCCCACTGGCACCAGTGGGAAAGAAGCTTACTCCAGGAAAACCCCTTCTGGGTAGGCTTAGAGCAAAAACATGGGAAGGACTCTGCCAGGAAAAGGAAATACTACTGAAAATCCTTGTATCAGGAGGCTTGGGAAGAGCAGCACAGACCTTGGATCAGTAAGAAAGGCCTCCTATGGCTGGCAGGCTGATCTATAGCATCTTCACACTCTGCATTTCATTTTTCCACTATGTTTAATTCTGACTATTTCTTAATTGCTTATTAAAGAACACTTAATTTAAGCAATAATTAACTTATTGAAGAAGAGTTTCCAAAGTCAGAAGATTCAGTAACTTTCTGAATGCCCTCACTTAGACACAAACACTGGGGACACCAGAGATCTGAGTTCCAAAGGGGAAGATTAGGAGTGTCCCAAAGCACTGCACCAGGATTCTGGCAGGAAGCAGGGTGAGCAGCCCAAAGCACACAAAACACAGCTGCAGAAAGTCCTCCAGCCTGAAAACAGAGTTTCTTATTCTAATACACGTGCTTTTCTCAGGTGCAGAATAACTGCTGGGGGGTGGGAGCTGCAGCCACAGTCCTGCTGAGGAAGGGCACAGCCACGTGCAGAAAACTGAGAAATTACTATTTTAAGCGTGCAGCTGTAGAGAGATTTCACATGTTTTTCTCCCAGTCTGCTTCTCTTTACTTGTGGATTTACTTGTTTACATCAGAACATTTTCTGAACGAAAATACTGAGAGGTTTTAAATGCTTCATTGCCCTGAACCAGGGCTCACTGAAAGCCCTTTGTTGTCACAATCTCTTTATCTGCCTCATAGTCCTGATTTTCTTCATTTTAAGGGACCTTAATGTATAGCACAGCTTGATAAACTTATGTCTCAAATTACTCAAAGAATAAGCACAATTTAATACTTTGTATATTATTTGCAGATTTGATTAACATTTGATGACAATGTGCCTTGGCTGGGAGCCCAGAATGCACAATGCACCTGTCAAAAATGAAGAGGCCTTTATACCCATTGCTTTCCCTGTGACGTTCACATTAATCATCACAATTTGCTGGGGTTTTTTTACCAAAAAGAAACCTAAATAGTGGGGTTGGACTGAGTGCTGCTGAAGTTGTTTATGGGATAGAGGGAACTGCTGGCCATCCCAGTGGACTTTAACCTATGAATTGGGTTGGCCAGTCTCACCAGGGCCTTACTGCAGTTTTCCACCCTTTTTTTCCGGATGAAAAAGCAGGAGAATTTAGCTTGTCAGAGCAAAACACCCAGGAAAAAACAACAGAGCATTTGTGATACTCAGTTTTGCATGGAGAAGCATCTCTCCTGGCTGCTGATCTCCATGGCTGCGCTTCGCAATTCCGTTTTTATACATTTGGGGCACAGGCGTCTTCAGGTTCAAAAACATCAGTTAGTTGGTAAAGTTCCTGCCTGCAAACCCAAAATACATCCCATTTTTTTCTAGTGACAGCAATCTGGGCTACCACATAGCCAGATTCAGCTGCACTGATGGACTGGATGTGGCAAAAACAGCTGAAAGAACTTCCTGCCAGAGCAGGTGAGTTACCACCTTCCAGTACTTGCTTCATTTTATTTGTTGGGGGGCAACTCTGCAGAAATCTAAACCTGTCATAGAATCATTAAGGCTGGAAAAGACCTCCAAGATCATTAAAATCCAACCTTTGACCAATATCCTCGATCCCACTAAACCATATCCCAAAGGGCCACATCTGCTGGGTTTTTGAACACTTCCAGGGATGATGACTCTGTCACCAGTCCTGCACTGAGCCTGTGAGCCAGGCAGAGGCACAGCTGGGGTCTGAGGCACAGGGAGACCATCCCAGCCACAGTCTGCTTCTATCTGAAGGCAGGTTGCTGTAGATGGAACAGAGAAAGCAGCAGTAAGTAAAACCTGTGATATTTCAACATATTTTTGGCTACAAAGACCACACTGCGATGTCTGCTGATATGGAAACACCTCAAGGCAGGTTTTTTCCCCCTGGCTTCTCCAATATAATAAAGATACTGTTGACAGGTGACAGACTGTGGTCTTCCAAACTGAAAGATGAAGGAGAAAAATAAAGCTGTTGATCCATGCTGTGCCTCCTTCAGAGCGGGGAGCTGAAGGAGCAAGAGCACTCCCACAAAAGGCCAACACAAAACAGGGACTCTCTCTGTTTAACCACACAATTGCACTTTATGATTTATTAATATGCACTTTATGATGTATTTTGATGTTTCTTTTTGATCATTTATGATCATTTTTATTATTAAAAAATACAAAGCTCAGAGTTCCTCCTGTAAGCTGTCAGCATAGAAGAGCCACTTCTATTTGCTTTAGCCAGCAGCAAGTGGGAATTCAATGTATTATTAATTAATGTTTCATATTTTGATCCTGAAAAACTCAAGAAGCAGCTGAGGGTATGGAGAGCTCAACTTCAACGTCTCTCTGTAACTTAATATGAGGTACCTGTGCTGGTACAAATGGTTTGTGCTGCTGCCAGACCAGAAAGGTGAATTTTTACCCTCACTCCACACTCCTGCAGATACCACCAGAAAAGGTGCTTCTGGTAATAGAAAATCTCAGATCTGTCCTTCATCTACTTTCCAGTTCTCCCACAGAGAGGATTTTAACTCATCTGTATTCCCTGTAACACGTGGGGTAACAGGGAGCAGCGCTCCCTCCTTCCCTCTCTGGCTTTTCCCTGCTCATCTCCTTTTCTTTTAACATTTTCTTTTATTTACACAAAGTCCTCCTGATTACTTTTAATCTTTCTGGCCACTGCTGAATTATGTTCTGTAAAGATGTTTAAGGAACTCTCAGCTCTGTTTATATACATACATAGAACAAAATGCAGTAGGTAGTGCAAAATAAACTTTCCCATAATCCTTATAAATCTGTCTTGTTTCAGAAAATTGTTCTGCGTGGGAGAATGGTGAGGTCACTCTAAAGGCCTAATTGCCAAACTCCTTTGGCAATCTTTCCCACCTTGTTCTTGTCCTCACCCCTCTGCTCCCCTTCCCCACTCCATTCTGTCATCATTCCCGTTGTTCCTTTATTCATTTTAATACCAATTCCAGTGCACTTGGAAGGAAACACACGTGAGGGCAACTTCAACAGCAATAATGAAGACCTCAGAGAAAAGCACATGGCAAGACTGAGCAGTAAAGAATGCCAGAATCGCAGAGTGGTTCGGATTAGAAGGACCTTAATGCCCATCCCATTTCACCCCTGCCATGGGCAGGGACACCTTCCACTATCCCAGGTTGCTTCAAGCCCCGTCCAACCTGGCCTTGGACATTTCCAGGGATGGGGCAGCCACAGTTTCTCTGGGCACCCTGTGCCAGGGCCTCACCACCCTCACAAGGGGGAATTCCTTCCCAATATCCCACCTAACCCTGCCCTCTGGCAGTGGAAAACCATTCCCTGTGTCCTGTGCCTCCATCCCTTGTACAACAGAGCCCTGCTTGTAGCTCCAGGTGCATTTTGTCCTGAGCAGGGACCGTTCCTCACCTGGCAGCACAACTGAGGTCACATCCTGATATCCAGGAGCAGTTGCACTGCAAAAAAATAAGAATATCCAGCAGCTCCTTCTTAGCAGGTTTCCATTCTTAAGCCCTTTCTAGAATCTGGAAGAGCTCAAGGCCTGCTCTGAGTAAATCCCACTGGATAAATAACTTAGCTGAAAGCACAACCAACGCTCTGCTGTGCTATCAGGCTACAGAGCCAATAAACTAAAACAACACTCATGAAATCACTTAACCAAGAGGAGCTTTCCCAGTCTTGTTTCATGGGAAGAATGGCATCCAGTCCTGATCCCCAAAAGCAGCAATCATGCTACAGGATTAATAAACCCAACTTCAGCAGATGCGGCTCCACACAAAAACACGCACTGAGGTTCTCTTAAAAAAATTCCCCAGCTAGCAGTGTAAGGAAAAATATGTGTAATGCCCTGATACAACTGACAAGAAAAACAGAGAATAAGATTTATAGAGTAAATTCATTAAGCTTTCAACTCACATTCCATCGTTCTGGAGTCCAACTCAAATTACTGTATGAAAGCTCTTTCTCATGGAACTAGATGAAATTTAAGATTACTTTTAATTACAAAGGGTGTGGGAGAATGTTTTCATGGGAGACAAATACCTCTACACCTCTTACCAGTGTGGATTTAAGAGGTTCACAACAAACAGAAACTGATTTATGAGCATTGGGGCATCATTGTGTCAGGCTGCAGCATGGGCTGAGACTTAATTTCTTTACTTTTACTGCCACATATATATCTTTTGCAAGTTCTAATTGGAAATTAAAATGGCAGAAATTTTACGGGAGGAAAGTTTATTACTACTAATGGTTTTCAAAACTAGGCTACAGAAAAATATTAACTGTGATGATGTGTTCTTTTTAATTTAAATTTAGTTGTGCTTTCAATACCTTTTTACATAAATCACTGTTCTGCCAAGTTGTTTCTCTGGTTAATCAAATGTATCCTGTTTATTGAATAAATAGTGGTCTCTGCCTTGCTTTTATTTGGGAATGAACAGTTGTGTAGGAGCTATTAGCTCACATGCAGTTTGCAACCCTTCTTTTTATCAAGATTGCCCAAGTTTGCCAAAAAGAAACCCTTTTTACAATTTCCTGTCACCCTGCCAAACTAACCATTCCTGCTGAAGCTTTCCGTGCTAAGTACTGGGTTGGTTTTTTTTTTTTTCTAACCAAATGGTTCAGCAACTTCAGAGGAAAAGAGTTAAAACAAAGGAATAAACCCGCCTGGTAACCTGTCATTAAAGACAGATAACACAATACATGTGCCAGGGGGTCAGCTGAAGGTGAACGGTGACAGTTCTGAGCAGCCAAGCACTTGACTTTGCAGAAAAATAACCTTTTAGGGCAGCTCATGTCTGGATGTCAGAGAAAACAAGCACATCCCTGGGTGCTGAGCATCCGTTTGCACACATTCACACCCAGCTGAAATGGATACAAGAATAAATTAAACCCACCAAAACGCAAAGACACTGCTTGTGCACACACAGGCACAGAGCATCTCTGTGAGATGTGGACGCTCTGGATGGAAGCAAGAGGAAGAGGTTGATGTGTTATCAATTGATGTACAATTTAAGCCTTAAATTATTTTCTTTTTTTGACGGCTTCTACATAAGGGTGTGAGCTATGACTGCACTCCAGTCTGGGAGGCCTGGAATGGAATTATTGCCCCACAGAAAGGTAAAAGCAGCTCTGTGAGACAGGTACTTCTCCAGCTCTGAAAGGCTGCTTGTAGTGAGGGTTTGGAGGGTTAGGAGAACATAAACCTCAACATAAAAATTGCCTGTTGATTATTGCTTTTTCAAATTCAACAGGAACAAAAGAGATCAAAATTCAAGTGTGACTTGGGCTGTCCTGACCCTCAGCTGGCCACAGCACACGAGTTCTTATCTCTGCATTAAACATCTTCTATCACTGGGGCGGGTAAATACAGTACCCACACAAAACTCTGTACACAACCTTTTTGCTCTCTGCCTTCCGTCCTATTTTCAACTTTTACAAAGGGGTGGAGAAAAGTTGTAGAAAACACGAGGATGCAATTGCAGGGTCATTAATTCCAGCATAAGTCACTGCTGGCACTGTGTCCTCCTCATCCCTGCTTGCTTTGCTGCCTGCCCTGTGCCAGCATCACAGTCCTGGGCTGAGCTGTGATCCAAAGCAGGGAACTGATCCAGCTGAATAACAACCGAACCGATGAAAAGGTGATGTCAGCACAGGAGAGGAGTTGGGATGAAGAGGAACGGCAGGCAGGAGGATGGAACCACCCTTCTGCACTGCCAGATTAAAGGAACCATACAAACACAGTTTTAGAGTTGTTAGATCACACCAAGCTGCTGCAAAGAATTCCTTTATAAATGTACACTTGGATTGGCTTTGCGGGTCCATCCCAAGTTCTGTGGTTTCGCTGCTGTGACTCCAAAGGCATCCAGACAGGATGAAAGACTTTGCTCCTTCAAAACATTCGCAAAAGCTAATTATAACTTCTGTGCTGTCCTTCAAAAAAGAACTAACAGGATCACGTGCAGAGGCACAGGTTCTTCAGGTTAAGGGTTGTTTTATAACCCTGCACTATCAGGGGACTGGATCTTGCTTTCAAGAAAATGCATTTCATGCCGTTGTACTTCTAAAGGGAGTATCCACTTGTTTATGGCAGGAATTTCAGGCAGGAACCCAGGCTCTGCTATTCACAGATATGGGATTCAGATCTCACATCCTTACTTAAGAAATTAAACGAACAGAAATTATTTATACAACCCAAGTTGAACTGATGTCCAGGTGAACAATGGAGGTGAACACATGGAATTTTTACTCTGTTTCCAAGATGATTTTTTGCTTTGAACGGAGATGATGAAGTTGTTTCGATTTTAGGTCATTTTCCAGACCTGCTTTAGTATCAACTGCATCTTAGCTGGTACTTCTTGTGGCACAGTACTCTCTGCCAAGTCTCAGTTTTAGAGTGATTAATGGCATCTTTCATGTGTCAGCACCTCCATGAAAATGCCAAGTACACCTGCAAAGAGTCTGTGGAAGCTCACAAGTTAAAATTCCCTTATTCCCTGGTATTTCCTTTGTTAGAAGTTGAGCTCCTACCTTGAAATACTTGAAATCAAGGAAAGGTGTCTTTATCACAGTCACAGCACGTTTTGATGGTGACCCCAACCTGATCTGCAGAAGGGAGCTTGCATCTGGGGAAAGATAAACTCCTACCTTAATTCCATGGGTGGGGAACAATGCTCACAGAGAAAGCTCACAGGGGTTTTTTGTTGCCATTCTTGCACATTTTCCTCTCTATTTTGTGTTGCTGTAGACAGTTCTACTGTCCCATCAACAACTTTTAATAATTTTCCTTATTTTCCTTCATCAGCCATCTTTATCTCATAAATACTGGTAATTCCCAGCCTCATTATCAGTTTCCTATTTCTCCTTTATTTCCATTCCCGCACTCAAATACATGCAAGTGCCTGTTTTCATACACATGTTCACACAGCAGCTTCCATTTCCCTTCTCTGCTGGGCTGAGGGAGGGGAAGGAGGTGTTTGGTTCACATTGACAAAATCCTCTTCCACAACTGCAAAACTGACTTCTACAGCATCTGCTGAAGTTTTCTTAAACCATTCCCCGTTATCATCCACATTGTTTGCTTTCGGGTGTTTTTTTTTTTCTTCTCAAACCACTTTGCTCATAATTGCTTTAATCTTCGGAAAAACAGCCCTTTTAAAAAATCCAGTCTATCCATTATACAATTAATGACTCCCAGTGGTCTTTCCTAGCGTGAGATGCCTTGACAGAAGGGAAGTGGAGCAGATTTATTTGCAATGGCACTTCGCAAGATCTTGTTTCAATTTCTTGGCCATGCTGCTTTCTGGGACAAGTAGGTCACAGCACATAAACAGACAGCACTGCCATCAAGCTTTCCTTATCTTCCTCAATTTAACAGTGGGATGTGAAAAATTAAGAGAAAAACTAAATTATCATTCCTGGTTTTATAATGTTTTAACACTCCTGTTAGTGCACGCTGTGTCCTACAGATGTGATAAACAAGCAACGGTGAAAACAAACACTGTAAAAGGGAAGGGTGGAAGAAAGGAAATAGGATTATTCCCATTTTACCAAAGGAGAATTGAAGCACTGAAAGATTAAACAACTCTCCCATAGTCGCACAGGGAAATGGAAGAAGAATCTGGGACTGAACTCAGATCTCCCACAACACAGTCCAGGACTTTAACCACAAACCATTCTTCATCCATAATGAATAGCTCCTGGCATGCACATACCAGCAACCAGCCAGGGAAAGGGACATGTCTAGTCAGGAGAATATTAACACTTAGCTGCAAAATGGTCACTGGACCGTCCCTTGGACTGCAGCATTCAACCCAAGTGTTTGATGAGATGATGAAGCTATTCAACCGTTAACTCGAGATTGATTCGTCGGATAAAAAGGGCAATGATGTAAACTCGGGACAGAGGCTGAGACTCTCATTTTCTGGAAGAAACACATTTGATTCATATGCTGATTTAGTTTAAAAAATGGAGCTCATTTAAAATGGGGTGAAGCTTTTGGCATTCTCCAGTCAATAGTTCATGTAATGTACCATACCAGAAGATCTTCATGTTCCTGCCAAACTTGCAGCCAGCAGAATCCTTTACTGGTCATAGTTGAACATTGCAGCCCTGTGAGAAAGCAGGCATTTCCCATGATATATGGGGAATCATTTTCTTATTGGCAAGGTCATTGGAAAATTGCAAAATATTTTGCCTAAAACAGAGGGAGTTTCATCCTACTTTTTGCAGGAATGCGTAAAGAAAAAAAAAAAAGAGATAGAAGGCAGTTCTGCAGTTTCCAGGGGATTCTGTTAAAAGATAAGAAAAACAGGCTTTTTGTTTGAAGTGGAAGTGTGAGGTTATCGAGCCTGTGATGTGTTACGCCTCCTTAGAGGTACCATGAATGGAACAGCCTGAACCACTCTTGGTTTGTCTCCTTGAGCTCATTCCTGAGGCGCAGCTTCCCACCCCAAAGCTCGCAGGCTTTCACGCGGAGCAGGGACGCATTCCCTGAATCACTGCTGGCTCCCAAAGCACAGCTCAGGACTGATCCCAGGGGCTGCACCGCCAGAGCCATCAGGAGTTGCTGCGCAGAGGTGGCTCAGTGACAGGCTCTGTCCTGTGCGTCTTCACATCTGTGTCAAACCAAGCACTGAGATGCCTCTAATTTACATCAGATGCCAAACAAGCTGCAAGCAAAAGCAGAGAGCAGCAGTGAAGCCTGGCGCAGAGAATTCCAGCTAAAACCTCTTTCTAGAGAGTTCAAGCAACCAGCACTTCTGCTTTCTGCCACAGGAAGGTCATCTTCGATATGATCATGAACCTGCTGAGAGTTCTCAGCATTTGAGAAAAATGTGCTGCTGCTGAACAGCAAAACCAGCAAAGCCACACCTTGGCATTTGGCCTGTGACCAAACAGAAATTTGGACACAAGATGGAAAATTTATTGTCAGGCTCTTGCATTAAAGCCTTGCTCTGTTCAGAGATAGGCCAGAGCCCCAGCAGAGGAGCCCCACAGTTTTAGGGATGAGGTAAATGACAGGAGGCAGAAATCCTTCCTGAACAACCCTGAGGAAGTGTTTCACTAAGTGTGACAATCACAATGTCAAACAGCTCCTCAACATTTTCTCTTCTCTCAGAGCTTTACTGGCTGAAAGAGAGGGCTAGAAAGGAGAGCGGTAAAAGTGGCCACGTGTCCAGGCCTGTGTGTGCCACATGCGACGTGTTCTCTTGCCCCTGCCTCCCACCTGGGAGCTGCTCTGCTTCCCTGGTGCACCTGGGGCACAGAGGGAGCTGTTACTCACACCCACTGCAGCAGGTCAGCACGACCTGGATCCACCAACAAGCTCTGTCTTGTGCTCAGTAGCTGCTCACACTAAATTAGGCTATGATTACTAAGTCTCCAGGAGTATCACCAAAACTGAATGAAGGCTATTATCCATGTTATATCTGCCAAAGGTAGCTCAGCTAAGGTATGGCTGTATCTCCTTTTCTGGTTTATGAGCTCAGGGTGTGTAACAAAACCCTGATGTAATTTGCAATATCAGGAGTTGGAGTCCCTGAAGCTCCTAATGGCAAAGGGGTATTCAAACTCCCTCCAGGCAGGGACCAAATTTCCAATGCCAAAGCAGTGTAGATCTGAGGATGGGTTCTGCCCACCATGGAAATGAATGTCAGCTCAGAACTGGCTCTCAAGGGGAGAAGGATGGTTCCCCAAAGCCCAAGGCTCTGGAGTTATGTTTTCATTAGGAAGGTTCCCAAGTCCACATCCTCATCCAAAAAAATCTGTAAAACTGATAGATGACAGCTCTGTCCCCTTTGTGACAATGCCAAGCAGCCATCCGTGGGAGGAATTCCAGCCACTGCAGCCGCACCTGCATCCCAGCACAGCCCTTTTACTGCAGTGGGGAGGGAGGGGACATGCACTGCAGTGATGCTGTCACAGGAATCATCTGTCACCACCCCAGCTCAGTAGCAGCCCTTAAAACTGTCTGGCTGCAGTGTGAAATTGCATCTGGAATGGGGATGCTCACAGAGGGAACTTCCTGGAAAAACACATTAGAAAACACTTTTTCTTTTCAAATACAGGACTCGGAGCTCAGAGCAAAGTTTGCAACTAAACCCAGCATGCTCAGGCTGTAAATTTTGTTGGTGCAGAACCAAGTCTTCGTCCTGTCTCAGCAGAACATCTTAGATTATATGGTGGCATTTGCTGCAGGTTTAGGACCAGTTTATGTAAATTTCCCCTTGGCTCCCAACTTGTCAAATATTTCCTCCCTTTCCTCCCAGATCTGAATCTGCACAGAACCCCAGGTAATAAAGGTCATCTGTTCCAAATTACCCGGCAGGATGCAGCACTGAGGCTCCGTGGCTCGAGGCATGAATGTAGCTTATGAATCTCCAAATATTTGCCTGAAAATGCTCACTTTGGATCAGTTTTTCTGACATTTGCTGCAAGAGTTTTCTAGAAACAGCCACCCAGAGTGAGCTATTGTGCTGTGCAGGGAGCCATGCTGCTGACATTCTGGACTGGGAACTCTCCATGATTTCTCCTTTGCAGGGAGAATTCTCAGTCAGGCTGGTACCAACTGCCAGCAAAACTCCCCATGCCTGCAGGTTCACAGCTTCAATGAACCCAGAATCCAGCTGCTTGCCTCATGCAATTCCCATTACTGGGAATGGTGAGCACAGGATGCCTCTTCCCTTTCTTTCCTCCCCACACAGAAAAGCAAACACCTACATTTATTTTTTTCATCTAAGGCAGTCCAGTGGCCTTTTCCATTTTGAGAGCACTTAGCACTCCCTCTAGGCACCTGCAGGGAAGGCAATGGGAGCTATTCCATTATCCCTCAAGGAAGAAAGAGGGATCTTTCTTTTCTTTGTTCATCTTTGCCTCTCTGCCTTTGCTGCAAGGTCCATTTTCAGTTTGATCTTTCTCTCCCCTCAAGCTGAGTTTATCTCTGTGTTACATTTCTACTGCAAGGATGCAGAACTGAAGCAACTGCTTGGGTCTGCTCTGCACAACCTCAGTTCACCCAGGAATGGATTTGGGGAGAAGGAAGAGGGATTACCTCATCCTTATCTTGAAGCTGCTACTTTTTCTTGACTGTATCATTTCCCTGACATCCCATATGCACCAAGTCCACTGAACACCACTGAACTGGACAGGTGCCAGTCCAGTATTTATCCAGGCTCCTTGTTAACTCCAGTGTTTCACAAACCACGGTGTAGGAACTAATGAGAAATCAGAATCTGGCGCCATGGCTGGACTGAAATCAAACCATGAAGCTCCTTCCCGACCTATTATAAAAATTACAGTGTGGAAAGTGAATTTAATGGTGCAGAGTGCTTAATTGTAATATCAGTAAAGGCTTTGATCTGGGTGACTCTTGACATCACAGAATGAGGAAACTCCCTTAATGATTTGAAAAACCACATGAACGGTTGGAGAAGGAAATTTGGTTTATGTGTATATATTAAAAATGTTACTAAGTCTCGGGAAGAATTTTGTTTTGGCAGGGGGGAGGATTGTTGGAAAAGGGATCTGTATCACAAAGGGAAACAGAGGCTGGCCTAAAAAAACAATTCCATTTTTAGTGCAATGTAATCACACTTGCCTGGTACAATGTTGCCGAGGATTAAAAAATGTGATATTCTTAGCAGGGCCTGTGCTAAGTGTGGGGTGTCATCCTTTAGCCCAGAAGCTGCACCTCAGGTGTCTCAGAGCTCCTCAGGGCTGAAGGGTGAATCTCTGCCTCCTTAGCCCACGGATGATGCAAGACAGATCCTTCTCCAAAGCAGGAGAGCTTTGGAGAAGGATCTGTCTGAGCTGACTCCAGTTGTCATGTTGGAAAAAGAGACGTGGCTCCACTGACCCTTCCAAGTGAAAGCCTGGGAGTTTTCTCTGACAGAGGCTGGCTGCAAGGCCCAGGCAGAGGCAGAGAGGAGGGAACTTCACCCTAGGAATCAAACATCAGTGCCTCTCCCATCCTCCCTCCCAAGCCAGAAGTCTAAACACCTCAGGAACGCACTCAGCAAGAGGTCCTACCTCTTGCTGGAATAACCACAGGCCTAAAAGCTCTGTCCCACTTCTACTGGATCTTCTGCATCTACCTTAACGTCAGAGATGACATTTCACTGAGCAAGGTCTCCCAAAAGGAAGAATTTCCTGCACCTTAGGTTGCTGACAGCTGCCAGAGTTGATCTGGCAAGACTTTTTCATAGTCTGATGTGAAAACCAGAACTTTCAAAGATGCCAAGGCACAAGAGTGTGATATGTGGCTTAGGAGGGGAGAGGAAAAAATACAAATATTGGTACGACTACAGGAAAACAAGTTGGGATGACTCATGAGGTGTCTACGACCTTTCAAGGAGAATTCTCAGGTACCTGGTTTCCACTGCAGTGCTCAGGCTGCCTCAGCTAAGCTTCCAAAGCCATCTGCCTGGGTGGGAAAAGTCTAATTTTGAAGGATTAAAACTTAGAGCTCCATCCTGTGGGGTGTTGTCCTTGCTCAGCCTCACAGGAAATCTGGAAAACCTGCCTTGGCCTGATGTTGGGTGGAAGCTGGTGGGGATGCAGCCAGGAGAACCCTGCCATGTCCCCTGCCTGGGGATAGACATCCTCCCACAGAGCGACTTCCATCCTTCTGTGGGGACTCAATTTTCACAGAGTCAGGATCTGGCACAAGACAATTCAAGCGAAAACTGCATTAGGTGGGATGCCCAGTCAGTTCCTGCATTGAAATGCTTCAGTCCTTGCAAGAAAGCTGTAGGAGAACAACTATAAAACTGGAATATTTTATCTGAGCTAAAAAATGGGTGCCTGTCAGGTAAGAAAGTGTTAATGTAAAATTTAAATGCTACTTGCAATGTCACCTTTCAGGCACTCCAGAAATTCCCATGACATTCAGACCCTGGTACATAAAGCTGGACCAGTACAACTGTGCACAGACCAAAGGTCACCCCACCTATGAGCATTTCCAGCAAGCACCTTTAGCTACCCTTTGCCTCGTGCCATTTCTCCATGCTCCTATTTCCTTTCCCAGCCTTTTTTTCTGCTTTGCCTGTTGTAGACTGGAATGTCTTTGGGGGCAGGCACCTCCCAAGGCTGGGACCCCTCAGGTACAGCCATCTGCAAACACCACAAGATAAATGCCTCTCCTGCAAAGTGTTTTAAGTGCAGGGAATTTACTTTTCCCCAGCGGCTGCCCACTGATACAGGAAATCTAATCCTAAATCTCATTAGGTTCTACAAACAATTCAGCCTCTTTCCCCAACAAAGTCACCATCCTGGACTGCTGAATGTTTATATTTTATTTCTCAACTCCTTTTTTTTCCCTCCATTCCCCCGCCCTTGTGATTTTCCTTTTGGTAAATATTTCTACATTGGAGAAGTCTAGCCAAAAGAGATTTAAAAAAGAAAGTGAGCAGGAGAGACAGAGTATCAGTCATTTACCTTCAGTTCCCCTGGGAAGAGGTGGGGAGGAAGAACAGCAAGGTAAAAAGTTAAAAACGACAGAACCACAGCAGAGTTCTTTGAAGAGCATCCAGATCTATTTCTTCCAATGTTAAGCCCCTTGCAACAAGTGTCAGGACTTGGAAGGCAAAAAAACCCCACCTAATTCACTTCCAAAAATGTATTTTTCAGCATCAAGCCAAACTACTCAATGTTAATTTGGTTATTTGGCAAAAAATAACAATAATACTAGTACCTGAACTGATGCCATCTGCATCTAAAGATTCTGGCCAGCCCATTTCCCAGGCCAAGAATTACAGTAGATACCCCTGACTATTAAAAAAATAGTTTGCTATTTTAAATGTCTATTGTATAACAAAGTGTTGCATAGTGTTGGGAATGGAATGACAGAGTATCTTGTACACAAACGGGATGAGGTAAGAAAAAGTGATATAGCAATTGTATAAACACTTCAGAGGTCAACTATTGGCTCCCATTTCCTGCCATAAATGCACAGCTTTAATTAAACACTCAGAAAAGTGCTGGTAAAGTGACTTATTTTCCTTTGTTACCCACAAGATGAAATGTCAGAGTGTCCTCAGATGCCACATGTGGGAATGCCTTGAATGTGCAGGAAAAGGAACATGGCTGCTCCCAAAGAACAGCTACTGACATCTCCTGGAGTGAGCCATGGGACAATCCCAATGAGACTACCACAGCCTTTTCTCCAGAAAAAGCAGCAAGATATGGAGCTTGCAGAAAGTGTTCTAGCCAGAGCAACGGCGGGGTCAGGGAGAGGGATGGGCAGCAGCCAGGGAAGGACAGGGATGGAGGGGCAGCAGCCAGGGAAGGAGGGAGCACAGAAGAGCAGCACTGGGCCAGGCTGATCCTGTTTTGCCTGCAGCCAGGAAGGAGCCCCAGGGAGTTGCTGGTCTGAAGAAAGAGCTGAGGGAGAAAGGAAGGGAAAATAAGGCAGAGGTCTCTGCTCGCTGCCCACCGACACCTCAGGGAGCTGCTCCAACCCCACTCCCAGCACCAGGCTGGAGACAGGGTGGAGCCAGCGCTCATCCTGTGCCTCAGTCATGTCCCTTAGTCACTTTTCCCACCTTGCAGAGAGCCAGAGGGTCAGACACAGGACCCAGGCCCCCTCCCAGGCTGGTCCAGCCTGTTGGGCATGGGCCGCTGGGACACCCATGGGAGAGTTCCACTGAGCTGCCTCTTTAAGATAGAGCAGAGAGACTCCCTCCTTCCCCTCCCAGGGAATGCATTGCATTGTCATTAATTATGTTTTGGATGAGTCCTGAAAATCATGCCTTCAAATAATTGGACAGTGGTTTAATTCAAGGCCTGATAAAAAACACATTGAAAGCCGAAGGAAGGGTGCTGCTGGAATGTTTGTTTGTGCAGGGCTCTTTTTATGGAGAGTCAATCCTCTGTTTAAAGCTTCCACTAACGGGCCAGGCTGCTTGGAAATTTTCCTGCTGATTTAAATACTCACACCACGGGCCTTTGCTCTCACACACAGGACCTTTGAGACCTCAGAGAGGACCAGGATCTCACTGGGCTCCTTCTCTCTAGACCATCTAGACCATCATTGCATGGTCATGATGCAGCCAGCTTGGCCTAGAAAATAGCGATAAAGATTGTGAAATACATCACAAATTCTCTTGAATTATCCTTTTCTCTTATGAAAGCCCTTCATACTCAGGAAATGCCGGGGGATTAACCTATCCTTCAAAGAAGGGAAAAGCTTGCAATTAAGAGGAACTCCCTGTGTACTTGCCCCTTATCTCAGCCCCTCCCATGGAAAGGCCAAGCAATCTCCATAAAAAATAACTTCAGGAGCAGAAATCTGGCAAATATGGGCCTTGTGGGCTGGCAGTGACATAGCTGTGAACCGGCAGCACCAACCAGTGCCTGGGGCCCAGACTAAAATTCTTTGTCCCAATGACACCGAGGGTCAGGATTGATATAAACACAATGGAATTTGTACTGATTAAGGCCTTTCCTCCCCACACTGGATATAGGATTTCCTGTACTGAAGTATGTTTGAGTATATTATTTCTATGCCAGGCAAGGGAAAACACTCTTACACACCGAAAAGAGAAAAACAGATCTCATGGGGTGAGGAAAAGATACAAAGCAAAGAATCCCAGCTGAACAACACAAACGCTGGGGACTTGCATTACTACTGACCATCCTCTTCCCCAAAGCTTTTTGGGAAGGAAAGAAAACTCCGAACCTGCAGCCATGAGGAAGAGGGAGAGAGGGGAAAGAGTATCAAGCATTTACAGTATTAACGCTCTAATTCATGTTCTGAAGTAACTGGATAACCCCATGGGATTCTTCTGCCCCAAAACTATAGGAATTTGGAGATGATGATCAGCAGGTTGACATAAACACACTGATCAGGGCAGTTCCTTTAAGTGGAACTTGTTTTTTACGACTGAAGATATTTTCCTGCACCAGCCCACACAGTTCAAACTGAAAATGCAACAGTGAAGCAGAATTTCTACACCACCAGGAACATGAAGCAACAACAAAACTGGTCTTCACCGACATGTATTCCAACGGTAAAATGCAATAAATGGGTGATGAGCTCAGTCCACCACAGAGTTACTCATTCGGTACCACTGGGAGTACATCAAACCTCCCAAGCGAACTTCTGCCTCATAAAAATTCCCCTATGCAGGACACGTCCTGCCACTCATGTGCTATTTGCAAGAGGCTTGGAAGAATGAAAGCACTTTGTGGTGCTAAGATGATAAAACAGATCTCCAGGACATCTTTCAGCAGCGCAAGCAAAATAGTCCTGGGACTGTTAGTGATCCTGGGGAAAATAAACACAGGGACCCCAGCAATCCTGGGATTGTTTGAGAGGCTCTGTGGGTGGCTTGCATTGCATTAAGGGTAACAAGGTTTCTTTTTCAAAGGACGTTTTGCCGTTTAAAAAAGAAGTGAAAGAAATAGGCATTACAACAAGTGGTCATTCCAGGAGATGCATGAACTCAGGACTGACTGCATGGAAAAAGGCATCAATACCTCAGCTGCTCATCCATCACAAGGATCACACTTTGCTTTGTGCTGTTACAGTTGGGGAAAATGCAGATGCCTTCCAGAGGGTTCCTTCACTCCAAGCTTTTCACTCCTCAGGACGTTCTCCAGCGGGCAAGCCCTGAGCAGTGGGGCTGTGAGGAGCGAGACCCACGCCAAGGAATGTTTCCAGAGCTAAACTGCACAAGTTGTCTGAATACAGCATTCACAGGGGAGGCTGAAAGAGGCATGGAGACCTCCAACAACAAAGCAGTCCAGAAAAAAAAAAAAAAAAGCCAGAGGAAAAACAAACAAAGGGCTTGGAGAGTTTTCAGAGGAAAGCAGGAGTAACCCTTGAAAGGACTGCACAACCGCTGGCAAATCTGTGAAGGGATCAGTAATCCAGCATTGCCTCAAGCCCGGGGGAATATGGAAAACACCGATATAATCCTGCTGTGCTCCCAGTCCACATGCAGCACAAACCATCACTCCTTCACAGGAACCACAGAGGTCTTGCTAAGGGCCCTGGAAGGACACAGCTTCACAGCTACACAAATTGTGCTGAAAATGAAAAGTCACGAGAAGCCAAGTGCCACTAATTTGTATTTTTGGCCTGGCCCAATGCAAATCAAATTCAGCAGATAGTTCATCTGGAATATATGGACCAGATCAATACTGGGCATCCATTCCTTGTCACTTCCTTCCTCCAGTCCTTCCACATTCAAAACTCAGCATAGAGACAATTCTGCCTCTCTCCATGCTGAATTACAGATCCAGTTCCTCATCCTCTCCCCCTGAAAGGCAGGCTGGATGCTATCTCCAGGGAAACGATGCCTGTTACAACTAAATTTTCATTTATACTCACCAATTTGTAATTTGATCAAGTAGTTGATGGCCAGAAGGAGATGTTTAAATGATCAAACCAGCAAATTCAAAAGAGTTTAGAAAATCCCATCTGAATACAAAAAGTTAAGCAAAACACTGTCATGAAAACATTTCTGATTCCCATCCAAAAAAGCCTACCATTTATTATGAAGCCTTTAAAATTGACAATGAGGGAATTCTTCACTGTGGTCTCGCCCTCACTTTCACCCTACAAAGCAATGCTGTATGGAGGCAGAGTAAACACTCCATGCTGTATTTTCCTAAATAAAGCGAAGGAAAAAAACAGATCAATGTCTATTCTGCTGCCAGCAGATATGGAGTCAATTAAAAAACTAAAATATACAATAACTTAACTCTTTGCACAGAGCTCCAAACATATCAATACAGTGAGCAGAAAATTGTTTTCCATAGAAGCACTGAAACACCCTGGGCTGAAGCACACTCTCAGTTTTTAAATTTTGAAGGTGAATTTGTTACTCCAAAATCAAAGGATCAGCATGCAGCCCCCAGGCAGCTCTCACAGCCACTGCAAGTTTTTTCCTTGACCAGTTCTGCCAAGGATGTTCCCCAAGTTCATCTTTTCCCAGGACATGTGCCAGGTATGGCCACCCTGGCACAGGGAAGATGCAGAGGTGGCTTTAGCCTTTTTCCAGACTCCAGCTTTGGGAACAAGGACAGCAGGCAGTGCTCACCCTCCTGCTGGGCAGATGCAAGTGGCTCTGATGCTCATGACAAGCTATTAACAGTCAACAATCTTAATTTTTGAAGTGCAATTTTTGTCCTTCTCTTGTTTTTACACTTCCAGAGCTGCCTCAAAAACATTCACCTCATCTTTTCCTCCGGTACCAAACCAAAATCCTCAGATCAACTCCTGAACATGAGAATGTTCTGAAGGTGAATCCACTTCCAGAACACAAAGCTGGGACTGGGCAGCAGCTCTCCCATCCTCTGTGTGCTGTGTTGTGCCTTCCACTATCCCAGGAATTCTGCAGGCCTGGCTGGGAGAGCCAGTGTCTTGTATTTTTCTCTAGGACAGGATTCCAGGTGCCACATCCCCACATGATGCCATTACATGCTGCTGGAGCCAAGCAAAATGTTTCCTTGCAAATTTTGGCTCTTCCCTCCAGCTTAGCCCTTACTTAGACAAATTCTCCTGCCTTCAGATTTTTAATTCCCATTAGCATCAGTGTTTTCCTGAGTAAAAACTTTTCAAAATGGGCAAAGTCCAGGAGACTCTGTTAGAACAGCTGCACTGCTCATGCATTACAGCTCCTTTTCCAAACGTTTTCAACAATGTGGCACAACCTGAGAAGCTGACGTACATAAAAAAACCACCTTGACCTGAAGGAGGCACAGTGTGTAGCCAAGATACTGGGAACCACCACAGCTGCAGGCTGGTGTGACTGTCACAGCAAGGACAGCCACCAAAGAGGTGCACAATTCCCACAGCTGCTTTTTGGGCACATTGCAATAGCTTGGAGGCAGGTGGGATGTTGTTGTGCCCTCATTCCTCTCAGTGGTACCTGTTGGCATGGCAGGCACTCTCCCCCCTCTGCCTTCAGCTCGACTTCTTGGCTAGAAATATCAACTCCTGCCAGTGCTGTACTGAGGCAGCCATGGTATTTCTCCAGCCCCATGAAATAATTTCTTCAGTACTGCCGAACCTGATCTTTAAGGTAACTTTTGTTCTCCCAGCATCTGGTAAACATCGATCTCGAGCCCCTGTGCTGCCCTGGAGAGGGAGCAGCTCCAAGCTCTGAAATGCCTGAGGCCGGGACTGGAGCAGCAAACACCCCCAAATCAGGTGGGCCAAACTCCCCCAGGCCATGGCATTTCAGAGCCCGGTCCAGATAAAAGCTATTTACTGCCTTCATCTGCTCCAGGCACAGTAACTTCTGGAATGCTGGAGGAATTCTCGGGCTGGAGGGATGCACAGTCCGAGCAGGACCAAAGCTCCTGCCTGGGCTATTCCCAGGGGTTCTGTGAGCCCACTGAACCACAGCTAAGATCAGCCTGGATCCAGGACTCTCTTTGCCCATGTGGCTTAAATTTGTCTGAGAATTTCACCCACTTAAGAGGATTTAAAGTAACCCCCAAGTTTTGGTATCCAGCAGCAGGTCTGGCCACCTCTCCCAGATGTGCCCAATGAGCACATCCCTCCCCTGGGCCCTGCCTACAGCAAGGATGGCTGCCAGGCCAAGCCAGGCCTGAAGAAAACCAGACTTTAATGTCGTTTAAGAGTCACACTCTTGCATTCTTTGAGAGTTAAATAACCAGTAGAATAATCATGAAGTGATTGAGCTGCAGCTCTTCTCTTTTCTTTTTATGCCCATACATTCATCCACATGCCCCATATGTGCCTGTGCCTACACAGATATGTTTATATAAAGCTTTTTCTGCTCCCCTTGCAGTGCTGCTCACAGAACAAGGGGCAGCAGAGCTGGGGGAGCAGATGGACCTTCCGGAGCCAATCCAGCACTGCCACTCAGACCATGGGCTGAGAGGGATGGGCTCAGTGAGGATCCAGCCTTGGACACTTCTGTGACTTCTACAAGGTGCAGGCTGGATGAACTGCTCATCAAAAAGTATTTTGAGTTCCTCCAAGTCAGAGAAATTGTAGTATTCACTTGTAGCCATCCCTAGAGCCTGCTACTAGCATTGCTTGTCTTGTAAAATACCATTTCCTACTAATTATTCTTTGATTACTCTCAACATTTGGGTTGTGATCTTCCAAGCAAGTGTCTGTTTCTAGCTGAATTGCTTACAGTAATTTAAACCCCACTTGTTCTTGAAAGGAATATAAAGTTAAACACTGCATTAAAGTGTTTGATGACAGGAATTCCAAAAATTCAGATTCTAGCTGTTTCAGACTAGGCATCCTTATTCACTTGGGTTATTTTAAAATGTATTAATTCTACAAAACAATCTTGAGCTACCTCTAAATGGTGGTAAAAACCCATCCCTCTTGATTGGAGACATTGGAAAAAGCCACTCATCTTAGTGAAGCATTCAGGTGAAAAACGGGTGAAAACCATGCAAACACATGAGAAATGAATTATTTCATCTCCAGATTAGAGTTTTCACATCTTGCTGCAAGGATGACCTTGCCCATGTGGAGGATAAAGAGGAAGAATTAATATCCTGAAAACACAGCTATTTAAATGAGCAGTTCTTTGCCATGTGGGGTGGCCTCCCTTCCAAGGATGGCCACGTGGACACACAGGTAGGACGACGCTGCAGAGCTCCTGCAGCCCTCCTGAGCTCACAGGTAAGCACAGGATGCTCCCATGTGGAGTCAGAACCACTTCAGATGACAGCCCAGAAACTCTTCCTGTCCCTCCCTGCTTCCAGTGATCCCTGTGCTGTTCTCCCCAGTTTTGGAAGCTTCCCTGCACACCCAGAAGGTGCAAATCTTCCTTTGAAGCTTTGTTTACTTGTTTTTAAATGGGAAACTGCCAAAATTCAGCAACTGTTTTGTAATTTGAACATTTTTATTTTCCATGGGGGAAAAGCAAATCCCACAACACAAGTAATTGCCATTCAATCTCTACCCTGGGTTAGAGTTCCCAGTTGGTTTCTCATCTTCCAGGGCTGAAAGGAAAGATTTCCCCTAGGAGCTGCAAATGATCCCTCCATTATGTGGAGGCCATGCGTGCGCATTCACGGGATCACAAATCTGAGTTTTATTGAGTGACTTTGGCATGGCTGCCATGATTCCATATTAAGCTATTCCCCAATATTTATTGTCAGCAGCATTAGAGGATGCCTTGCCTCCTGTTTCAGAACTTAATGGCCCATTGACCACACTTCCTGCAAAGCACAAACTGTGTCCCACGACACTAAATCTGTGCCGCGCTAATGAAAAGCCCTTTTTATTTCAGGCCAGTATCCAGAGTGGAAATGATTTAGATCACAGTCACCGGGTGTTTTAACTCACTAACTCACTATTTCTTTAGTAATTAGAGATGAGGTCCATGGCAATGCCAAGTTGTAGGCTGACCCAAACATGCCTATCTATTCTGGATACTCTCCTGGAGATTTTTATTTAACACATTTCAAATTAGAGCTGAGGTGGGAATGAAAAATTCTTTGGCACAAGGGAGGGACGCAGATGAGTGCATTTTCCACTTGGTTTTTTGGTCCTTAACACAGCAGTATTTTACTTCATGTTAAAGACACCCAGATGAGATGTTACAACAGGGACAAGCTGGATTCCAGCAGGGTCCTGCTTAGGAGTACAAAAGCAGAATGATTTCCCCTCAGCACCTTTGGGCTTGTCCTGCAGGGTGACTCGGGCAGAGTCACTCACACAGACTGGCAATCACTTTCCTCCTCGTTTTATGTTTGTTATTTTTCTAACCTCTTCAATCTCACTTTGCCGAAGCAGAGGAAATGAGGTAAATTGGTCCTAACACAGGCCAGGAATTGCTGTCCTACTCCTGACATGGGGTTTAAAGGCACTGTGGGAGTGGAACAGTAAATCTCTGGAGCACAAATTTCTTGTGATAACACTAAATTTACCCAAATTTTATTGCTAAGATACAAAGTGTTATGGCAACACGAAGGAAAACAAGTTCTAAGGTTTTCCTTTAAGGCATAAAGATCCACAAAACTCCACATACTGCTGCCTACACTTCAGCAAAGACATGGTGAGATTTCAATAACAACTGTGCATTAACATGCTATTTTTCAGTCCTGTGACATCAGACTTTGGGTTTCCTTGCTCAGCAAGCACATCTATAAAGCTGCTATATGGATTAGGATACTCTGAGATCCCTTCAGAGACATCTGCTTTAGCATTGCCTCTTTATCTCCAAAGAGAAGCCCGGGAACACTGCATGCACAGGTGGGTGGTGGTAGGTGGAGTACAGGAGGGTTTGGAGTGAAACTGGAATATTTTTCTGCAAGTTAGCAAGAAACGTATGAAACTGTGTAACTCAGAGACCCTCCCAAGCATATTAAATAAACCTGAGGATGAGACTAACAACACAAAGGTCAGTGTTTCCAAAAATGTAACCTATGAGAAGCATTATTAATTACATATACAGGCACAAATACACACACAGAGGAGCCCACGCTTATTATAAGATAGTTTTTGACCTACAATCCTCTACTTGATGTGAAAGCATCACCTTGATTCCACATGGATAAACCAACCCCTGCAGCCTTTGTCTCCATCTTATTTTTTATAAGATATTTCTATTGTGTATCTTAGGTTAAGTATTAACTTACATGAGAAACAGATGTTTCCCCTCTGCAAGGA
This sequence comes from Corvus moneduloides, assembly GCF_009650955.1. Classification (NCBI taxonomy): domain Eukaryota; kingdom Metazoa; phylum Chordata; class Aves; order Passeriformes; family Corvidae; genus Corvus; species Corvus moneduloides. The sequence goes on along the minus strand of NC_045488.1, from coordinate 11,328,357 downwards.
AAAGCACCTTTTGAGGGTCATCAGTGGGAGAGGACTTCCAGGATTTACACAAGGTAGTGGCAGTTCTGGCCACTGTCCCTTCTGCTTTTAAGATCTTTTCCATTTGGCTTTAACTCTACCCAGTTTTAAAAAAGTTCTTTCATCCCACTACCTGGTAAAAGATATTTTCCATACTTCCATTGCAACCAGATTCATTCATTGGGCCGTCCCTAAAACCACAAAGGATATTTTGTTGAATAAATCCAATCCCTGTGTTCATTCCTAAACATAACTCAAAATATTTCAACAGCACCTCCCCTCCTTTAGATGTTTTAATATTGGATAGGGAGATTTGCAGGATATAAGCTTTACAGCCTGTGAAGTTTTCACATCTCCAGGTGGAATTGCTTAACAGTTACAAAAAAAGAAAACTTAAAAAAAAAGAAGAAGAAAAAAGAGGGAGAGAAGACTTGAACCCGCTGGTCCACAAAAGAGAAGCTAATAAACCACAAAGAACTGTGAAACGATAATAAAGTTTTCCTCACTGGTTAAACACAATGGAATTAATGATCTGAGTTTCAGGGATATCTAAAGGCTGTATTGCATTACTTTGTAAAAGGAATAAACTGTCCCTGTCCCCTTCCAGTATTTCACCCTCTTCAGCAGGATGAGGAAGAACTTTCATAAATAATAATGCATAAATATGCAGATATGCAAAGATAAACAGCACATAGACCAACAGCAGAGCAGAGAATAGCTCAGCCCAAAATTAGCATCAGCACCCAGAGAATTAATAGAATTTCATGCGCAATCCTTGATCTCAGCACATGAATAAATCAGGATGGAGGAAAAGGCAGATCTAAACTGAGATTCTCAACCTGGATCTGTTAACCCAGTGTGTGTCTAAGGGCAGGGAGTAACAACACAATCCTTTACACCACCAGCTATGGGAATCATAAATTGAATGAGGAGACTGAGGAGCTGTGAATGGAGAAAGCACTCTCCCTTCTTCCTTTCCAGCAGCCTGAGCTCATCTGAACTCCCAGAAATCCTCACACTGTTCCTGGAAGACTTCACACCTGGAAGGTGGCACAGTCCCAGTATCACAAGGACTTAGATCAACCCCTGCTCTTGCTTATTGATTTTTTTTCCCAAAGCACAAGCTGTCCCCAAGGTTCCCAGCCCCAGCTGGCCGTGCCCTGTGCTGAGGTGAGGGAGCAACACCCCCAGCCCATAGGGGATGTGGTCCCTGCCTGCCCTGCCAACACCCACGAACCTCCCAGAGCAGAGCAGGAGCACTCCAGGGAAGGGCAGAGCGACGGCCAAACCACAGGGCGGGGCGAGGACAGTGTCTGCAGGAATTCTGCAGCTCTGGGACAGATAGCATCAGTGACTAATGATTCAGGATCACACACATTTGGAATTATCAGCAAGTTACCCCTCAGGAGCTCACGAACCCCAGTGCACAGCCCTGCACTGGCTTGGGCTGCTCTTGAGGCCTTTTTACGCTTTAAATAAACAGAATCAAAGTCCAAGAGTTAAAACTCGACTTCAACTCCTATAAACTGCCAGTTTCTGAAATTACACAAGCAAACAATACTAAAATAAACAAAACCTACAGGCGAACCCTTTCTAAGAGCCCACAGCATTGTTAATGTCAGTACCAGAGAGCATTTGTCTTCTGTAAAGTTATATGAAGTCTTGGTTTGGCTGAACTCACGTTGTCTGGTCACTTCTCCCTTCCCTGGAGAGAATATGAATGGTTTCTATTTCGAGGAGGTTACAGGTAGCCATAAATTATCACCTAAGTGTGGGCTGCCTCAGCCCCAGCACCTTGCCAGCTCTTCAGAGCACTGGATGGCTTTGGCACTGAAACCTGCCAAATCTTGGGCCACGTCAACTCAGTTTTTGACATGTGTTATGTGGATCATAGGGAACCATTGCAGAGACCTCGTTATGGAAGAATGAAGCATTTTTTCCCCATCTATCATAGATGACTGCATTCCTGCAGGACTAAATCATCTTTTTAAAAAAATTTCAGGTCCTCACTGCCCATCCCTAAAATATCAGCCATGACCAGGTAGCTCAGATTGTCACTGAACAAATTTAATTATCACCTGCACATTGCTAATTGTGGAGCTTTGTCTTTCAGGCACTAAAAGAAATTAATTACTACGTTGAAGTTTCTGACTCAAAAAGTGAGTTGACATAAAATCCTGCCATGAGTGGAGATGCACACAAAGGCCTTTTCCAAAGTACACATTCCCGTAATGCTCTTGGAATAAAGCTACTTATATGTGATGCATGTGATACATGTTAGCTCACTGATCTTTTGTAGTGTATGAAGGGATGTACTTTAAAGGCAGAGTTTAATTAAGTTTCTTAACACTCCTCTGTGGGGATAAAATAATCATTCCTGTTTTGCAGGCAAATGCTAAAAAGTTAATTAAATTACAAGATCCAGACAGTGACTTAGAGGCAGAGGCAGAAAAAGAGGTTGGAGGACTCAGTTCCAGTCCCAGCTGACAGGAAACTCTCCCCAATGAATGTTCTCGATCAAGACAAATTTCGCCTGACTTCAGATCACGCCACAAACCTCAAATTTTACTGAAGAGACAACCTGAACTGTGAGAGATGTTGCTATCCTATAGAAAGCATAAAATAATTTGGGTACTGCAAAATGCTAACAATGATGGATTCCAAATCTCAAAAACTCAGGGAAAAACCCCCAAAATTAAAACTTTAAACAAAACTGCAAGAACCTGAAAGAAGGCAATGCAACACCTGATTTGTTTGGATTCTGAAGCTTCTGAAGGGTTCTGCCCTATTTGCTTCCTTCATCAAGTCCAAAATAATCTGAATTAAATGAACAAATAGTTATTTCTGGATGCAACATTGCTGTTTGAAAGAAAAAGTGAGCTGGAGGGCAATCATTAAAATGATCCAGGTAGAAGGTCTGCTGATTTACATAGAAATGATTTGTTATTATTGTATTAATGATGTCATTTCTTTATCAAGTCACGATACAAACCAAGTTAAGTGCTTGGCAGGGGACCAAAGGAAAGCTGTAACCCAAGTGAACATGTACAGCTTCATTCTTCTAGAAAAAAGCTTGAATATTCAGTTCATTGTGCAATCACTCCTTTGATTGGGCTAATTAAGTCAATTATGTAAAAATATTCTGGCTTGCCAGGGTAGGCAAGACTTGAGGAACAGTGGAAAAGAACAGAGAGAAGGAGGCTGCCCCAAAACTCTTGAGGAGCAACAATCAAAAAGGCAGATGGGTGAAAGTAAACCCCGTAATTTGGGAACACTGGAATTAGGGAAACCTGGATGGAGTTTAGTTTATGACACAGCCTGTGGTCGAGACATGGTGATGCCTCAGTCCCATGTGGATTCTGGGATGTCTAGCAAGGTGTGAGAGCTTGTCAAAGCCAAAATATTCATGGCATCTCCCTCGTCAGGGCAGCTTCTCTGTATCACAGAACTTGGGAAGTGTTAAGTTCCTCTGGGTGCACAGCTTTAGTTGTACCTGTCTGTAGGTACACAGACAAACAAAACAACTTTTCCTTGGAAAACCAGCTCCCAAACACACAGAGCATCAGAGAACAGGTGCCATGACTGTGAAGGGACCGTGCATCTCCCAGCCACCACCGGAATGGCTGGGAAAGCAGCAAGGCTCTGGAGACAGGTGCCACCTGGATTTAGGGCTATGGGGAGACACTCAGGGTATTTTGCTACTTTCAGAGAAGACCCTGCAGCACTTCCTCTGAATTCAGCAAGTCACACAGCCTGACCTGATTTCCTGCTGCCTCTGACATCACTCAGCTCAAAATGCCTTGCAAAAAGGGAGCAGATAAGAAAGCAGATTGGTCCTTATCACGGGTCAGCTTTCTGTTCTATAGGAACAACAGTCATGACTTTGCCTTTCATTGCTTAGAAGGGTGCAGAAAGTAAGTTTTACTTGATGAAAAGTAAATGCATTCTTGTTTTTCTTGAAAGGTTATTCTGATTTAAAATCTATCAACCAATTTTAACACAACAAAAACATGACTCTGAAAACCCTGCTTGGGCCAAAAAGTCCCTTCTTGTCATTACCAAAGCCGCCCTGATCTGGTTGTTATCATGTCTGAGCGCCTGCTGCCCTTCCCTGCAGAAAAGCTCCTGTCTTGTCCCTGCTGTGACCGGGACTCCCCGTGTACAGGTGGAGATGTGGGCAGGTAACAGAGCTTGGGCACCCCCATGGCAGCACATAACAGAGTCACACTGCTGGAACACGAGGTTTGTCCTGGAGACATGGGGACACACCAGGGACTTTTCCCCTTTGCCCAGCACACCTCAGTCCATTTGGGCAGGCAGACCTCGCTCTGGGCAGTGCTGGACAGCCTGAGCAGCGGACAAACCCAAACCAGACCTCGAAGCACGTCAAAGCACGACGGTGCCCCTGCCCTGAACTCATGCACTGCACACACTGAACCAGCCAGGAGCAGCAGCTCTCTGCTGGCTCGGGCTCTCTGCTGGCCTCCAGTGCTCCCCAGGTGCAGAGGTGAGCATGAGGTAATCACACCTCCTGAATGTGAGGTTTAGTCTATAGGAAACCAGCGGAATTTATGTAATTCTGGCACGCAGGGTGTTTCTTCTCTGTAAATTTAGCAGCCAGTAGCACACTCGGCTCCAGAACAGTGTGTGCACTATGTTACACAGGGATCCCCCAGTCCAGTGCTCTGTGTCAGGGCAGAGCCTCAGCCAGGGCAAGGGGGCTGTGACCTTGGGCAGCAGCCGTCACACCCTCCTCACATCCTTCTCAGCAGTCCCAGCTCAGCTGGGACACCTCACTGTGGCCTCCCCATCCCTGGAAGTGTCCAAGGCCAGGTTGGAACCTGGTCTAGTGGAAGGCGACCATGTCCATGGCAGGGATGGAAGGAGATGAGCTTTAAGGTCTCTTCCAACTTAAACCATTCTGGGATCTACAATTCACACTGAAAAAAGGGTTTTGAACAGAAACTGTATGTTTGCTCCTAGAATCTAAACTCTGTGTTAGGGGGCCCAAATGATGCAGCAGGTTGCTGCATTTTCAGCTTTTTATTGCAAAATGTTTTTGTAGACACAGATCCTTTACCAAGTTTAAAGTTTGAATTCCAGTTTGACTCCTAACGCCCTGCCTTAGCAATGAGCAGAGTCCTTTCAATGGATCAAAGGTTTGAACTTGAAGGAACAAAACCTATTGTTCTAAAGGTAAAAACATTTCAGCTTATTAGTTATTCATCCTCACACTCTCAGACAATGAGTTTTTAAGGTTTTTCAAAGTCATTGAGCTGTCCTGTTATTAGACTTTTAAAATGGATTAGGCTCCTCATTAGGTGGCCACACTGTGCTATGACACATGTACTGTATTAGAAGCTGTGAACTTCTGCATGCCAGTGCTTCTGGGTTCTTTATTTTGTTTTACCAATGAGAAACATTTTATATGAATACAGGACTTTATTGTAAAAAAAAAAAAAAATTGTATTTCCCCAGTGTCTTTTTGTGTCAACAAAGGACTTTCCTGGAGAGTAATGAGTTTGCACTAAGCAGGCAAACACAAATAAATGAAGTCTGTGTGGATAACCAAGGGTGGTGTATGTATATATTGTATCTCCAAGGATTTAAAAACCCAACAGCACAAGGAATCTGCTCCTTTTGGAAAACAATAGTCTTTATGAAACATTTTTGCCAATTAATTGCCAGAGAAAAATTAACCCTTTTATTTTGGGCATTCCCAAACAGATTCTAAATAGTCACTCTGCACCTTGCAGAGGGAAGAAAGTCTGGAGCTGCCTTGGGCTCCTGCACTTGGCCTTTCAGTGGCTGCAATGCTGGAATTCCCAAAGCCATTAAGAGATTTAGGTGCAGACATCCCACTGATTTCAATGGAGACAAAGGGTTAAACTTCTCCCAAAGTTTAAAAAACCCAGCAGAGACTAGGACTGGCTTCACCACCACTGCACTGGAACTTGGCAGTGGGTTAAGAGGACACATCAGCACTAAACAACAGTTTGGAACAGGAAGAGAAGATGAATATCTAATCCGATTGAAACTCCAGAGGAAATATCACACAGGCTGGATGGAAGGGACCCAGCAGGCTCAGCCTAATGGCTCTGGGCTTAGGAAAAGCTCTGCTCGGGGTCTCACTACCAGCCATCCCTACCCCACGTCAGCAGCTGGAAGCAGTGCTGGATTTGGAGTAGCCAGAGCCTCCCTCTTAGAGTAGAACTGAAAAATCAGTCATGTATCTTTTAAAATCCAAACCAGTCCATTAATATGGATGTACCAATGGTCAGGCATGTCTGGGAGGAGACTGAGATTCACATTCAGCCTTGTGTTTCTTTTATACAGAATATATGAAAAAAAGAGTCTTCCAAAATGTAAATACTTCCTACTTAGGATACAAGCAGGAGGAGCATTGCCCTGTTGCTTCAAATGGAAAAATAAATAAATACCTAAACTCTTTCCACCCAGGAAGTCCCAGAAGACTCCAAATTTCCTGGTTATCTAGGAAAAGCCATTTACACAAGTGCTGTTTCCCAACACACGAGCCATAAACCTCTGCACAGGGGACATCCCAAGAACTGAAACTCCAGAGAGCTGGGACGGCAGCCAGAGCCTTTGGGGAGCAGCCACTCGGGGTTCCCACACTGGAGCTGTTACAGATGAAGCCTGTGGTGTCTCGAGTTCTTCCTGAAGGCTGTTCTCAATGCAGATCCAGAAGAATGTGAAGGAACCTGTCTCTCCCAGCCTGAGCCCAGGAAAAAAATGCTAAGCAGGGCAGCTCCCATGTGGAGGAACTGCTCCAGTGAGTGGCTGCACACAGGGACTGCGGACACTCACCTTGGCAAAGGGACCAGTACAGGGAGCAGGTCCTTTGAGGGAAAGGAAGTCAGACTTCCTGTGATTCATTCCTTAGCATGGCTCCTTTCTGGATCTTCATGGGCAAAATTTTAAAGGTTTCGTCCTGCTGCAAGTTGCAGAGGCACTTCAGCCTGGCCTAAAGCAAGTTGGGGACTTCTTTATTTATTTATAGCCTGGCTAGTTTCTTAGCTGGATCAGTTTTCTGGTCCAGGCCATTGCCCTGAAGACTGATGCTGGAGCAAAGGGAGGCAGCAGCAACAAACATCTGGAAGATGAAGAGAGTGGGGCTGGGATTTCTGGATCACTTAACTCAGGATGAGGTGACCATCTAACAGCAGCCTCACTTGCTTTTGGGAACAACTTCTGGCACTCTACCACCAACTGCACTCTGGGAATTTTACTCCTTTTCCAAAGCAATACATCTTTCTAAGAAAGAGAAGATTCCAAAAGAGAAATGGATTAACATAAGAAATCTGGGGATTCAAAAGAAGATGATTGTTGGTGTTCAGGAGTGCTTGGTTCTACAGAATACCCCTGTATTCCTTTCTCTCAGATTCCCACTGGTTCACTGTGCTACATGAGCTCATGCTGCACTTTAAAAAATCCCATTTAAATCTCATGAATGGTTTTTCAGGATGAAGCAGGGAACAAAGCCTTGGCAGCACTCAGACGCAGGCACAGTTCAGTGACATTGCCACTCACTGCTGGACGGCTCCCCCTCGTGCCTTTCCCGACAGGAGGTGAGATTCCCTCACACTCCATACAGATGCACTGGACACGTGTTCAGAGTCTCTAATGTACAAATCCACTTTTTGCCTAACCCACTTTCTCCTCAAGTCAAAAATCCCTCTTGGAAACACTTTGAACTGGACACCTGCTAATTAACAGCCCCACAGAAATTTGAATAACTGAACATCTGCAAAACTGAAGCATCTAAAATGAAATATAAAAAGTCCTGTCTTTGAAAGATCCTCAGTCCTTGGATCCAGCTTTACTACCAAAACCTGCCACACACAAGAAAACAGTTGAAATAAAGGAAGAAATAAGGATATTGCAGCCTAATTCACTTTTTAAACATGGCCATTGGTATTATTTAATGAAGTTTTGTAGAGGATTTAACTTTTCCCTAGGTCTCTATCAGCACTTTTTCAAGTAATGACAAATCTGATTTGTTACAGGAAAAAGCTGAGTGTATCTTAACCCCCGAAGTACAGCTTAGGACTGAAGAACATTGACTTCCCAGCTTCCAGATCCCTTTGGAAACACTGAATCCATTGTACAGGACTTTTTCACTTCCACTGCACGGAGCCTGTGGAGGCTGAAATGGGCTCAGTGGGATTTGTGATGGAATCCTGACTGCCCTGAGGTGAGAGAGACTTGTGTCAGGGATGTCAGGGAAGCTGTATTTCACTGCTGGAATGTTCCTTGTCTCCAGGTACATGCACAGGGCCCTTCCATTGGCTCCCACGGGATGGGCCCTCCACAGCCATGGTTTTAAAAAGTTTTGATGTCTTTAATTGTGACTTTATTACACATATTTCACCATTTAAACCAGAATTTTCTCATTTCACCCTGTTTGGTAGATTTACAGAAGTGAACCAGTACAATTGGTTTGAATATAATGTTGTAGCTCCCCTTATTCCAAATGGTTCAGGATTTTATTTGCCATTGCACACAGGCTCCAGAAGGTATGGATTGCATCCTGTGTGTGTGTTAATACAGGGCTGTATCCTTGGGAAATTCAGAATTCAAGAAACACAGAGTCATCCTCTGCACCAGTCACCAGTTCACAGACTGCAAACACAGGAAGCCCAGTTAAGGAAAGATCTGAAGGCATGTGGGACTCCTCACAAAGGTACTGACAGTGTGTTTAACCCCAGAACCCTCACAGGGACTTAAAAGTGAAACTAATAGGAAAGGCAAAACACCTTTTTCCATTAAATTTTCCCAGGGAATCTAATCTTTCTGGTTTTAAACCCACTCAAATTGCTCAGCTGCTGCAGAAGGATTTAGTTCCTTTGCTATACTTTGGACACCAGCACTGAAAGGAGAATTTGACTTTCTGGATGGAAAGAATGCCACCAACCACGCTCAGCCCCAGACCCTAAAGGGAGAATATTTCCTCCCTCTGCTCTCCTCAGTAGTACCTGTAGCTGGTGTCTGTTTTCCCAGTGAGGTGGGGAATCCTCTCTGGAGAAAAAAGCCTTTTTCCTTACAAGGGAAAACACCAGGAGATAAAGATCTGATGGGTTTAAGCTGCCCTGGTGTGCAAACTAATATCTGAAACAGAACTTCTGCTGCCAGTCTCCATCCTGCTTCTCCTGGCTGTTGTCACTTTCTTGTACAACACACTGACACTTCTCCCCATAAAGATGCAGCCTGCTCATCAGGAGGGCACCCAGAAGGACACGGGAGACACAGGTGACTCCATGACCACCACTAAATTGTCAGGATAAAACCAGCCCTCACTAATTCCATGAGACATAAAGCAGCCCAGACCTCACCCAGGGATTTTAGGTGGCGCCTGAGTGCGAATGACAATAATGGCCATTGGCACTTTTCTGATGGGCAGAGCCCCTATTCCCATTTCCTTGAATGAGATGATGATTATGGACATGAGCCTGCAAAGGGCCTTTTTTGCCAGAACTGTTCTGTTTCCTCACTCCAAGTCAGATGGTGGGAGATTTTTTTTGAGTGCCCCTACTGTAAATTGCCAAGAATAACTGTTGCCTCCCCTAAAATGGGAGTGAAAACAGCCCTGTGGGTTCCCTCTGAAGTGACAGCAGCTCTGACCAACTTCAAAGGCGACGGGAGGTTTTTAGTGAGGGCTGTTTGTTGATTTTTTCTCCAGTGAAATGATATTACATGGCATTTCCAACCCTCAATCCTATTAAGTGACAGAACTACCTAATAGCACTCATTAAATAACATAACTTGGTGTCAGAAATTCACTGACAGGCTCTTGCAATTGAAGTGGTAGATTTATGCCCTAAAACAATACAGGTTTGGTGTTATTGTGATGGGGGTTTTTTAATAAATGTCATTTATTTTAACAGGTGAAAGTGTAAGAGCCAGGACAGTTCATGAAAAGGTTATCACAGCTGAGAAGTTGGTGCCTGAACTTTACATTTAGAGGGAAGAAAGAACTAAGAAAATGTTCATTGCTGCTGAACTCCTCCAGCTCTGGGAGATCATTTCTTGGGTGACACCACCCTACTCTGCAGTGTTGTCACAAGACACTCAAATGTTCCAGCAGTATTCAGGAACTTTCCATCCTTCTGTCCAAGGAGATACTCAGAGTTAAGTACAGGTGAAGTATAAAACAAATAACAGCCTGAAGCTCTCAAAGGGCAAAGCCAGAATTCAGAAAAAACTCTGTTATCAACATTACAGCTCAAGGATCGTGTCCATATATCCTGCACAGGGACAAGTGAGGTTTGACACAGCCAAGCCCATTTTCAGTCAGCACAGTGACAGAGCTGAGCTGGTCTAAGAGCTGATGCTGCTGGAAGGTCTGTCCCAACCTTCTCTCCCTTCTCTTTTCCACCAGCACTTCCCATCACACAATCCTACTGCTCCTTTGCACTTTCACCAGCCCTTCACTGCTAACTGCACAAATCCTCAGGTCTTTTGCTTCAGTTTTCTGCAGGTGCAGTGATATGAATCTGCTCAGACAGGAGTCCAAGTGCCAGAGCAGCACAGGGAACTTCCAGGACCATGAAATAATTTAGGATTAAAGGTATCTCTGGAGGTCTCCAAGTCCAGGACAGTGAATCATTGTCTCGGCTCTGCTGGATCAGGGAAATCATCCTGCAGCCTTCTGGATCTGACACCAAAATCCCAACTCTCACAATGTCCAATGAGATTTTAAGTATTTTTCTTTTCATGCAACATGAATGTTGTTGCAAAAACTACTTCTTTTTGTACTCTAAAAGAACAATTACAAAAAAAAAAAATCTTCCTGGAAATAACAATTACCAGTTAAATCCCTGACTCTAACATTTTGACCAAAGGCAGAATGCTCTAAGGAATAACAAAACAATGCCACGAATATTTGTGCAGCAGGAAGAGTTTGGAGGTGTTTGTTTATCATAGCTTGTTCCTACTAGACAGAAAGGTTCCTAAAGAAACCCATATAAAGAGCTCTGCTTATTAATAGAATCATGAAATGGTATTTCTAACCTGTTTATAAATGGTTTAAAGGAAATCACAAATATATAAAAACAAAACCAAGTTTACAGTAAAAGGGCAGAGAACTAAATTGGTTATTCCAGTAAGCAATATGTTATATGGAACTGAGCTGAGCATGTCTGCCACCATTCTACCTGGAAAAAAATCAAAGTGGGGAGAGGAGAAAAGATTTTTAGTTTGCCAGTTTTTTTGCAGAAACCAAACAAAAGGGAAAAGCCCATATATTGTATTACCCTACTGTACATATGGACAAGTAGTTTGAGTAATGCACACAATGATTTTACAACGTACTTTGAAAAGATTCAATAATGGCTTTGGAAATATGGGAAAGTAATTTTTAACACCACATTAAAAAGTGATAGAGGGCCCAATCCTGTCACCACTAATTTAAACTGGGGAGAGTTGAACTTGCAGGATCTTCTGGCGGATTTAGAACATTTTTCAACAGCCTAGTTTGGATATTAGCAAAGCCCAGCCTGGCTGGCTCTGGTCACATCCCCATTTGCTAAATTACTCCCCATCTCCATTATAATTTAAAACAAAAATATTTTTAATGTCTTGAGTACTTGTGTATTTGGACAGTGCCTGCCTTTCCCTGTCACTCTGACAGCCCTGAGCATCACTCTGGTCAGCAGCTGCCTGAGCATGGAGAGCTGCAGCCCAGCCAGACTCACCAAGGCAGAGCTGCCCACTCTCAACAGCAGCCCTGAAATCACCAGAGTCTGGTGAAGTTCTGATTTTCTGCATAATACTGCCACAAAAACCAATGTCTCCAACCAGTCAGAGGGCAATCAAGTTCAGTTTCCAGAGATCTTTAGGTTTGAAAGAAACATTTTAATGTCTACACAGTAAGAAAAATGCCAAGGACGAATGTAGGAACTGAGAGGTTGTGTTAGGGACCAGCCATCCTCCCCATCCATAACAACAGGATATGGGATATTTCACAACCTGAGCCTGCACCCAAGAGCCCTTCCCTTCCTCACCCATCCCTGCTGCAGTTTGAGGTGGTGCTGGAAATACCAAAGCTCTGCACGTGGCATGTGAGATTTCAACCATTGTCCTGCAAACCTGTTGTACTTCCCAAGATGCTGCTGGCTCAGACCAAAACTCTGATAGAATTTCTTTTAAAAGGGGAAAAAACCCAGACAAATGAATAATTAGTTACTCTTTCCCATGCAATCTCACTGGCCAAGTCTGTGCTACAGGGCTCATCCATTTTTGCCTCCTCTGGCTCCCACCTCGGACACACTCAGCACGCTGTGATCCAACAGCACCATGTCATGCACTAGGGAGTTAAATGCAGTAAATACAAGGGCAATGACCCAGAGTTCTCATTCATCCTCTGCTTGTCTCACAGTGTTTCCAGTAGAATTTCTGCTTTAAGCATCTAAAACCTTTCAGTTTCTGTCAACTGATCCAACTTGTGAACTGAAACCTTGAAGCTGCACAAACACAGAAGAGCTCTGCCCACAACACACACCCGGACTCAGGAGTCCTCTGGGCTGCCTCAGAGCCAACTTCCCCTTCACTACCAATGTGTTAAACCCTACCATTCAGCCCCAAATAAACCACAGACTCTAAAAGATCCAGTGGTTCCTTCTGGTCTCCTAGTTCGGGTTTAAATGCAGTGCTGGCTCTAAGTTCAGCTCTACTGCAAATGCCTCTATCAGTGCCTGGAAGTTCTTCACATTTCCAAGACAACTCATCAGATTAATCCAGGCTGTTTCATCTCTTCCTTCCAGTTTGGTGTTACCCACAAACAATAAAACTTTTCCTATTCAATTCTCTTGCTGCTCTTGAAGGGCTGAAACAATGTGGTAAAAAAGTTCTACCACAGTAAAGTTGGTCTTGAGGAGGAAAGTTTATTTCTTGTGCTTTTTATGACCTTGCTGACATTTCCTAGCCATAATCTGGAAATGTTAAATGATAAAAAATACAATATTAATCAACCAATTTTCAGTTCTAATTTTGGATAGAAAACTGGACAGAGAAATAATCAAAGACTTACCAAAAAAGCAGATGGCTGGAGAGTGCTTCTGGCAGTCATGCTACTCGCACATGGGACCACTTGAGTTTAACAAATTGGACAACAGAGAGAGAACTGAAATGGAAATTGGGGCTCTACTCCATTCAAATTCTTCAGAATGTTTGTTTTGGATTTTTACCTCTGCTGCAATTTACAACTCTAGATTAGATATAGCAAGAATAATATTCTTGACTAGAAGGAAAACAGAATGGCTGAACTGTTTGCCAACTCACACACATTGTCTCCCTGTGTACAAATAATACCAACATATAAATGGGTCTAAATAAAACCCAGTACTAAACGTGTCTTCCTACACAGCAATAAAGTTGCACAAGACATTTCCGTGAGTCAAACTGCAAGGTCCATATCAGCATGGAAACAGGATGGAAGGAAAACCCAGAGCAACCTGAGATATCACAGCTATCTCCATGCAGCAGAGACCTCCTATTGCAACAGGGAATGCATCCCAAAACACACTGCTCAGGAATTAAAGAGGCATTTGTTTCCAACATGAACCAGTTTTGAGACACAAGGCATAGTTCAATGCTTCTTAATTGATCAGAAAGGTAAAAAAACACAAAACCAATGTCAGCTGTATCAATACCAAGGCACACAGGTAGCAGATGATACCAAAAAGGAAGAAAAAAGACTCATTCTGTCAGTCTTCCTGCAAGAAATCAGTTGCCTCAGTGTTTAACAGGAAAACATGAAGGTCTTTCTCAGTGAGATGCCAGTTGCAGCTTAAGGAAAGGTATGGCCAAATATGACATCACCTACCACAACCAAAAATTAAGATGAAAGTTGTGCTGGTCTCAGGGACCAGTCACTCACCAGGGAACCGGTGGTTTTATGTGCACGCCTTCCTGAAGAATCCAAAAATAACATTTTTCCATGGAGCAGAAATTCCTGCAGCCTTCACGCTTTTCCTTTCAGCAATGTTGCAATCCAATGTGCCAGCCCTGTGTAATGAGGTCATCCGACAGTGTAATTTGTAGTATTTTAGTCTGTCAAAATTGATCTTAGAGTTTCTATGGCAACTAGATCCAAACAAAAGATGGAGCAGACAGAATTCGTCTGTCCCTGCCACCACCCAGATTTTTATATAAATATATATGAGCATATATATAAAGCATTACACTTATATAAAGTTAATGTTCATGATTCATCATTAAGCAATGCTAGAAAGCTGGCACTGGAGAAATAGCACACAGGGCCAACATTTAAAAAAAGGTAATAAATGTGTAAACTGACATCAATAAAATACATTAAAAAAAGGTAATTCTTCAATTCTCAAACACCTGGGAACAGAGCATGCTTTTCCCCTAAAACCCAGTCAGGAAAAGGTATTATCCATTTCTGGTTGGGATAGATGGAAGGGAATCCTGGTTTTGTTGCCATGAGGTGAAGAACATGACACCTTCCCCCCTGAAAAAATCACCCTCCAACAATTACTGCTGACAGGTTCATGCTTAGGAAAGCTTGACTGTCACTCAGCTTCCTAAGCTTGGGTTTGGAAGCTCTTATGCAAGTCTTGCATGTCTGTCAATTTATTTTAGTGCCCTTGCAGGACCTGAACTGAGTCCAGTTGCTGGATGGAAAACTCTGGTTGTGAAACCCAAAGCCATTTCCAGTCAAATAATATGATTAACATCAACACCAGCCAGCCCCTTCCTTTTGAAATAAATTGGTGGGATAAGCTTGGTTTTCCTACAGATAGCTTCTCCTTGACGCTTGGAGGAGCTTCTGAGCACTCCTCAGGAGATTTCACTTGGGTCCTTAACACAGATTGCCAGCTACACACTGTGTTCCTAAAACAATTCCTGACATTCCATGCAAATCCCAGAACAGCCACCTGGGTCCTGACTTGGGCTTTAAGGAGAGGATGAACCTTCCCTATCAGGTGACACATACCTGCCTCCAGAAATCTGTGTGGAGTCCATGAACGATTTTCTGACTGCTGTATAGTGCCACTTTACAGCCTCTGGTGTAAAAACATGGGACAGTTTTAGCAGATCCCTAAAAAGGGTGGGAGGGAATTTCTGAGGGTGGTGTGCAGGTTGGCAAGAGGGTGATACACTCACTTTTGTCGTGCTGTGTCATTGCAGGTCCCGTGGGTTTGCTGCTGGCTGCCATCTCTGGAGGTCACCATGTGCCTGATTCCCAAGGTACTGGATCAGCCACGGGATGGGATTGTGGCTGGAGGGCAGTTTGTCCTCTAGGCCAACTGCTACTGCCTGTTAAGAAAAAGAGAGAATGTTGAGTTAGATAAATATTGGCTATTTAAAAGAAACAAATACTCTCAAAAGCAGGATATTTCTCTGATTCCAAACTCTCCTCCTGGAAAACAGAATTCTCCCATCAGTTTAGGTCTGATGGATGAAAAATTTATGGTGAATATAGGAATAAAATGGTGTGCACACATAGTTTGAAGCACAGGAATGTTTCCACAGCTTACCCTCCTAAAATTAAACACACTCAAGTCTTTCACCTGAGCAAAGACCCTGACCCCACAAAACATATTCACTTGATGTAATGACAGTGAAGAATCCAACGCTGGCAGAAACTGAACTATGTCTTATACTGAATTACAGATGCTTCTTAACAACTTCTGTCTATACAGAATATTGGCATTTCACAGCTTATCTGACAGCTGACCCGGACCTTGGCATGTCTTCAGATGAATATATTTATAAAAATGTACACAATGAGCTGTTACCTCTTTTGAACTTCAAAACATCACTGTTCTGCTACTGTAGCAGGAGACGCAAAATGCTTGTTTAGGTAGGAGTGTTTAAGAAGTATAAAAAAGAAATGAAACTGTGGATTTCATCCTAATTATCACTGGTTTGTGTCTGTCAGAGAAGATGTACCTTTTCTGTGTGAAACCCCTCATTACCCCCTCCATCCAATAAAGGCAATCAACATTGAACCTATAAGTTCCTGTCTGCATCCAGTTTACAGGCCTCAGCACCCTGCCCTTTGAAACGGAGTCGTGTACGAGGCACATCAGAAAAACTGGAGGAAATTGGAGATAAAAAAGATTTTAAAATAAAAACAGTATTTATGTCTCCCAAATGGGAAGTTTGGATCAGCAAGGGCAGGAAACGGGTCGGTATTTAAGCTGATTACCCAAGCAAAGTCCTCTGCCTTTTCAGCAGAGCCACAGTCCCTCAGTAAAACCATTTAAATTAATTGGAGTTTGGGGCAGGGGGAGCAGGGGGAAGATGTCAAATTTTATCTGGAGTGTTAGTGATGGCTGGCTGGAGAGGGCCTTTCAGGGCTGCTAATTGGGCCCGTTTACTGCGACGCCACAACGGGTTTCCCTGACGGGCCCTAACGAGGCCTGGGCACAGGTGGCCGCGGTGGCCGCGCTGTCGTAGCCACTCAGGGCCCGCTCGGCTGCACTGGCGGCTCCGGGCCCGCCAGGCAGCGGCCCAAAGGTCCTTCCTGGAGAGGGGGCGAGATCCTTCACGTTTGTACCAGAAATTCACACAAATAAAAGTCTTTTTGGCCACGCTGGCCCTATGGACATGGATCTTATTATGCGTTTTACCTAATTATCAAGTGGGCTTTTCTCCTCGTGGAGCCCCGTCCCCTCAGGCTGTGCTTCCATGGGTGTTTGCACACATGTAAAAACTACATCTCCTCATTCACACTTGCACATAACTGACGAGACAAATAATATTATCCTAGTGGGAAGAGCCAGAATTAGAAAGGAAATACTGCAACGTTTAGATTTAATCTGGTGAGCGTTAGATCATGATTCACTCTGACATAAAAGCTCAAGAGCACATTTAGCCAGGGCAAAACGCATTACTGTGTTTTACATGAGAAGGAAATAAGTCTGATGTTTCACGGGCTGCATTATTTGCTGTTGAAATCCTAATGACTGCCCATGCTCTACACCTACGTTGTACTTAATGAATTGGGTTTAAATTTCAGAAAGCTCCAGCAACAAATTGGACGATCGTATTTGCTTCTGGCTCTCCACTATAGAAGAGTTTTTTAGTAGAAGAGAACAGAAAACGGACAATAAATTAAAAAAAAAAAAAAGGTTTCAAAAGTAACACTTCATTTATCTTCACCACATTTCACTGCAGTGTTTTAAAATAAGCATCTTTTGATAAAATATTTTTCAAACAGGTAACTACTCAAACACCATAAGCAGGATTGGAATCACTGGTTTTCAATACGCACAGTTAAATATACTGCTCAAGGCTCAGGAAATTTTGCTTTATCAAATAAAACACTGACTTAATGCTCCATATGAAACAGTGGCTGAATCAACACCAGTTTTACAACTGCCTTAACCCAATCTTCTGCTTTCTTCTCACCCTCATCCACAAGATTCCATTGCTTCCCTCCCATCACTTCCTGCTTTTTGGTGGCCATAGGAAAGAACAAATCCCTGCAGCCTCCTCCCTGCTCGTTCTCACTCACACCAGTGAAAGAGCAGTCACTTTGGATGGCAGCGCAGTCCTGCTCTGGTTTAACACAGCCCAGGACTGGCAGGCTCCAGGATAGACCTTTTTCCTGGTATATATCCAGGCCCAGCTGTGTTTTCCAAGCAGGGATCTCCATCAGCATTCCCAGAACTCTCTCAACAGGACAGAATAGACTCCATTTCATAGAATCATGGAATAGGTTGAATTGGAATGTACCTTCTAAAGGCCATGAGCAGAGGCACCTTCCACTAATTCCCATCCAACCTGGCCTTGGACACTTCGAGGGATGGGGCATCTGCCACCCCTCTGGGCAACCTGTGCCAGTGTTTTACCACCCCCATTGTAAAAACTCCTTTCTTGTATCTAATCTAAGAATTTCGCCCCTTGTGCTGTTCATGGAAGGAATTTATAGTTGAGATGTGAGCCACAATGTGTGTCAGTGCCTTCCTCAGCCCAGGGCATCCCAATAAAACCACCATGTCTGAGTTTCCAGTGTAATCCAGGTTTTACTTAGACTTGTGTTCATCTCAGCACATTTCCTTCATGTAGCAACAGGAATGAGTATATCTAAAACACCCAGATACACAGAACAAGCTGCTGACTCTTTCTCGCAGATGCCAGTTCCCAGAAGCTGCTGTGACTCCATGAACATTGTTCTCCTACAAACCCAGACGAGGGTTGCAGGGCTCTCTAAGTATCAGCAATTTCAAGGCAGATAAATGTTATGTAAACTCAAAATTTGCAACTTTATTGCTGTGTATTATTTCATGCCAAGTTGTGCTTTACATAGAAGGCAAATATCATTGAATTTATTTTCTGTAAAAAACAAAATAAAGTTTACAGTTCTGCCTGGCCTCAAGTTTGTTTATAAACACAGGAGCAGACTGGCCTTATTACAATGGGGATGGCGGAAGAAAACCTTCTTCAAGCTGAACATGAGCCAAGAGTGCTCTCAGCAAGTGAGGGCTTCATCTGAGCGTGGCCTTGGCCTCTTGGGCCTGATGAGGAGATGGTAGATTTAATAACAGGTTATATAAGAGGAGATAGTAACAACTCCCTCACTTGGAGGGAAATTATAGTGATGACAGAGCCAAAATTCTCCTTCGAGACAGATGCTGGAACAAGGGGCAACATCAAAAACTGTGCCTTGGCAGGCCCAGATCAGAGAGTAGGAAAAAGGTTTTTCAGCAGAAGGGTGATGCAGCCCCTAGACAGGTGCCCAGAGAGGTGCAGGATGGTGATCCTTGGAGATATTTCATGCTAAACACATGCCTTTGGACACTTTTGATAAAATACGTTACAAAAAAGTTCTTGAAGTATTGGAGGAACCACAGATGTTTGGCACTTCTCAAAAGCACCTGTCCCTCTTTTTTTAATAAGATAATAGGCCTTCAAAAGCCTTATCATAAAATGCCTTATGACTGTGGCTCCATGCCTGTATCCCCACAACACCAGACCATTTGGGGATTCAATGCAAACCCTTGTTCTGATGGACCTTTCCCTATAAACACAGACTTAGGAGGAACAGTGCAGGATCTGTTCATGCAAGTTGTGTCACAAGAGCAAACTCCACATATTTGAAAAGATTATCAGTCAACTACAGTTCTTTCCACTGTAGAAACAGTTACTCAGTTAAGATAAACAAAGAAATTCCCATGCACTGAAAAGGAAAACCTATTAACTGATTAAACATGTGAATCAGTTGATAAACTGGTTATCAAAGTTCTGAAAACATTTTTAACAATGACCCTTCCTGCCATGTTTAACAATGACCCATAAAAGCTAGAATAATTCAGCCCTTTACAGGAAACCAGCTGGATAGAAAACAGAAAGTATTTCTGATCTAAGAAGCTGCAGCTATGCCATATGAGCTGACAAATTTAGACGCTAATTATGAGTAAAGTAGTGATAAACATTTCAAATGCCAATTAAAAGCTTTGCACAAAGTTTTTTCAAAGGTTTCTAACTCTTTTCAGCACACAGAATAAATTCCCAGCTTTATCCCATCTGATGGATGTTTGTAACTCATTCCTCATTTCAGGCTTTTCATGTAACTATAAAAATACTTATTAAAAAACCAAACCAAAACACTCCTTAATTTTCAGGACAAGTTGAAGATCTACAAGCAGAACAGGAATGTAAATACTTATGTTTTTCTTACAACTGATCATGCAAATCCCATCTCAGCAAAAATTCCACCTCAGAACTACTTGCAGACATGCAAAAGCAGAATGTAGCATGGACTAATAATGAGATTTCACATGATAGAGAACATGGTTTTACTTCTCAGTACATTTTAAAAAAAGGTACATTGAAAAAACTGTTAGATCTGGCCCTAGGGAGAGCTGAAGGATCCTTTTAGACAAGCCCAGATCCACAGAAGAGCAAAAATTTGCGTGCCAGATAAAGGTCACAGCTAACCGACAACACCACAACTGTTCACATGCAAAGCATGGACAGAACCTGCTGTATTTAAAGAAAATGCCCCTCATGAACTTCAGGTGGAGATTTATGTTTTCCCAAAATTCAGAGAAATATTCAGACCTAGGGTACTTTTCAGAGCATTCTATACCAAGGCTTGAGTCTATTCCTCTTCCTCCTAAACTTTGTATTAGCCATCTTAACCAAAACATACCCAAATCCTACTTCTGCATGGCTTCATGGCAAGCAAATTACCTATAGGTTTATTTTTCATTATAAGAAAAATCTGTCCAGCTAAAAGGCAACATCACAAATCAGAGAAACCCCGGACTACAAGATATTCTCACCAGGGTCTTGTATGGCAAGTTAGCCAAGACTTCATCATAAAACCTTTCAATCAACTAGGAACTTTTTAAGAAGTCACAGAAAAAAGATTCAGGCTTTCTACCAATTACTGCAGAGTATTGGAAGTAAGTTAAAACAGTCAGTATTTAAACATTTGGCTTTACAATGATCTTAAAACAGTCTCTTTAAAAAAAAAAACATCTCCCAGCCTTCTCCTAAGCTGAAATAATAACACATACAGAATTAAATGCCAGTATTCTATTTTCATTCCAGAAACACAACATTTAGAAGCAATCAAATGAGGCATTTTTTAACGGAGCAGCATAAATAAAAAGAAAATATCCAGAGGTTTTCAATTTTGAAAAGTCTGCTACCATTTCTGGGAACATCAGATCTCAAATGTGGGGCTTGCTCACTATATAGAAAGACCATATTTATTTGGCTACAGCCCTGTTCTCAGTAAGCACTGATGGCTCTGCTTTTGGAAGAGGAAGAAAACAAGAAGTTCAGAGTGTTGTTTTGAAGTGTATTCCAAGACTATAATGGATTTGGAATATATCTGAGCCCCACGCAGACCCGGGATGTGGAAGGAGCATCTCTCTGTGAAGAGCTCCTCAGTTCATCAAATCTAAAAAGAGATGAATACACCAAGGGTTTGAGAGTTTCAGTTCTGTAATTTGAAAAAGATGTCAAAACTGCCCAGTTCATATAATTAAGGTCATGCTGCACTTCTTTGGTGTCCAGAAACAAAGCAGGAGCAGAACAGTCCATTCTCCCCATCATCTCCCTCTCAACAGTGGGAAGCTCCCAGTGGGAGCTGCTGCTTTGCAGAGGTTTAATGGTGTGTGAACAGAAAGTCAGAACAAGTTTCCCCATAACCCCTGGCTCAGGCAGCTCCTCCTCCTCTGCCTCAGAGCAGGACTCCACGTGGACTTTGCATAAAGCAGAAATGCATTTTCCCCATTGACAATGATTCCTTCAAATGAGATTAAGCAGAAAAAAATTATAGCCAGTTTTCCAACCTTTCCTTTCTCCTGCTTATCCCTCGCTCTGGAGCAGCCACTCTGACCTCAGCACTGCCATCTTATAAAACCAAACCCTACACTTTTAAAGAAATTGATTGATTTCAAATGTTTCTGTTACTGGGTGCTCAGCTTGGATACCTTGAAGAATTTTTAAATTTTCAGGTGATGAGAACACAGAACTTTCAAGTCACTTTTCTCCAGACAGCCTGGAACCACAGAGCCCACAGTGATCATCAAACTTTTCCAGTGTCTGTTGCAGAAACTTGGTTACCTATAAATACATTTACAGCTATAGCTCCTTCATACATCCCAGTTGTGTCAGCATTCAATTAAATGGTTTTTCTTATTCTACTTAAATGTTTTTGCAGTTACACGTGACACACAATCTTTGCTCTTCTTCTAGGGATGAAATTTGAGTTGTAAAAGCATAACAAAGTGATGCTGAGATTCATGGTTCTTGCTTTCAAAGAAATCTCCTTTAGAACCCGTGATGCAACGGAGCATCATTTTCAAAACCAGGCTTCGAGCTCTGCAGATGAAGGCAAAAGTGTCAGACAAATACCACTCAGGTCTGGTCCTTGCTGCAGCTCAAACGAGATCAAAGGCAGCAGCTCTGGTGTGCCAGACTTCCTGAAGCTCCTCTTTGCAACTGGGAATTCCTGCCAGCTCCAGGGAATGTGTTTTATGGCTCACACACAGCCTGACTCATCGCTTGCAGCTCAATGCTGCATCAGGCATCCCTGGGACTGTCTCAAAATGGCAACTGGGGGTGTGTTCCCACAGACTGCTGGGATGTGTGGGCACATCACCATGTCCCATGGGTGGGGATATGCTCAAGTACCACCAGGTTCAGCCCATTTTGTGCCTTCCCTAAGTGGGAGGATTAAGGAAAGGGAAGTCCTTTGGGCAGGGATCATTCCTTGGCTGCCAGCCAGCGTTTTCCATGTCAGAACCCCATCCCTGACATGGATGTTCCCTCCTGTCACAGGAGAACAAGTGTGCGCCACTCATTTCCAGCTCCAGAGGGGAGCATGATGGAAGCAGGCTGGACCAGAAATTAAAATAAAGTA
The DNA here is from genome assembly GCF_009650955.1 of Corvus moneduloides. Lineage (NCBI taxonomy): Eukaryota > Metazoa > Chordata > Aves > Passeriformes > Corvidae > Corvus > Corvus moneduloides. The sequence goes on along the minus strand of NC_045488.1, from coordinate 11,305,967 downwards.
TTTCCTGATGCAAACCATGACTGCAAATCCTCAGTTAGAACAAGCAAATCACTACAGTAACAATACAAGGTGTCTGAGCAATCTCCAGAGTAGTGCAGCCCTGGCCAGGCAGGAACTGTGTTTGGTGGAGGGAATGACAGCAAAACTTCTTCAGTTCACTATGAAATATTTCAACCCTCTGCACTGTTGAGGCAATTTTTCAAATTGAGTAATTCAATGAAATTGCCACAGACTGATAAAACAAAACAACTGTGTCAAATCTGCAGTTTCCCTGAAAGACCTGAGGGGGAAAAAGAGTTAACAATGACCCTGAAGGTCTTTATTTCAAAATAAACTACATGTTACAGAAAGAAAGACAGAAAGAAAGACAGAAAGAAAGAAAGAAAGAAAGAAAGAAAGAAAGAAAGAAAGGAAAAAAAAAATCACTGTCTGTAACATTATAGTTTTCAAAGACTGTGCAGCCAGGAATTACAGATAAGCCCTCTTAAAACCATAAAGAAAAATCTTTTGATAGTGTTCAGCTTATTGAACTGGCTCCTCCGTGTATTTGCAGCAATAAAGCTGTCAGGCAGACAGAAAAGGAGAACTAAGTGTTTCAAGACTCAGCCACATGAACTCCTATTAACCTGCATTAACATGCAATTGTTGCTGTGAGCACAGTGTTCCCTGTGTCAAGTGCTTGTAAAGGACACAGGGAAATCCTTCAGTGACAGACAAGGTAACTGCTGCTCTGTCCCACGGACCTTTGAGCACACAGTCTGCTTGGCAAGCACCACACCGATAGCTGTGAATTATTCCTGGAAATTTCCCATCTGCTTAGCAAATTTCAGGATGGGAAGAGATGTTATTTCACTTTAATAACTTTCACATTTTACATCCCACCAAGCAGTTGGTGGTTTGCTGGAGCCTGAGGACTGAATGAACCATTCCTGTCTGATTGCACATGGAACAGCCTCGGGAAGACAGCGGGGGCTGGGGAGAATGTGCTTCAAAGCTCTGAGACACCCTGACAAATCCAAGGTGATAAGACAGGAGGACATTCTGGATACAACTTCAACATTTTCATCTTCACTCCAGCTGCTGTGTCTGAGCTGGATGGGAACACACCAAGATCTCCCCTGGACACAAACCCAAGCTATGAAGCACAGACAGCTTTTTGGAACTGGCTGCAAAGCACATTCCCCTTCACCTGGAACCAGTAGCTTGGAATTCTCTGCACCACTCTCTCAGGCACTGCAAAGATGCGCCTTTAGGATGCACCAGAAGTGAGGCTGAGAGAGGCACACAGGGCTCTGCAGATAAATCAGAAGGGCAATCAGCAGGAAGAAGTCATCCCATCTGAAGGAAAACACTTGCACAACAAGCAGTGGCTATAAGCCAGAGCTTAATAAATTTCTGCTAGAAATGAGAAAAAGGTGCAGAAATATTCTGGCACAGTCTTCCAACAGGATGGGAGAAACCACACAAAAAATGTTACAGTGGTTTAAAATGGTTGTTTATAAATTCATAGAGAAGATGAGAGGCTGGAGTGACCTGTGACTGCAGGGACTGGACTTTCTCAGTTCTTACCTTGGATTTGTGCTTCGTGTTCTCCCAAATTCCCCTCCTTTCCAGCCAGAGCAACATCCTGGCATTTGTTTAATGCTTGTAAGCTTCAAGGGTATCCCTAGAAGGGTGATGTGGGAGTATTCTCAGAGATCAAGGTATGATTGCAGAGAGATAGATATGCTTGTACTGGGCTGATGGTTTGTTGTGGGCATTGCTGGTGCAGGTGAGGAGGTTGCTGTGTCCCTTAGGCTGCTCACCAAGGCCTCTGCCCATTTCTCAAGCCTTACCAGACTCATTTACAAGCAACATTACAGATGCCCTCATTGATACCACTACGGCCAATGGGAGAAGGAAGGGTGCTAACCCTCATCCAGTGCAGGGGCTGCCAGAATAGGGGCAGTTTACTGGGGTAACAGACTGGTGATAACATCACTGCACTGCCCTACTGAAATATTTTCTAGAATTGCTTCTGTGAGTCCTGCTGTGCTTCCTTGAAGAGGTTGCTCCTGGACAGGCTGCTCTGATTAAACTTCAGTGTCTGGAAAGGAAGGGCAGCACACCAGCATACGCTGAGCAGGTAATTATGAAGCTGACTCTGTAGGTTTCATAAAAGCACAGAGGAAGTTTAAGGTGTGTTTACTCCCTTGGGTTTCATTCCAGGCATTGCAATGTGCCTCCCTCACCTGTCACCATCTTACTTCAACAAATGTAGCCCGGGGGGATTTCAGAGCCTGGATCCTCAACCCAGGTTAAAGTGGCTGCTGCTGACAGACGGAGCTGAGCAGCACATGCAGAACCTGAGCTCACAGGCAAGGAGCATGTAGCTAAATTTTGCCAAATTACTTCAGAAAAGCCTGGTCGAAAGGGATCTTCATTGTAAAATGATGAAAGACACAAATACACATGGAAACCCCTGAAACCAGTGAATTGCACAGACAGATGGCACAAAGCAGCCTGGGGTTTCTGACTCTCACTCACTTTCAGCAGATGACCACATCGGATTAAGGCATTCCAGAGACAATGCCCGTCACACACTACCCAACCCAAGGCCAGTCTAATTTTCACTGTAGCTAAATGGGCTGGAGAGCCGTTTAGAGTTGGAGGAAGCTCAGGTCTGCTGAAACCTATGCAAGGAGTGCCCATGGAATTACACTGAATCTCTTATGCTCTCCCACTTTTTCTCCTGTCTAAGCACAGCTGCTGAACAGAGATTCACTTATCAGGCCTGTAACTCTGGCTCTCTACAGATCTCCCATTTCCTGCTTCATACCATCCTCGTCATGGGAAACTTCTCCTGGAGATGCTCTGGGGACGTGGCTAACAAAAAATAAATAAAACACACATCTCCCCAATCCAGCTCCAGCAAGGGGAGCAGGATTCTCCTCAAGGCACCGGCAAGCTGGGAGCTGTGGCATCTTCCTGCTCTCCCAGCAGCCACAGTAACCACCAAACATTTTGTAAGAGATTCACACTCCTGCCTCTGTCAAGTGCAGATCTAGGTGCCTTTTCCACTCTAATTCCAGCATCCCACTGAGTGAGAGCTGCAGGAGCCTCAGCTGTGCACACAGGACATGGACCACGCTGAGTGATGTTCACCCAACTGGTTTCACCTTCATTCCCAAGACATATTTCAGCCTGACTGACCTATTTCTTCAAATCCTCTGAGAAAAAAGACAGAGCAGTGCTCCTTCCACACAGTAGCCACTTGAATTCACCACCTAACAGTTCTCTTTAGTAATGCAAGAGCTGTAACCACCAACAGAAACCACGATTTGGGATACGACAGAATTCACCAACCATTTCATTGAATTGAATGAGTATGAGCAGCAAAAGGAAACATCAACAAATTCCAGATGAAGAATGTAATTATGTTTGGATGGCAGAATGTTTCATATTGTTTTCTATAGGAAAAAAAAAAAAGTCATCATTAAAGCAGTGGAATTTCAGTAAACTATGTTTTGGGTTACAGCCCAGAATAGTTCCACTTGGCAGTTCAGAGGCATGGGTAAAATATTCCAAGGTTCATAAATCCTTGACTTTAATTTGCAGATATAGGTTACAGCTTTAGTATCACTGCAAGGGGGTAAATCATGCTCCCACCTCAGCAGTTGCCAAAGGGCACCGGACCAAGCCTTCGGCTCGACTGGGCAGTGCTTAGGAAAACCACACATCAATGTCTTTCCCGTTCCCATGGCACTCAGATCCTCTGTGCTCCCAGAAGGTTCCTTGGCTGGAACAGGCTCTCCAGCACCTATTTTTAATCCACACTTTAGATGGTGGTGTCCTGTGAGAGAAAATGGTACCTGGAGGTGGGCTGGAGATGGACAAGGTGATTCCTCTCTGACAACAGTTTATATCAAGTATCTCAGTCCTGCAGGCAGTTTGGAACTGGGAGGGATTAATCCGTAAACCCAAAAATCCATCAGCATTCAGCAGCCAATAAATAATTGCATTTAATTTGCATTCTCTGGAACAGGTTAAAGAGTTCCAGAAGTATTAGTTTCTTCAAAACATTTGAAGTGGCACCTGTGTTAACCTGGCTCTCACACAGTTCCAAATTCTGCAGAAAGGGAGTCCCGTATAATCTGGCCAGACTTGCTTTGTTCTTTGAATTCCTGCTCACCCACAGCAGCTCTACAAATACAGTCTGAGGTTGAGCCAGACTCCTCCAAGCCATCAGTCCTACCATTGTCCCAAAGAGCACCAGGAATTTGGGTGGCTCACCCAGAGACTTTGTCTCCTTGCTGCTTATTTTCCCTGGCAGCCTCCTATTAAACTACAGCAACATGTCCACACAGCAAACATTCAATAATCAGGTCACCATCTAACATCCAGAAATTAGAGAGCAGCTCCACTTCCACTGCCAAGCCAAACCCCAAAATGAAGTGCTGGCCCAGATTAAAAATTCTTCCAGAAAGGGAGAAAATTGTGGCCTCGTGTCTTAGAGTCTCGCCGTGGCTCCATTTTGGAGGCTTGTACTGTGTCAGGCAGTAAATCTTCAGTGGAGACAATCCTGCTTCTCTAGAGAGATCTCCTCTCCTGAAAACAAACCCCAGTTGTCCTGCGTCCCAGCCTTGCCTCCCAGGCCAAATGCATCTTCTCCAATAAATGTTCCGAAAGAAGTTGAAAAATAAGTAAAGACATTTCCCATAAATCCAGATTTATATATAATATATTTTAAACAGCAGATGCCAGAGGAATGTAAAATGCTTTGCTAATGGAAGAATTTAAGGAAAAAGCCAGAGTTTTAACATGCAAAGAACGCAAATATCCTGCAAAGTCTGCAGATCCATGGCCTGAGGAGTGGACAACCCCAACTGGGTGTGTAAAGGACGTGTGGCAACCCAAGAGCTGTTTGTACTTTTATGTTGCTGACTCCCTCAGTGACTATAATGTCTCACTCTTTGGGTTCTCCCAGACCCAGATTCTCCAACATATTCAAATCTGGGAGGCTTGGGACTCATCTTGATGATGCACAGCGTCTCTGGTCATAAACCAGGCACTGAAACTGCGCTTTCCAAAATGACAGCTCTGGCTACAAAACCTGTGTTTGGAACAGGAAAAGAGATGGATATAAACACTCAGGAGAAGGCAAGGGAATGCTTCCAGCTCAGGAGGATGGGCAATTTTGGCAACTCAGCTTTATAAACCCAAGCCAACCAAGTCCACAAGCCAACAGGAGCTGAGCCAGGGACCTCTGAGATCACCCCATAGCACCATCCCGAGAAAGTGGCCCAGCTTCAGCTGTCGTGACGATATTCCCAGAATTACAGAGTGCTTTGGGTTGGAAGGGACCTCACAGACCTTGTCACTCCTCACCCTGCCAAGGGCAGGGACGCCCTCCACTACCCCAGATTGCTCCAAGCCCTGTCCAACCTAGCTCTGGACACTTTCAGGGATGGGGCAGCCACAGCTGCTCTGGATATTCAACAACCATGAAGAGTCAAGCAAAACTCATACACAACGTGACAAGGGAGGTTTGAGTGACTGTGCCTGCAAATCCAGGCAGGCATTTGCATAAGCAAAGGTCAAAACCAGGACACAAAGCTCTGGAAAAGGTCTGTGCATCCCAGTTCACATCCGGCCTATAACAATTTCTTTTTTGTGTTTTATTTACATCTTCATCTGAATAGAAACACAGTAAATGAGGTTAAGTTAAAATGGTAAACAAGAATTTCAGCTTTAAGCTTTGATTTAGATGATCTGTTTTCTGATAGTGCTGATGTGAATTGTGCCCCTCAGTTATTTCTGGAGGCAGAGTTTATAAACAGGTAACCTACAACAATGTTTCTTAATCCCACCACCCGCTTAATAAAGTGGAGGATCACCTAAATTTAAAACAATATATTTAAAACACCAAGAACCATTTCCTGGAGTGTTGCCTAGTTTGTTTCAAACTTTTTTTTAACAAAAATAAAAGAGGAGTCCAAGCTGTGAATGTTTGTTTATTGCTTTTATGTTTTGATTGTACTTATTTCTGTGCCTGTACAAGTGGAAGCACATAACTTTTATTTTTACAACAGCCCTTTTAAAAAAGGAAGTCACTTCTGCTCCTAATTGTATTTTCAACTAAGGACCATAAGATATGAGAAAGTGGACCACAGAATGATAACAAAGATTAATTTTAAAGGGTTTTTTGATATACTATAATGAGTAACTTACAACCATGTTTAGATATGCTTGATTGTGGGAAGCATATGATGCCCGTTCCAATTTTTTTTTAAATTTCAGACTTCCCTAAATTCTTAAATTCCCTAATCTAAATGTCTGGAGAGTTTAGAGTCTCCCTCCCACAGCTTCCCCAGGGATATTTCCTAAAGCACTGAGAATGGAAAGATAAGCATTCCTCAGTGTTCACACTGCTGCATTGTTTCATTTCCCCCCAATTTTCAAAGAAATCTATATGATAATGGCAGTGCTGCTCTCTCAGGGAGAACGCCTGTTCCCATGGCCATAGATGACAAAACAAGCCAGGAAATGATTCCTGGGGTATCCATGCAGGGCTGGGAGTTGGTCTCTGGTGATCCTTGTGGGCCCCTTCCAGCTCAGGATATTCTGATTCCATCACAGCACTCATTCCATTCCCAAATCACAGCACTCCAAAACTGTATTGAGTGCAGTCCTAAGCATTATGATTTTAAAAATATTTACAGTTTACTGCCTAAAATGGAACCCCAAAAATTTAAGTGAGTTTCTGCCATACCTTCACCTAAGAGTGAAATGATTTTTAAAGGTTTATCTTTTGGATTTAAAGGTAACAGTTGCAAAGCTGCGCTATGGAATAAGGAGGAGAGCAATAGGGATTGTCTCTCCCTTGTGATTCCTTCAGCAGATGTTCCTTCCCTGGCATGGAGGACTCTGTGCTAAGCTCCATGAAGACCCTCCTTCCTTTAAAAGCTGTCAAAAAGCAGCTGTGGTTGGGCCACCTCTACCATGAGATTGACCCCCTGCCCCTGCCCTGCCTGCTCTATCCAGGCTCCATTCCCCAGGGACATGCAGGGCAGGGTAGAGTTTCCCGGCTTCCATTCCAAAGCAAAAGCCAGAAATCCCGGAGTCTTTGCCTAATAAATAAAATTCCAGCACTATTCACAGCACTGGTGGCTCAGTTTACAGGGACAGTTGACAGAGTTTTCTTCTTGCTTGGGCTCGAGTGAGTTACGGCGATGAAGGAAGACCCAAGAATGTTGATTAATAGATATGGTAAACTCCAAAAAGGGGGCCCAAAATCCACGGCCCTTCCAGCCGTCGGGAAAAGCAGGAGGGCAGGGCTAAGAGGCAACCAGAACTTGAGCAATGTGGGGCATCAGAGACACTCTGCCCAGATCAAGTAACACTTTGTTCTTTGCAAATCCAGGAATGACTCATGGCAGAAAAATTCTAAATATCAGCATTTCCAAGTGCACAGAGACAACTTCCAACTGCACACACTGCCGGGCACGTGCCGGATTTGAGGCACTGAGCAGAAGCAAGATGGAAATTACTTATTGTTCCATATTTTTTCTCTCAAACCCATTGGCAGAAGCACTAGTTAGGCTTCTCGTGGGTTTGGTTCCAGAGTCTCAGGGCTAAAATAGAAAAGAAGATGAAAATTCTGCTGACTGCCAGGAATCTGCTGGAGTCCTTGGGACACTGGGTGAAAGGCTAGTTTGATCCAGCTGGGGAGACCTTGAGCTGTAACCATGGGAGGTTTGAGAATGGACAAACAACTGTCAAAAGTGATGTTGGTGTGGGTGATCATGTCAAGGGACTGGCAGATTTTCTGAGGAACTTCCCAACCTTCTCTTCCAGTTCCAAAGCACTTTCACATCACCAGCCGTGTTGTCAAGCACTGCAAAAAACTGCCCAGGGAAGTGGTGGAAGGGGTACTTGAAGACTCAGTTTAATGGTGGACATGGGGGTGGGTGCTGGGTGACAGACTCAATGATCTTAAAGGTCTTTTCCAACATTTATGATTCTGTGATTAATTTGATTCTTATTCTTACCTAATTTTGCAACAACAAATATATATCCAACATTCTCAATTTCCCTGATTACTGACACTCTTGCTAATAGATCTTCTAAAGTCTAGGTCTCTTTCAGCTGACACTCCCAATGAAGAAAGAGCAGGACATGCATCTAACCCTGTCAGAAATCAGCTGCCAGCCTCAGCCAGCCCAGCAGAGCATCCAGCTCACGGCTATCACAGATCACTCTCCAGAAACTCAGACAGGAGTATGAGGAGCAGTTTTACGAATTCCAGACAAACAGCTCGTTCTGGCATCATGACAATGCAATAAACACACATTTCAAAGCCACTTTCGTCAGGTTCCTCTGTTGTTCACTGGACAGTTGCCAGAAGGAATGAAAATGTTACCCAGGGGTGAGCTCTCCAAAGGCATCAGGGCTGGAGCTGAACTGCACTGATGGATCTTGCAGAATCTCAGTTAGAATCTCCAGCATATATTCTGGATATTCTAAATTCCATGTTAGATTTATGGAAAACAAGGTGATACTTTTTTTTTTTAATTTTACTAGATAAAGCAAAACACAATTAATGCTTCAATACTATGATAGGAGATTTCTTAAAAGGAAAAGAAAAAGGACCAGAACTAAACCAAACCCCACGCTCACAGCGAAGAAAGCAACCGTCAGTCAGCTGTTAAACGAAACCTGTTCTTTCTTTCAGATTAGCTACTGTCTAGTGGTCCATAATTAATACTGATTTGAAGGCAGTCTGCCCAAGGGATCCAGCACAAGTGAGTGCAGCACATGCTGACAAATGAAATATCATAATGGTCACTTTGCAGCACGCCTTGAATGAGTATCAGTAGGAGGGGGTCTTCCCCCCTCAGACTTGGAAAAGGCAAAATTCTAATTTGACCAGATTTCAGACACTGGAAAATGGAAATGATACTTGAGGAAACTGGAAAGTGCTGTTCTATTTTTTCAGCTACTTTAATCAGTTTTTCATGTCAAGCCCAGACTGCGTGTCTCGGGAAAGGAATTCCTCAGTGAAAGTCCATGGACTAAACGATGGCATTAAAACCTGCATTCCTGGGTGGGTTTTGTGTGAGTGTTCCGTGAGCAGAGACCTCCTCAAGCAGCTAGGGGAAGGAGGGTGAGAGGTCAGGTTGTAACCCAGGATTTTAGCAACCTGAATTTCCTTTCTTGCCCTGACACAGACTTTCTATGAAATGGAGCAATTCTTTTTTTTGGGTTTACTTTCATACCTGTGAAAAGGGGGTAACAGCATCACCTCACAGAGGCACAGAAAGGATAAAAACTGAAGAGCTGAGAAAAATTAGGTTCTGATAAAAGTGTGATTGCCCAAATATTTAGAAGACCATAACCTTCTGCAGCCAGTGTTGTCTGACACAATCACTCTTAGAAACACAGTGGAGGAACCGAACTTCAACAAACTGAGGGGTTTAAAGAGGCATTTTGCTTCATAAATGCAAACAGTAATCTCCTCAGAGGTAAAACATGAGAAGGGAAAAAAGGGCTATGAAGTCTCCTCCCTCAGAGCCACACCAAGTGGACTCTGGTGGGAAGAAGGAGCGAGTCCTCCTTGCTGCCGTCTGTCCCTCTCCAACTGGAGGGTTCCAGGAAAAGTAGGAATGTGCCTGGGTTGAGAGCAGCCTAAAGTGATAATTAAAAGGATAAACCAAAAATTGCTTGCACAAGGAAAGCAGCTGCTGTGCGAGAGACTTATTTACACCTTGCACTGGGCTTTCTTTCATCTCTCTAATGACATATGCAAGGAGCAGAGCTCAGGGCAATTCCTACCCATACCAGAATATCAACTCCCGATGTGCAGCTACTCTAAGGATGCAAGAGAGACTGCTAAAGCAGACAGTAACATTACATAATTCAGTAAAAGCTGTGCTCATGACCAGGACAGGAGCTGGAAAGATTTCCCATGTTTCCATAAAATATCCTATTTCCCTCTATACAATCCTACCTCAGGAAACAAACACAACAAAATAAAATCTATTAATTCTAGGTTCTAAGACTAAAGAAGGAAATGACAAGTTATATTAAGAAAAACAGAGTGTCACTTTAAAAGAAAAACCAAGATGTCCCCAGTTACTAAAAGCAGATGTATGTCCCCTTTGGTACTGAAGTAAAACTGAAACAATTCTAGAACTACTCCTTTTTCTTCGATTTATTTTTAAACAAGCATGCTGAATGATAGACTTATCTCAATTTAAAAAAAAGGAATAATCCCAGAAATCATTAATATATTTCAGTAAGATTTTTTAAACTCCTTAAACTGTTTGTTTCCAAGTCCAAAACAGTTCAAAGCTCACTGTGTAAATACTGGGCTTCTGAGCATCCTACTGAATTCAACAGCACAGAAAGTCTTCGGCACCATTAGAAATAACACATTGTTCGCATTTTTCATAAAGACATCAAGTGTATTTCATCCCTCTGAAACACGATCTCCCCCAGGGAATTATGGACGAGCAAAACCAGAACAAGTGGAAGTTTAATTTTTTTTTAAATGCCAAGAAGCCAATGGGTTAAGCTCTCAATTTATCTTTGTTTCTCCAAAGATACAACACTCTCGCAGAGACATTACGAGCAAGACCACACCTGTGTTTCTTTAGCGGTGGCCTGCTGAAAATATTTGTCAGGCATTGTGTCAGAAGCCAGAGCACATTCCTTCACTTTATGATTGACCTTTGGAGAGATTACGTTGGGAAAAGGCTCAAAGTGACATTCAGAGTGAATTAACGGCGCTCAGGCTCAAGGCTCTGCCCTTGAAGCTGCCGGTACGATTCAAACAAAGCCTAAGTCAGACATGGAGTGAGTGTCCAGAGGAAACAGAATCCACAGTCGAGTGTTGAAAACAAGCCAGGGACGTTTTGATATTTGGGCACTGGTAAACTCAATACTCCATAGGAAAAAAAAAAAAAAAGACAGATGCGAGAAACCTGACCCTTCTAATCAGATCTGGTCACAGGGACGAGCAGATCAGCTTCAATGGAATAAAACCTGACCAGAACCTGGGCTCACGCTGTGAGCAGATCCCTCCTTCCCTCATGCCACACCACCCCAAACATCTGTAACAGGTCCTGCCATCTCTGCTGGGCTTGGCACTGCTCCGAACAGTTCCTCCTGACTGGGTTTGCTCCCTGGATCCGTGTCAGCTGGGGCAACTCCAGCCTTGTTTCATTGAGAGTTTATCTCGAGACTAAAGCAAAAGTCAGAGGCTGCCTAAATCTGGGCACTCAGCCAAATCTCCAAAGACAAAGAACTTTGTCCAGCACAATGCTAATAAATGATTACACCCTCCTTTTACAAAACATTAATTCACTTGACTCAGGGCACAGGATCCCTTTCCCAAGTGTACAGTAGGGGTTTAAAGAAAAAACATACCCGTGGCAAAGCAACAGCAACAAGCCCTGACCAAATGGATTTTCCCACTGTACGTTGACCAGACTCCCTCGTCCCACACCAGTGATTTGAACAAGAAATGAGGTTGGCAGGAGTGATACAGAAGTGAATGTAATCCGGGTGTTTTGGAGAAGGTGTCAGGAGCACAAGGCAAAGGCTGCGCCGCATTCCCCAATCCCGGCGTGTCCATGCTCACTGCGGTGGCAGCCAGGAGAAGGGGGATCCCTCAACACCCAGCTTCTATTATTCTGCTTAGGCACCGCTTGGGGACTGTCCTGTCTCAGCACTCTGCCTTGGACCTTTGCCCAAGCCACATGTTTTTTCCTTTAAACCCTGGATGCAGAATTACACCAAATGCTTCCAGAACAGCCAGCCCGGCTCTGCACTGCCCGGAGGTGACAGAGCTGCTGAGTGACCGGGCTGGAACCAGCGGCCATCTGAGTGCAGCCCTCCAAAGCTATGAGAGGAGAACATTCCATGTTGTTGAGCACCCTCTGGTGGTACCTTGGCCACGGACACACGGGCAGCCACCTCCACCTGAGGCTCCTCTTCCAAGGAGGACAGGAGTTCCCTTACCCCACCAACTGCTGATCTTGCTCTCTTCCCTTTTAATTTTTAGTTATTCTTACAACAGTGCTCCAATGTCAGAGCCTGACATGGTTTTTCAGGGTGGGTGGAGTTGGTAACAGTGTTTCTGCATTGGTTAATATCTGTCTGAATCCAGCTTCACCTTTATTTGAAATTTATTCCATCAGCTACAAGTCCATCATTTGAGGATGAACATTTAGCAGCCTAATCTCACACACAAAACAGATGATGCCCCTCCTGAGAGCAAGGACTGCCCTAAAAACTCCTGGCAAAGGACTTCAGGAAAACCAGAGGATGTATGGTTTCATCTCCATCCCTCTGTATAATTCCTGTTGCTTCCTCATGAAAGGCATGAGGAGGACAGGGAAAATTGTACAGTTCACTACAGTAAATTTTAAATACTTTGATATAAGCTTTTTTCGTGTGATTGAGAATAATTCCCTGTCTTAAATTATTAAAAGACCTGGGACAGGGATTAGTTTGAGTGCTCCAGACTCTGCAGAGTCCCAGTCCCTCCCAGTGTGCTCCCATTTTCCATACTGCTCCACAGCAGTTTGCTTCTGCCCTTGGAATGCAGTGAGCTGGCAGCTACATCCATGCATTCATCAGGAGTCTGTAAACTCGAGATGGGAGCACGGGATTAATCCCTGCCTGTTCCTAAAGCATCTGATATTCAGGAGCATCTGGGATTTCCACAGTGTCCCACAGTACAGACCTTTCCTACCAAAGCAGAAAACTCAGCTTTCCCAGCTGGAAGAGAAATAGCTGGGACACTGGGTCTCTCCCCAAAACCCAAGGGTGACCCTGGAAGTTGTGGGGTTTTGGTTAATCAGAAAGACTTGATATCAAGTAAATAACGGAGTTTACAGACATTTTTTCCTTGTGGAGTGACTTCTCAATACTTGGACTTTGAGATTGTTTCTGTCAACATCAAGGATTTCTGGTTTTTTTTCTTTTTTTAATAAATTCCAAAAATCCTTGAAAAACACTAAGACAAAGGCATGACTCACATTCAGAATTTCCTGTTGATTTTTTTTAAATGACCAGGATGTCATTGGACAGCTTGTCCTAAAATAAACTGATTAAAACGACTTTAAGAGACATGGGATGTAGAAGGTTTAAAGCAGCAATTCTGCCTTTTGGGCCCCTCTTACCAGCAGTGCTGTGAGTGGAGGCCCCAGGGCAGTCTCTGGGACTTTTGCAGGTACAACATTCCCAGAAATGGGCTTGAGAGGTCCAGTTCTCACCAAAGGCTGACAAAGCTCTTCCTGCAAACTGAGACTCAACAGAAACCAAATCCAAAGCCATCTCCAAAATCAGAAATGCGCTTCTAGGTTTGTCCTCCTGTGGGATATTGACACAGCCTTACAGGGTGGGAGGCTGATAGGGACACCAAGGGCAGATACATTCCTCTTCCCCTGGACCAGGCACGCTGGGAATGGGGAGGAATGACCAGTCTGGATCACTTTTCCCCATGCTCCAGGTCAGAGACAGCTCTGCCATCCAACACCACGTCCCTGTCTCCATTAGCAGCATGAGCTGCTTTTCTCTCCTGGGCTGCCAGTGGCAGGGAGATGAAGATAAAGGGGAAGGAAGGACACTAGCAAAATATTAAACAGAGAGGAAGTGGTTTGGGATGGCACTTGGAAGTGCCTCAGGAGCACAAGGCTTGCAGTGCATTCCACTGGAGCCCTGCAGAAGTTTAGGTGATACAACAGGCATATTAACCAGAGAGGGGGATTTTTGGGTTTTTCTCAGGCTCTCACATTCATCCAAAGCATTGCTCTCTTGGAAAAGCATTCTGCTTGTTCATTAGAGTGGGGGATTTCTGCTGACCAGAAAGTCTGGGTTTGAATGCCATATACTCCATAAATCCAGCCCAATAGCACTGATGATCTGTGAGTTATTTCATTAGCATTATGCAACTCCAAAGGGGGAGAGGCCACATTAAACTCCATAAAGCTTTTTGAATCCTGTGGAGGAGGGGTGATGGAGAGAGAAGGAGACTCTCATAATCCAAATAACACATTATGAAACTGAGTTTTGGTCAGGCTGACAGGGTTTGCTGGTGAGCAAAGCTTTCACACATACAGATTTTGCAACTGCAGAGGAAAGCCTTGGTACAAATTACAGAAGGTTAGAAGGCAAGAGAGGCTGTTCCTTGATCCATTCTGAAGTGGTGCTGATCCCAGAGCACAAATCACGGAGCCAGCTGAACATGGGGTGCTCAAAGGCAGGAGCAGGCTCTCGCTTTGCACCGCTCTTGATGTGAGAGCAACAACAAACCAGGGCAGGAGGTGGTGAAGCCCTGACTTGGGAGCACAGCCTGCATGAGTCATTCCTCAAAAAGCATCTTTGAAAGTCTCACAGCTGAGAAGCAGCCAGCCAAGAGACTCTTGCTATTCAGAAATTCAGTATACAAGGAATAAAAATTTGTTATGGAGTTACATATGGCACTACATCTGCAAATATTTTACATTTTCAAATGTTTAGAGAATTACAGAAATACTAACTCCTCCAGCCTCCCTGTAAACGTTCTGAACACATTTTATAGGAGCAGCAGAGGCAGGAAAGTAGCTTTCTCCAAAGCCAGACAATCAGTAGCAGTTTTATTCTTACAGTTTGAGGATCATTAAAAATTTTAATTTAAATTCCATCACATATTTATGGAAAAGAGACTGGTGGCACCTCCACCTATCATAAAGCAAACAAAAGAGAGCCCCTTAGTTAATTTTAGATCCTTACTATCTCTGCACACATTTAATGATATTAATGAATGTTGATAATTAATGTTATGTCGACAAAACCAGGGACTATGTGAAGGATTGATAATGAAACATCCAGAGCAAAGATTCCTTTTGAAATCCTAACTTAACTCTTTCTACTTATAAATTCCCAGTCAGCCTTTCAGGACACAGAATCACCACCGGAGAGTTTAGTTGCTCAATCAAGTACTGCACATGCAAAATGATGAAAGAAAGAGAAAGCAAAAAAGTTTAGGAACATCTTATGGGCTCAAATCTGCTCCCAGGAAATCAGTCCTGCACAGATGATACAAGTGAACCAACAAAAATGAAATTCTGGTTAAAAACAATCTATAAAGAGGAGAAAAAGTCAGTAAATTACTGACTGCAGGCTCTGCTCAGGAGCTCCTGGCTCCCATTCACTAGCTCTGTCTCCTAAACCACATTGGTTTGTGCCGCACAAACTCCAGCTGGAAAAGGCTCAGCTTTGGGTGTCCTGGTTAAACAAAAGGCTGCAGCCCAGGGACTGGCAACATTCCAGCTAGGGATTTTGGCATCCACAGCGTGCAGCTCTCTCCTCCCTGTGCTCAGGCGTGTGCACACCCCCATTAATAAATATGGGCTGTTCCCTCCAGGGAATAGCCAGAAAACTCCAAAGTGGTGACCTGCTGTTACTGTAGCCGAAGATGTGGTGGACCTTTCCTCCTCCTCCCTTTCACTCTCCTCATGCACGCTGAGCCCAGATGGCCAAACCCAGGCATGGTTTTAGGGACTTCCACTCTGCACTCCGATGTAAGCCAATGTTTGTCTGTTTGCAAAGGACACAGGAACTGATACAACACATCTGCTCCCACAACACTATTTCTTTCATCTGTTGGAGTTTTGGCTTCTCAGAGAGGAAGTAATTGGCTGTTAATTATGGGGGCTGAGAACTGGTCACATCACAGAACTGTGTTTGCAAGCATGATTCATGACAGCATCATTTCTCAGCAGCTGTCAGCAGTAAAGGCTCAGCACTTACAAGAAACTATTATAATATTATACCAGCACAGGATGAAGACAAATGCTGTGCACAGCTGAGAAAGCAGCAAACAAAATATTTTTCTTAAACCTTTATTCAATGGAGAATCAACTTGAAACATGCTGTTTCTCAGGAGAGATAAACAACAATCCTGCCAGCACAGCTTCTCAGACCGTGAAACTGAAATCCAAACTCTTCAGATGTCCTCCCCAGAGCTGGATGAAAAATGAAAGACCTTTTCTCATTAATAGCTGGAAATTTTAAACTTGTTCTTAATACTCCCCAGACTGTCTCTGTTCCTGCGTCTTTCTTGTCTTGTGCTTAAATTGTTTGCTCCTTGGGGAAGACATTTTGATTTGTTATCTTCATATAGGCCCTAGGAGATCTGGCCAAAATCCAGCCCTAAAGTATTTAAAAGCAGGAAAACAATCAACCTGCATCAGATCAGAAGTCCATATAGAACGGCATCCTGTCTCCAGTGACTCCCGGTAGCAAACACTTTGGGGGAGAAAATGCAAATATCAGAGCATTGTGGACTGAACTTCTTCCTGACTGTGTTTTCCCTGCTCCCTGCAGCTTAGTAAGAAACAAATAATAGGAGATAAAATGGGCGTTATGGCCTTGGTGCACAACAGAGAGATCTTAATGCCATTTATTGTTGCTGTCCCTGTGGATTCTTTCTGAGGCAGCTTTGCCAAGCCAGGGGAAGTTTGACAAGTGTTACCTCATCCTTGCTGATCCCATCACCTGAGGCAGCTCCAGACCCTGGGAGAGGTGGGCTGTACTCATCCCATTTTATAGCCCTTGCAATGATAAACTGAAGTCAGTGGCAGTTCAGGTGAAAATGTTGGGCTGTAGACTGAAGTGATTAGGGAATGCCTTCCACAGTGTCCCATCAGCCATCCCTGCTAAATCTGCCCACACACTGCACACAAACACTTTTATCATTTTAAACAAAGTCTTCTCGTGAAAGAATTTCTTTCTAGAAACCAAACTTTAGTGCACTGGTCACTGGAAGGGAGAGTTGCACACAAACAGTTTGTCATAACCTCAGTTTTAGGTTGGGTTTCCACAGCATAAAGAAAAATGAGAAACTCTACAGAAGCTGCAGAGAGCTCTTTTCTCCTCACCAACAGCCATAGATCTCCTATTTGCCAGAGCAACCACCATGAGGAAGAGGACAGTAAAATGGGCAGCACCTCTGCCCCAATGTAGTCATCAGACATGGTGGAAAACAAGGTGGCCCAAAGACAACACACACTGAGGAACAGGGGCTTTTATGAGAAATTCAAATACTTTTGTATGGGCTTCAAACTTTTTGGTGTGCTTTTACATCCGCAGTTCCCTTCCGGATAATTGATGCTGGGGAAAAGTCTGGTTTGCAGTAGGCAGGAAAAACGAAGGCTTCATGTTGTTTGTGGGCTAAACCAAAATACCAGAACTTGTATGTAAAACACAAATGAGAAGAAAGGAAAAACAATGTTATAAAAATCCCTCAAAATAGTTTTAAAAGAGCTGACAGTTAATGACATCTCCACAAAGCAGTGCCTGAGCCTTTTTCCCGCTGAATTCCTGAGACTCTGGAGCAAACTGAGCAAAACATTTGTTTCTTAATACTCAGGAAACTTTCAGTTCAGGACTACTTATATCAGGAAAAGGGGGGCTCTAGGAATTTGAAGATGATGATATACTGTCCTCAAAAGTCTGATTTTCACATCAGAGAAAAGACATTTCCTTAATTTTATGAAAACAGGCTCTCCCTGGAATTAGAAACAAAATGTTACTGTTTTAGTGATGGGCAAGTGACTGCCAGAGAACAAATCCTTTGTCCAAGAACCAGAAAATGAATATCAATAAGAATTTCTTAAATATCTTTTAAGGTTACACAGGGGCAGAGCTGTGGTGTCACAGTACCACAGCTGTACTGCTGTTGGATGTACAGCCCACAGGAACATGGGCAGGTCTATAGTTCAGGTTTTGTCTCTTGGTGAGCATGAGCTAGGAAAACCAAAGGTGCAGTGCTCTGAGCCCCAAAGAGTCAGGTCTTATGCTCTAACACCCTCTGACTGAGCTTAATGCAACTGTGACTAGTTCCTAATTCATAAATCCCTGTGTAACTCTTCAGGTTGAGTAACTTAACTCCAAACCCAGTCCCAGTCCCTCAGCACCAGATTCACGTCCATGAGTCTAGCCAAGACACTGAGCACAGACACAGAAAGAAATAAAAAAAACCCCTCAGACACCCTTGTCCTCACACCTGTTCAACATTCCTAATCCCAAGATAAATTAACCCAGGCCCTGTTGCCAACGTTAACAAAAGTTATTCAAAGAAAAACAGTGGGTAAGTCCTGAATCTGGAAGCTTGGAGGGCACCAGCCTCTGTTTCTGCAAGTTTTGCAGAGAAGACAAATAGTTCTGATGATAGTTGAGAATTTAGTCTGCAATAAATGTGCCACAGACCATAGAGCACAAGCACCCCAAGAGTTAAAGGTGGTGTTACCTTACTGATCAAAAGCCGAGTTGTGAAGCACTTCAAAATCTACATACTTATTCGGGTGGTCTTCATAATTCCTGGACCTTAGAGACATCCTGAACAGCATAAACTACCCAAAATTTCTCACCCACACAGAAGGTTCTAAGGTACTTCTGCCACCTGATAGAAGCTCATCAGGTCTTTAAACGTTTTCAGGTGGTACCTATAGCATAATAAAGGTTCTGCCCAGATAGGCATCACCTGTGAGGATTTGACTCCCAGCCTGCTCCCTCATTGGTGAAACTCAAACCCATGTGCTCCAAAATATGCTGGGTGTAAAAGCTGAGCACGAGCAGAAGCTGCCCAGCCAAGAAAACACAGCTGTGCATGGCTGCTGATCCTCTCACAGGGTCCCTCCCAAGCACTGGGAGAGTTGGTGGCTTTTGTTCCATGACCACAACTGGAGCCATTCACCCTCATGTGACTGGAATCACAGAGCCAAAAATCTGCCTGAGAACAGCCCTGTCTTAGAGAGTTCGCAATCCCGGCCAAAATCCGATGCCGGTGGTCAGTGCCAAGAGGTTCTTATCCAGCGGGGAGCGTGAGAACTGCACCAGCCACCCCCAGGAACAGAGCAGGTAGCTCTGAAGGTGACGCACAGGCAAACCAGTTTATTCCCTAAGTCATTCCTTAGATGTTCTCCTTGGAAAGTGGCCCTGGTTGGGACACCCTGAGCTGGCTTTGCCACTCCAGAGTGAGGATTTAAGGATTGCAGTCAGAAGGGTGCACTCGGTATCCTGGACAGCCTTGGAGGCACTGCCTGCCCATCCAATGTCCATTTCCAATCAACTTCTGGAGTAATGTTGAAGATTCACCTAAAAACTAAACATCTCAGCTGGATAATATTTAACCAATTCATCACAAAGAAAAACAGCATCTTTTGCAGAACTCGGAGGAAACGTGGACAGTTCCCTTCTGCACAGATTTATTGGAAAGGTTTTAATAAACACAGATGTTGGGAACGGATGGCTACTGTGTAATCATGTGTAGAAAAAGCCAAAGGACAAAATATCCCTTAATGAAGACCCACATACCATGCAATATTCCAAAACAAGGGAGGAAGAAATATGGGTGGTGTTACAAATAGACAAATTGCAAGAATCTAGATGCCAATATTTATTTTTTTTAAAAATTATTTATTCTCCCACCCTATTTGTAAGCAAAAGAGCCCAAAAAGACCTTGCTCTGAGCAACAGACAAGGCAGCTAAAGAGACCTATGTAGCATTTGAGTCAGTTTTTGGAGAATTAAGCCCAGTTTTAAACAACAGTATTGAGATGGGAGATGACTCTCACTATTACTGATGTCCTGATTTAATGCTTGCAAGGACTGCACACACATTTTTATTGACATTTCAATGTCACAATTTATTTGAAGAGCTTTTACTGGGTTTTATAGAATCACAGAATGTCTTGGGTTAGGAGGGTTAAAGATTATCTCATTCCACCCCTGCCATGGGCAGGGACACCTTCCACTATCCCAGGCTGCTCCAAGCCCCCTCCAACCTGGCCTTGGACACTTCCAGGGATCCAGGGGCAGCCACAGCTTCTCTGGGCAACTTAAGATTTTAGTCTCTTCTGTTTCAGTTTTTAGAGGTATAAAACAGATAAAAAACTCTTCATGAAAATATTTGAGGCAATGAACCCACTGTCCTCTGCAATTCCCAGTGGCAACACTGATTCTGCTGTGACCAAGAAAAGTCCTGGATTAGCACAAATGTGTTCACCTTTTCCAAAGAATAGAAGAAAAGGACACTGAAGCAAATGAAAAGCCAAAATCTATGGCTTTTAGCAGTTATTAGTGCAAAAATCTGTATTTTAATTTTTCTGGAACTGAGAATATAATAAATTGGCAGAATATCTCCATAGCATTTTTAGGGAATTTCACTCTCCCTTCCCCCTCCTTCATTTGTGACTTTTATTCACTAATCACAGCAAAATAATATCCAAGGAGAAAAAGTTATTTTAGCTAGTCCAATATCCCTCTTATTCCAGTGAACTTTGCTGAAGAACCCCAAACTCAGGCAACTTAAGAATATATTTGTAATATTCAACAAAATAATAAATTCTGCACATGACACAGGAAATAATAATCAGATGATCTCAGCCCCAGAAGTATTTCAGTGCTGTGGAAATGCCAGGTTGGAGAGTTCATGTGGAAAAGGAAAAGCCTTGTAACTTCTCCAAACATCAGTCATCACTTCCAGATACCTCTAAATACAGCCATTCATTTCACACTGCAGGATATTGTATTGAAAAGCAAGGCAGGGCCAACGCAGCACCTTCTACCACTAAATATGCACTGCACAAACCTTAGCTAAGTGTGTTTTTCCTATTTGGAATAGGGCTCTTTCATTTCCAAAAAAGAGCTTCATGCTTCTCGCAGAGCAAAATATTTATAGCCGCATGAAAAAAAAAAAAAAAAAAAAAAAGAAAGAAACACAAAAGAGCTTGAAAAGGCAAATCCAGAGGTATTCCAAGATAGCTCCGTGTCAAATATAGAGTGACTCATGCACTTCTTTCAATGAAAATGTTCATCCCAGATAGATCAAAGGCCCTGAGTACACCAAGCCCTTTTTGCTAAACCTGGCAGGAGAGTAAAAAGGTTTTCAATCAGCAGCCACTTGGTGGGAGGTCTGGGAACAAATGAAAGCCAGAAGACGCTGGCATTTGAGAGAGACCATCCCCTACAATGCACAATAGGGACAATGTATATAATGTAAGCACAGTTTGCAAGGAATAGAGGAAAGCCCGGCTGGATGTTTTTGTGCAGCTCTACCAGATGGATCTGATATGAGCAGTTCTGCCTTATTTTTGTGTAGACTTCCAAAGGTCCTCCCCAGTGCCTATCACCCACGTGCTTTCACAGGCACGACTTTGAAGGCTGGGCTCTTTATTGAGGATTTATTTGGAGTCTGGATGGATCCTGCCAGGCTGCCCAGGTCTGTGTATGCTGTGGAATAAAGGAGCCTCTGCAAACCGTGATATTCCTGTTAGCTCCCATTTTACTGCTTGGGCTTCCACCTCTTCCGCCACCCCCACAAAGATTGGGCTGCGGGGGAAGGGAAACCACAAAACACAGGAAAGCAAAATGTCAAAGTCTAATTTAAAATAACCCTGACCTGCTGCAGCGACTGCTTGCAGTGGTAGAACACAAGGCTAAAGATTATCTTGCACAGTCGCGTTTTGTGTTGCGCTGCGGCCGCAGCCTCTCCCTCCGGCCGTCCCGGCAAGGCAGCGGCTCCCCCGGCTCCCGGTTCCCTCGGCAGCTCCGGGATGGTCCCGGATCCTCCAGCCCCGGCGTTCCCCGCTTCCCCCGGGATGGTCCCGGCTCCCCCGATGCCGGGGGCTCACTGGTCCCCTCGGGACGGTCCCGGCTCCCGCGGCCACAGCGCCGATCCCACGCTGCCATCGTGCGGTCGCTGCCGGCTCCTCGCACCGCTCGCTCCTCCGAGCCAGAATCGCGGAATGGTTTGAGCTGGAAGAGACCTTAAAGATCATCTCGTTCCACTCCACGGGCAGGGACACCTTCCACTATCCCAGACTGCTCCACGCCCCGTCCAACCTGGCCTTGAACACCTGCAGGGATGCGGCAGCCACAGCTTCTGTGGGCATCCTGTGCCAGGGCCTCCCTACCCTCCCAGGGAAGAATTTCTTTCCAACATCCCATCTAACCCTGCCCTCTGGCAGTTTAAAGTCATGATCCCGTCTGTCAAGCACTGCTGGGGCTTGGGCAGACCCGACTTCCTCAAGACTAATTTTGGGGACTGTGAGCTCTCACAGTCATGCAGGACACAAGGGGCCCCTCCTGTGAGGGTTAAATAAGAATGAACATTTCTGGTATGTTCTATCCCCAAAAGTTCAGCACCTCTGTGCAGTAAAAAGCCATCATCCCATATTCCTCTCACTGAACACTTTACCTCGCTGTTTGTGGGAAATGGAGAGAACTGTATCCTATAAATGTTCCTTAACTCCTTCCCCATTTCCTTTGTCCTCCTGCTTTGCTGGCTGTTGTTTACCACTTTCAGCAGCAGAGACAGCAGGCCAGGAGACCTATTTACATCCTGCAGTGTGGCTCATCCATAGCCAACAAATGGCCAGAGGGACCGGGAATACACAGGCTGCCCGAATCATCCCCGGGGAAGGCAGTACTGCCAGACCACAAGGCACAGCCTCCAGCTCGCTCCACACTGGGATACTCAGAGCACAAGGAGAGGGATGACACAGACTTGTATTAACACCACACTGACCAGGGCATGGTTTACTCCAACTGCCTCAACAGTTCCATACACAGCTGCCTCACCTTTCCATACACAGGCATCATCTGGGCCACAATGCTCCAGCCCTGCCTCTGCAGCTGAACACAGTTTTTAGGAAGTCATTACAGTGAGAAAAGCTAACTTGCAAGTTTCTTGAGTGTTTTTGCTATATTTTTGTAACTCATTTAAAATATTAACTGTGCAGAATTGACGATTCCTGCAGAAGGGAAAGTCCTGACACTAATATGCTTCTCAGTCATAAAGAATTCATGCATTTTACCCTGTTTTGAAACTCATTAACCAAGCTTCTGGAAGCAATTTTTCCATGACCCAAAGTAACAAACAGTTTGAAAATTTCTCTGGGTAACAGTTGCCTACAAAGCACTTAAAATTTATAAACTTCTCATCCAGTTTGTGCCATTTATCATTGCTAAAGTAAATGGAAGCAGTGGAATCGACTATGCATCATGAGTAATATAATGCAATATTAAAGGACGCCCAGTGGAGCACTTTGGAGGCTGAAAGATCTAAATCATGCACTCGGTGCTGGGAAACTATAAGGAAAACGCGCAGCACCATTTGTTGGTGGCTGGAGCTATCAGTGCTCAGTGTTCTGTGAGCACAGGGTTACAGGACTGACAGCAGGGATTTACTGTTTGTGTGAATGGGAAGAGAAAGGAACAGAGGAAAGAATTCCTAAGGAGTGATTGCAAGCGTTTCCATGCCGCCCAAGCTACACAAAAACTTGCAGGGAGATGAGAAGATGGGTTCAGTGAAAGGAAAAGCCCAACTCGTGCCACTGCTGCTGGGGTTCCCAGATGGGAAACCTGGAGCAGCCCAGCTCTTTTAGAGTGTCCTTCTAAACTCTTTCCTAGAGAAGGACAGGTAACACACCTGATAACACACCCGATAACACACCTGATAACAGACCTGCTCAGCGGCACAGATAAAATCGGAAGGAGATTCCCATCTTCATCTCTTCTTCCCACCTTCTTCCCCACTCCTTCACTGCTTCTTAGCTATATCCCAGGAGAATGTATAGATTTTAGCACAATAATCATCTACTGGAATTACACTTTGGAATTACTTTTTTTGTCCTCTGTTTTTCAATATATTTTGGTTTTTAATCTTGTATTCCTTTTCTTTCCCTCTTTTTGCCTTTTCTCTCAGTCCCACTGAAGATGCACAGAATCATGACGTAAGAAATAAGTCACCCTTCCCATTCCTCTGTTCCTCCTCCAATAATCTGCAAATCCCATCAGCTGAAGGATGTGGGACAGGGATGTATCAGGGCAGACAGGGAGGCACAGACACAAATCCTGCCTGGTGCAGGGCTGTGCTGATACAAGGGAAGAGTTGTAGCAGAAGGATCGGGACAAATCCTTATCATGTTACAGAAATTGTGATATGAAAATGGAAGTTTAAATTCCTTGAGTATTTATCTTAATTTGTCATTTTTCGGCTCTTAAGATGGACACGTAGACATTACCACCCCCAGACAAATTATGAGAGGATTTATGAAAGATGAAGCAGTATGAACTTCATCTCAAAAGTCTCAAAATGCTACTAAATTTGTGTTTGTGTCTTTAATATCAAAATGTACACTATTTTTCTGGTACGATGGTCAAATTGCTCTTCTGGAATAATTACATGCATTATTAGCAAATGAGCAGCTTCTGAAATCATGAAAGTGATTTTCAGAGTGCTCTGTTTTCAAGTTTTTAATACAAAGCTTCTCTCCATCACAATTGCAGAATAAAAGTTTGGAAGAAAATAGATAAAAATATTCCACTTACTCAGAAACACCCAGGAAATAATGAATTTTGAAAGCATACTTATCAGCTTTAAGCTTATGGTCTTTAACAAAATCTCCGGACTTTGGAGAGCATTTTTGTTTTTTGAAAGCTAGCACTTGGATATATAAAGCTGCTCTTCACAGCCATTTCCTTCGAATCTTTGCAGAAGACATCTGGGACTGACATAGAGCAAACAAGGCAGCAGGAGTCACATCAGCACGAGTGCCTCCTGCTTCCCTGGCTTGATATTTTTATGGCAGAAGTACCTTTATATGTAACCCCAGGAATGTTTTATCAGTTACTCAATAACAGAGATCATACCATGCAACCAGTGAGCAAATCTGCCCCAGGAGAACATGGAGATTCCATGTGGTTGGAATGATTATTTACACCCAGGAGTCCATGGAATCTTGGCCTCCAGTGACAGCTGGGCCTAGCTGGGCTGGGGGGCTCCAGTGCATACTTCCCAAGCAGGATGAATGTGCCAAGAGGACATCACTCCTTCCAGGACATTTTCCAGTCTCCCACTTACTCAGATTGATGCTACCAAGAGTAAACTTGAGCTGGGGACATGTGGCACCCTCACCAACATCACCAATTTAGTCTGGAAGGAAGGGTTTCCCATTCCAAGCTCTACCTGACATCCTGGTCAGCTCATCTCCACCTCCAGACTCAAGAAAGCACCACTGCAATGTCCTTCCATAAAACCCCCACCTTGTCCTATATGGGGAGCTCATGGAATGGTAAATTAGGCTCTGAGCTTCTTGAGGATGCTTTGGGAAAGCATTAAAAAGGAGGCCACATTCATATTCTAATATTCCAGCTATATTCAGTGAAATATCAAAGTCTAGTCCCCATGGCTCTGATTTCCAAAATGCCAAGTCCCTGCAGGACACACACACACACTTCAGAAACAAAACACCATAAAAAGATCAAAGATCCCTCTGGGAATACATTCTCTGCACTCTTCAAAGCCAAATGTCCCCTCACTTGCCCCCTTGTAAACTGATTAATTTCAGTGGGAAGAGTGCTCTCAAAATCAGCAAATCCATGCAGTGAGGATAAGTGTTTGTACATGTTAACTCTGCAAGCAAAACTCTCTGTATTTTTCCCTGCTCGACAGAAACAACAGGATTTACACTAATTCTCATTTCCAAGCTGCAGTTGGTGTTTAATCTGTTACCAGGCAGCTTTTCCTTGAGTCGTTTTGCACATGGATGGGATGCAGCCCCTCTCCCTGAATGAAGGAGTAAATGAGAGCACCATCTGGCCAGGCCCTGCCTGATCCAGCCCAGCGCCTGCGGTGCAATTCCAAAATGTGAGGAATGCTCACCCAGAAGACTCAGTTCACATCCTCCCTCCTATTGACTAAAGCTGCTCTGTCCCTTCTGGGCCGCTTTAGAGAAGAATTTGGTGGGAAGATGAGGACTCTGAAATACAAACCATCTTCAAATGTGCCTGTGTGTGGTCTGAGCCGGCAGCTTATGCAATGAGAAATGGGAAGCCACTAAAATGATTCTGCTTCTAAATATTTTGACCTTTATTGACATTTATAAGTAGCAGGCAGCTTAATTACCAATTAAAGGAAGTTATTAGCTACAAAAGGAGCCTGTTCTTTTTTTTCTCTCATGGCTCCTTTCCCAAGCCGGGGCTGTTAGATGAGATTTCTGTGGCAGGACAAGGCAGAGGAGCCCAGGAGACCTCAGCTACTTTATGGCAAATCTGTACAGAAATGCTTAAGAAGTCAAAAACCTTCATAAAAGGGATACTCCAGAGGCAGCCCATGCAGAACAACAGACTCTCCATTGCTGTTGGGGTTCAAGCCTTGGATTAAGGCACTGTCCCATTTTCCTACATGGAATTGCTTGGTGGACATTATTCCTGGCTGATTTTCTTTCAAGCACACCCATAAAAAGGCCTTCCCAAAGTGGTTTTGTGGGGTTTTTTTTCCTTTCTTTTTTTTCTTCACAATAGGCATTTAGAAGCTGGCCTGAGGAGCTGAGAATATACAGGACTTGGCTGCTAATCCTGACACACACTGTTAAAACTGGAAGTTCTGCCTCAGAGATGCATGAATTCCTAGAGCAAACAAAGCAGCTCCCTTAAAATCACCCAACTCTTCATACAGGATTGCAAGGTCTGGGAGTTCTACACATATTTATTGTCCCACTAGAGCATTGGGATTGTTTGCTGGCTGAGGCACTCATGAGAACGTCTTAATTAAAAAATATATACTGGAATGATCAATGCTCTCCCATAATTTTAGAGTATCTTTCAATAAAAATTAAGTACAACACATACCAAAAATGCAGGATGAGCAGAGCTCTGATACTGACAAATGCAGGTATGATATTTAGACTAAATTAGAGTTAATATGAATTAAAAAGCAGCCTCATGAAAGAATTACCCTACACTTATATTATTTTCAATTCTATAGCACACATTAATGTTGTTTTAAGAGCCTTTATGTATGAAGGGAGATGCAATGTAGAGAAGACATGGAAACCCAAAGATACTTAAACCCTTATTTCCTACCTGGGTGAATAACACCAAGGTATGACTTCCCCAGTAGCTGGGAAGGTGGATGAGTGATCCAGACCTCATTTTGGAATATGATATGGAAGGTATGGAAGTTCCAGGCACAGTAATTTAGCTTTTCCTCAATTCTTCTCCTGCTTATATCCCAAGAGTCCTTTCCACCAACCTCAGCTTCTGAATTTCTGACAAATTCTGGACTCTCAAGCAAGACTTTTAATGCTATTTTTTTCTTTCCCTGAATTTTTACCCCAGATCTTCATGGCTTCTTCTGCTCTGTATTCTTTACACCTTTTTTACCAAGTTGGTTATTCACCCTCACTTTCAGAGGGGAAAAAAATTTGCTTTCAACATATTTGAAACTTAGAGTTTGATCCTGCAATCACTAAAGTTAAAGGCAGCAAGGGTGTTCTGTTCAGAGGGAGCAGATAGCCCCAGGTACCTGGACAGTGTGTTTTCAATCAGGGAGCCTTCACAGTTAAAAAGAAATCATTTGCATGGTGTTAATATTCATTGTCCACATACACAGGATGGGAAATTTGCTGGACAAGAAGGTTAAATGTGCTGATGACAGGAGGGCAGAGCTGCTCTCAGCTGTACCTGATGCAGGAGATGACATCAAACCCCTCTGCACTCACAGCTCAGAGGAGCCAGACCTGGTTCTTATATACATGGAAGGTCAGCTGAGATCCCTGTGTGGGGATTTCATCCCAGGAACAAAACCAAAACTAAAGCTCCAGGGAAAGAAGGTACCACAAGGAAGCTGCTGCAGCCCATCTGACAGAGACATCCAGTTATCAAATGTCTGAGAAGAAATTCTATTCAGATATATTTTCCTGCAGTTTAATAACAAGAAAACCTGTGCAAATATCAGCTGCAAAGACTTGGAAAAGCAAATCAAATCCAAGCTTTCAACAGTGAACAGGTATCAGTAATAATGAAATAATTGCCTGGATTTTGACAGCCTTGAACAATTCAGTAAATCCCAGCACTCCACGTACACAGCCTGATAGGATTCAGGCAGCTGCGCTGCCCTTGAGAACTCGGCAGTGGGTTCTGGAAGGAAGGAAATAGCTGCCACATGCAGTAAATAAAAATAAGTTTAAAAAAAAAAGTACACCCAGAGTTCTGCTGCAGAATCATTCCATTGAGCCTGGCTAGAAACATAGGCAGCTACAAACCAATCATTCTTCTCCAACATAAACACAGATTGGGTTCGACTTGCAGTAACATAGGTTGAGATTTTTAGTAGATGACATAAATAAATGTATTTTTATATTTCCTGACCACATTAAGCTTGAAATCAGGAGTTCTAAAATGTGAGCCACACACTGCAAGGCTTCTAATAGCCAATAAATTCAGACAGTCACACTGAAGCAATGTTTTCTCCTTAAAGGTACATTTTGCTGCAGTGTATATAAATACAAGGGGACTTGTTTTTTTATGGATTTGTAATTATATGTAGCTGAACATGATCATTCAATAAAGGTTAAAGTTCTCTTAGGAGGACAGCAAGATGGAAACCACTTCAGAAGGCACAATCTCAGGTCCCAAATATTATTTCTACATGGAAATACATCAGTAAGGTGATGGGGGAAGGTTGAGGAAAATTACTTTCTCCAAAAAAAAAGACCAAGCCAGGAAAGGTAAAACATTCTGGCTCAAGAATATCAATGTATTCCTGTGTTCCTGCCCCACCTCTGCTACACTAAGAAAGCACAAAACCAGTTCTTATCCTGCCCAGTGCATCTACTTCCCATGTGTAAAGTAGGGATTAGAGTGCTGGAATTCCTTCAGGTGGTGTTAAAGGAATGAATGATCCTAGAGAATCACCAGTAATACTTAAGAGCTAAAATACTCCCTAATCAAAGGTCATTTTTCATCTCCAGCCCTTACAGCACTTCAAAGTGGAGCTCAGCATTATCCCCATGATATCCCACACTGGGAAATGGAATACAACAGAGCAAGGGATTTTTCAGCTTCTCAGAAAGGGCCGGTAGCAATGTCAGGAGTGATTGTCAGGTGGCAGAAAAGGTGTGTGAGATGCACAAAGGCTGATGCCTATCAGTCAGAGAGCTCAGGGCCAGGGATCACACGGCTGAATTTCAGCTTTTCTCCCCACACAAGCTGTGGCTGAGGGACACAGTCACTATCCAGGCTTGGAAGGCAAATCCCTCACCACAAATGAGGCTGTTTGGTTTTTGGACCCACCACTTTCAGTGGGTCTCTCACAGAGACGTGTTCCCAGTGGGGGAGCCATAAAGAGTCAGTGTGTGCTGGCTCCAGAGCCCCTTATTGCCTGGATGTGCTGGAAAAACCAAATGGAAATGTCTGAGTGCTGATGTCACTGCAGTACAATTGCTTTGGAGGCTGCTCAGCTTTCCTTGGGGTGCCCATTCCTTGCAGGAGCCTCACTGAGCTTTGTCTCATGGCTGGAGGTTTATGAGCAGAGAGAAGTGAAGATGGCAGCTGAGAGCCTCACTTCATAATGAGTCAAATAATCCTTTTAAGGGAGAATTTGTCATTCCCAGCCCAGTTTAAAAACCAGCAGCTGAGACTTAGTAAATGGAATGGACAAGCAGAACAAATTTAAAATTACCAACTGCTTTCAAGGGGAATTGACCTGCATGTGACAAAATTAATAAGAACCTCCCCAACCCACCTATGTTAAGGTTGTAAAGTCAAGTGTTCAAGGGCTGGAAACACCAGAGTTAAGGCTGCCATGTGTAGTCCTAATTCACTTGTGATACAATTCCTACGTGATACAATTAAAAGCTATTTTCCCCCATGGCCTCACCCCATTTAGTGGGCAGGATGAACAGAGCTATTCAGTATTTCTGGTTGTTTTTTTTTTTTACCTTTTTGAGTCAATGTGTGGCCTTGGCTTTATTTATAGCATGCCATTTAAACTCCTCACCAAAAACAGGATTATTCATATCCTTGTGGGTTTTAATATAACACTTATCACAGAAATATTTGCTTCAAAAACATAACAAATGTCTCATGACAAAACCCCTGCCAGTGAGGTAGGATGGTAGCACAGTCCCTTGAGCCCAAATGCTTAATCAGAATCAGAGGTCCCACAAGATTGTTTTGCTTAGGATGAGATCATCTGAATGTAATACAGTGTATAATATATTCTTGGGTTTTAGCAAACCAATAGTAACAAAAACCCCATTTCTCTGGGAGAGAGCTCCAAAACTTCCAGTGCCCTGAGTTCTGGGTTTGGGAAAGCATCTGTTTCCTTTCAGCAGTGGCCACAGCATTTGCAAACCTTGTTCTCTGTGGTTTAAAGCACCTTCTTCTAAGACCACAGGGCAAACAAGCAAGGTTTGATCCGAAGTAAAGTAACGTAGCAGAGTAAAGCTGGAGTGAAATTATTCCTGGCTCACTTGGTTCTGGGGGACTCACACTGAAATTTGCAATTTAAAAGGCAATAGAATTACTCCTACCTCTGTTTGCAGGCCTCTGTATGTGCATGTGGTTATGTAATACACCTAAACCCAAAAAAGTTGTCATATC
Source organism: Corvus moneduloides (assembly GCF_009650955.1). NCBI lineage: Eukaryota > Metazoa > Chordata > Aves > Passeriformes > Corvidae > Corvus > Corvus moneduloides. The sequence continues at coordinate 11,275,544 of NC_045488.1, read as the reverse complement.
TGATTGCAAAACACCTGAAACATCTTTAAATGTGTAGCACACAACAGTGCTAATGTTCTTTTTCAGCAGTTAATCAACCATCAGGAAAGGTTTAACAGACTTCAGCTCAGGCACTACACAATCATTCTTCTCACAGACAATTCACATCCACCCTTTTGATTTGGATCTAGGTTACAAATCAAGTAACTTTTCTTTTGAGACATGATCTCTGTAGAAAAAAATGTTGCTCCAGGTTCTTCCACAAGTATGAAACCATTTGATAAATACAATTTTCAAGTTTATACAAGCCTGCAGTCCCACCTGCACATCCTGTCAGGGAAATCAATCCATGATTCCCTGTCATGCTGCTTGTTTTACAGCACAGTCTCAGAGAAAAGCGCTTGTTAGAAACATTTTTTAAAACGTGTACTTACTGTTCTGACAGCCCTCAGGATCTCTTCTTCTTCTTCTGGTCTGTCTTGCTTATCTCCCACTGTTTCTCTACGGATGCTGTCTTCAGAGGCCAGCTGAAAGAAAAATGCACATTGCCAACAGTTTATATCCACCAGACTGGAAATCTGGCATGTCTGGAGCATTGTTATTATTACTATAATTACAAATATGTTTGGGAATTTGTATTTTTGGCATAATGGGAAGATTCATTCTAAAGAATGCAGCTTAGCTTTATAAAAATATGTTAAATCAGCTTGGATCATATCAAATTCAAGTATTGCAGAGATGACTGGGACTAAGATTCTTTCTTGATTTGATGTAGCAAAAAGAAAGTTCGCAAATACAATCTTAAGTATCACTTAGCAGCATTTTAAAAATGATACTATTATTAAATACAGCCTGTGCTAAGGCTGTAACCCTTCCCAGGACAAAGTGACAGAGCCTCTCAGAACTCACTAAGCCAGGCTGTAATTTGCCACAATTTTAACTGATTTACCTTCAGCTCAGTCCCCAGAATAATAAGGAAGCTGTGATGGAGTAGAGCACTGGGGCAGATATTTCACATTAGGAACACATTAAATCTCCAGTGGCATCACTTGGTTTTTGACTTGAGCTGAAGTGCTAAGGAGCATTAGTGAGGCCTTGTCTCTCAATTTATCCCTTCAAAAGCAAAAGTAAAAGCTTTTTTTTTTCTTTTCGCTGGTTTTGTTTGTTTGATTTAATAAATAAGGTAGAAGAAGGTCAGGCCATGGCACCAAAGAACTGTCACTATAAGAGCTGTGAAAGAATTGAGATTATCCCAGTTCATATTCAGTTTCTCCATGAAACTTTAAATTTTACCTAGGGAATAATGAGCCTGGCAGTTCAGAAAGGAGTTTTCTCAGTCTGTGCTTATGTGAGTAAAGTCCTCCTGTCCCTGGCAGCCCTGACACTGCAGCCCCACTGACAGCTCCTGAGGCTGCACAGAACCTTCTGCATCCCTTTGCTGCCCTTTCCCACCTGCCCTGCCCAGGCAGACATAGATCCCTGAATGTTCAGCCAGAGATCACAGGTTCCCGGCTCACTGGTGCCCTGTGCAGCACCTTTCACTGGCGTTTTTCAAACTACTCTCAGGTGAAGGGCTGAGGAAGCCAGTCTGGGTCAGGCTGGCACTGCCCAGGCTGTCCCCAAGCTCCCAGTGCTGTGCAATGCTGCCTCTCCCTGGAGCACAGCTCTGTGCTCTGCAAAACTCCAAACTTTCCTCTCCAGCCTAAACCTTCAGCCCTGGACAGAAGCAAAATTAGTCTGAATGTCTCTAGTTATCGAAGTGTTCTATCTGTCTACTTCCTGACAATTTGTGCCTGTCTGATGCATGAGAAAGGGCCCTTCTAGGGCAAAACCACAGATAAAATGCATTTTAAAACTGAATTGAAAGCCCTGGATGTGGATGTTTTATAATCTAAGTTGAATATCCATAGAAAGAACAATAGTATGTTTTTAGTAATGACCTAATTCAACTAATTCAATAATGAACTAATTCAACCCCTTCCAAAACAATTCATGAACTCTTACTCATTATCAACTGACAGTGCTTGGGGACCTTCACTAATTACCACTATTCTTTGGTTCTGGATATATTTGTGTTATGGGTGCAGGGTAAAGATGGACATGGAAAGAAAATAAAACTGTGTCTTTTTGTTCCTACTCACAAACAGTGATGGGAAAACCTCCAAAAGCTGTCTCGCTGTTTTGTGGTTGTCAGGACACTTCATTTTCTCTCATTCCCAAGCTTCAGAAGCTTCCTCTTTGTGATTGCAAACAGATGATGGCAGAGCCAGCAATTAGACTAATCCAAGTAAATTCCAATCGCTGGTAGCCTGCAGCAGCTTGCAGTGCTCACATCAAATGGAGGCCCACCCTTAGCACGAAGCTGTCAGCCGGAAAAGAGAAATTAAAATTGATTTTTTGAAGCAAACTTCTGTGACCTTCCTCATTGCACCCAGGAGTACCTATAACATCTGTCATTTATTATATATCATGGTTGGGATTTTTAACCAACCACTGAGCTTGGGCATTCCAAATCCAGTGTGCACCTTTGACTGTATCAGTGCAAAGCCTCAGGAGTTTTCACCATTTGGGAGTTCCACAAAAGGAGGAGGTGTCTGCACCTCTCTGCATGCACCAACAAACACTAAAAATATAAAATTTAGGAGCTTGTTTGAAAATGACATCTTTAAAATTGGAGTTTTCAGTACAATCAGAATAGATTCTGCAGGTTTATCCTGTCCTTGCCAATCTTTATGATCTTTCTTTGGCAAACAGCGATGGCAGGTTCTCAAACAGTTTAATTTTTTAAAAAATGACCCAAATAAAACCAGTGGTTAGTGATAACAGCTACTCAGTGAGCTCAATGGGCATAAAATATGAGAGTAGTGTCTTTCATAATAGTGGAGGAGCTGCTAAGAAAATTTGGTGTAAGTTTCAGAGTCACTCATCTCCACCTTTTCTCTGGAATCCCAGTTCAAACACTAGATCTCCCAGACTCTGGAGGTTTTCTTGCAATGGAGACTGTCTCCAGAAGCTGCCTACAGATTTCCCAGGATACCAGACTGGTGTTCCCCACAGTGAGAGGCCAGCAGAGGTGGGTACCAAACAGTAAAGCAAAGCATCCTCATTTCACTTCCTTCCAATATTCTTCCATAATTCCAATGTTTTCTCTGAAAAGCAAGGCCAGGCCGTAAGCCCTGTTGAGCTTTAGACAAAAAGTTTCCAAAAGCAGCAAATATAATGCAAGGAAAGTAATTTTGTAACACAGAAAAATACAAGCTCAGTTATACAAGTGTTCTCGTTCCAAGAACAATTGTAAGTGGGTTTTGTTTTGATTTGGAAAAAACTCCAATATCTCAGTGTATTTGCAGCGGACCACACACTGGAAAAACTATGTGGTTTTCTGGTGGCTGTATAATAAGAAAGGATTTTCTCTCTGAGACAGAAAAGGCCTATTCAAGGTTGGAAAGGGAGTGTAGCTCGGAAGAATGAAGAATCAGGAAGCTGGGGAGATAGGTCAGAATTGTGTGAGGATGATGTGGTCTCATTGTCTGAACAGCTGCCAGGGAATTAGGAAAGACAGCTTCTCCTTTTTCATCAAAACATAAGGGCTAAAAGCAAAAATCCAATAAAGAGCAGTTTTGGGGTGTTTGCTGTTAGGGGTGACTCCATCCCTGGTGTCTATCTGGAGATAAGAGGTTTTGCAGCACAAAGTGTGGCACAGATAGAAAATAAAGTGGGAGGACAATGGACTTTGTGCCAAAGTTTTTGTGATATGCTAACACAGAATTCTGCAGCAAGAGAAGCCATAAATATCTACAGCGTTTATGGATGAAGAACCACTCCAGGCTGGAGACAAGTGAACAGCAGATAAAGCACTCACAAAGTACTGTCTTCACACTCATGTAGTGAGCCCATTGCATAAGCTGCTTTCCAGGTTATGTTACTGCATTTTACTTCATTGGGCAATTTTGGATGGACTCCAACAAGTAGATTTTTTTTAAACATTCTTTTTACCAGTAAAACACAATAAAAGATTTTATAGCCTTGATGTGTTTCTGGCACAGTTTAAAAACTGCTGCTAATAAAACTTTTCCAAGAGGAAAAAATGACCAAGTTGTCACAATGTAAATATGATTTTTAATTTTTTTTTTTTAAGTTGGGGTTTTATGCAGGAAACTGGGAAACAACATCACAGGAAAAGATTATGTTGAGAGAAGAAAACCTATGCAAGCACGACTTAGAGTGGAACAGTGTCATGTTCCTGGCAGCCCATGTTAAATGCACTTGGAAAGAATTGTGTTTTCATGCACACCAAGGGCTGGCTCCTCCTGACCACTGAGTCAGTGACAATTCACCAAGTGACTTCAGCAATGCCCTAAAGCAGCAGCCTGACTTATAAATATGGCACCAGGCAGCCAGACAAGAGCTCTGAGCTCAGTCCTGGCCTGATCCAAGCTCCTGGTGTGAGATCCATCCAGCTTCTCACATGGAAAGAAGGGTGATCTGTCAGTCTGCTCACCCTGCCAGCTCTCTGAAGTCCCAGCCTCTCCTGGCATGCCAAAGCCTTTGTTCTTGGGGTGTTTTTAGGTGCAATTATGATTTAACGAGGAATGAGTGATGCCATGAAGATCTTTTGCCTTTTCTTTTATACCCCTGTTATACTTTTTTTACAACTTCTGTATTCTTAGTGCTTTTTGCCTACATTCTTGGACTTGTTTGTCAAGCTGAGAGACTAAACATTTTAGAAGCTTTGTAGTTAGGGATCAGTGTGCCCCAGACCCCAAGGTCCTCTCCAGAACACATTCTGTAAACTAAGATAGAACCATCCAGGGGAAGGTTCCTTGGGGAGGGGGGCTCATTCAAGCATCTCATTGAGGAATTTTTGATAGATATGCTAATTAGTAAAACCTATAATGTTATACCCGTTCTTTTGGGGGGGGCATTTTTGCAGGGTGCATTTTTGTGCATTTCACTTGGACGTGATGCATCTAAGGATCCTTAAAATAAGTACCAAGGTAAAATCCCTTTTCCCCTTCTAACCGTGTTTGACTGTTGATTTCAAGGCATCATGAGTAATGCCCACCCTTCACCATCACAACTCTGGCATCGTTCAGTGTTGCAGTGACTCTGGTTCACTGCCCTACCAGGTTCTGCAGGAGATAAAATGAGCCAAATGCCAAAAAAGTGACAAAAACGTGCCTTCAGCACCCAAGTCCCCTACAGCAGGCTGACGTGTGTATACAGCACTGCCTTTTGTGTGCACCACAACTGTAGGAGCTGCTGGATTTTTAAGGATCGTTCCCTCTGTCCCTGAAAATGGTCCTTCCTCAGGAGTAGGAGGGCAGGCAAGTGTACTGAGAGACCTGCAGGGATGAACAGCGAGCTCCCGGTGATATTTCTGCTCTCATTCCAATGCACTTTTTGCTTCTGAGATCAGAGGCTCTGTAAGAACTGCAATGTTGTTACGTATTTTATGCCGCCAGGCAACATTTTCAGTTATGAAATTGGCCACGCGAGGGCACCAGCACTGCTCGGGGAAATGAAAGGCCAAAACAGACAAAACTGCGTAGCCAAAGGAATAAAGAGGAGTTTGTTTACAAATTGTACAGCTGCAAAAGCACAAGATAGCAGGTTCCACGCAGGAGTCACCAACCCAGAGTGTCCAGCAGCTCTGGGGGTGCACAGCAGGGAGGAGGAAATCCCCCACCATCAGGAGCTGAGCTGCTCCTGCTGCCCCTGCCGGGCTCCCCTTGCTCAGAGATCCCTTTCCTCAGCGTGGGTGTGGGAAAGGCTCCCACACCTTGCTGTATTCAGTGCCCAGAGCCTCCCTCTGTCCTGGCTCAGGCCTCTGGCACAGGGGCAGCAGTGACCTCCAGGCTCTTCCCCTTCTCCCTCAGCCCAGAAAGGTTTTCTCACCTGAGAGCCAGGTGAGCAGAGATGTCTGAAACTACATTTTCAGCCCAGCAGTGGTTACCTCCTTTCATGGCCTTTTCAATGCACATTATCTCTGAGAGAGGCTGAATGGTAACTCCAGAACTAAAAGAAATGAGGTGCTGTAGCTTGAGTTGAACATCCAGACTGGACAAGTTGTTTTTTCCACAAAGATATCACCATAAGGAATTCCTTTAGAAAGAAAAGAAAAAAGCGTATTATTTTTCAACCTGCATCTTAATGATCTGATTTTAAATGATGCCATGTAAAAACAAAGCTCTCAGCCTCACAAAATCTGTCACTGAGTTCTCCCTGCCAAACACCATCCAGGATACAGATATTTGCACCAAAAGAAAATCATAGAATTCAGTATCCCAGAATGGTTCGAGTTGGAAGGGACATCAAAGATTACCTGATTCCTTGCCATAGGCAGGGACACCTTCCACTATCCCAGGCCGCTCCAAGCCCCATCCAACCTGGCCTTGGACACTTCCAGAGATGGGGTAGCCACAGCTTCTCTGGGTAACACATTCCAGGGCCTCCCCACCCTCACAGGAAGAATGTCTTCCACACATCTCACCTAAATTTCCCCTCTTTCAGTTTGAACCCATCCTTGGCCCATCACTGCAATTCCTAATGAAAAGTATCTACACACCCCCTGTTCAAGAGCCAGTTCTGTATGAATGTATGGATGAGTGCAAAGCTAATTTTGCTTACAAAGGAAAACCCTCATTGCTAACAGATTCCTGTGGTTAAGCTAAAGCTCGTCCTGCAGCATTGACTGTGGATACAAAAGGATTGTTCTTCTTTGTTTTGACTGTAAGTGAACAAAATGCTGTTTGCAACTAGATGTTTCTCCCGAGGTTTTGTGATAGCCTGGATTAATTCCATGCAATTATTCTGGGAAAGTAAATTTATTCTGAATGCCCTGGTAGGTTTGTGGCAGTTCAGAGGAATCTCCCAGATAGGACACATCTGTTGTGAAGAACACCAGGTAAGGCAGGAATGGGGGGAAATTAAAATAACTCCAGCTATAATCAGGGTAGAAGGGACCACAGCTTTCACCCAGACAAAAAGAGGTGAAAAGGGTTTTACAGGACCATCTTTACAGTCTGAACTTAGTAAATCTTTTTGCACAATTTGAAAAGCTGTTTCTTCTGCTGTGTTTGTAAAGGTACATGCCAGAAAACCAGAGCAATGAAGTGTTCCAAAATGCATCTATGAATTTGAAAAGTAATTGACTGAAAATTTCACAATAGACTGTGCATAAGATTGTTCTATTCAATACAGAGTGCTGTAAAATCATGAAGTGTTTTATTGTGCTTGAGCAGTTCTTGAGGTACTGAAATTATTTCAAATTCTACTAAGAATAATCAAGCCAAATGTGAAAAATACATTGATTTTGTTTAATTATCCCTAAATACAAATGAGTTCCTAGCTCCCAAAATACGAATCAGATAAGTTACAAATGTCTCAAACCATAACAAACACCCTACAATGTTCTGCTCTGACTCTGGAAAGGAATTAGCAGCATCCTATAAAACCACAGAGCCCTACTGCCCTGGGGCAGCGCCTCGGCTGCAGAAACTGGGGACAGATCCCACGGAACATTTCCTGCTCTCCTGGCTTCTTTTCGTGGGACTGTTGGTCAGTGCTAATGAAAAGATGAAGGGCAATGCTGAATTTAAAGGTACTGAATAAGCCAGAGAGCTACATTTGACTGTCAATGTCTAAGTTAATATCACTTGTACTTGCAACGTTTTATATTTAAAATAAAAGTAAATCTAGAGTATTTAGACCTGGTTTAAAATGTTTTTAGTCTGCTACAAACTTTTTCCCCCCTGCAATCTAAAGGTTCCCATTTGAAATGCAGAGGTGGAGATATTTTTAATCCAGGACTAAAGCCTTTGATGTTGAAGTAGTTACCTTTTCCCAAGCCAGCTGTGCAGTCCCTGCATTAATTAGGAGATATGGGATGATCATTAATAAACACAGAGGAACAGGAGGCCTCTGAGGTTGTACATTTACTACATGTTCTGAAAAGCGGGTCAGTCCTTTGCCTTTCGCCAGACTGGGGGTTTCATTTTGGTCAGGAGCCAACCTGCAAAGCAGCACAGATACTCCAATGCAAAACATGATTATTTTAAATAAAGTATTTGTTCTACTTTTCCTCATGTTCCAACCCCATCTTCAGATTCATCAACAGATGCTTAGGAATGTAAAACATCCTTTGGGGACTGTATCAATTTGGGGAAAAATAGTACTTTACTAAAAAGCTCTTCTGAAACTTTATTTAACACAGTTAAAATGGGTCTCTCTAATAGTTTAACTTGATGTCGCAGTTTAAAATTGATGATGGGACTGGAAAAGAGGAACATCATCAAGATAAAAGCTGCAATTAATTACAACTGCAATAATCGCAAGTATTAGTTTCCCTTTTCGACTTCCACAGGGCTTGTTGCCATGACATATTTAGGTGGAAAGATGCTACCAGCATAATCGCTCCTTTCTTGCCCCTTTTTGCAGGGTTTTACTTACTGGTATTTGTGGAACAGTTTGAAATCCAGAACAAAATAGGTACCAACAAAGAGAGCTTTAGGATGAAGATAAGTAACATTATAGAAAATATGCAGCTTCTAATAATTATAATTTTACACCCCATTCTTCCCTCATTTTCCTCACCCTGCCAGAAGTTTAACTGCACCTTCCACTCAGCCCAAGCTTCCAGGCTTCAATTAAATCCAGCAGAAAAAAACCTTTTCCCTTTTGACCCCCCAAGCCCATTTGTGGAGCAGCAACACTGACAGAGCTCTTGTGTTTTCCCAGGTGGGCCCTGGCAGAGAGCAGCTGGCAGGGATGAGGAGGGGCATCCTGAGATCCTGGGCTGTGCTTGTGGCAGTGATGGGGCTGAGCGCAGCCGAGGACTTCCCGTGGACCAAGAACAATCCAGGCTCCTTCTACTACGGCACTTTTCCGGCTGGTACCTTCCAAGCCCACTTGGTTTGGGGGTTGGAATGTTCTACACCTGCTCCTGTGTTTGCACAAGGAAGCAACCCAAAGGTTTTCCTTGTCCTTCCAGGGAAATGGCGGAAGCAGAAATCGAGGTTGTTGCAGAATGCAGGAACACCTTTGGGATCTGGTCCTGGGAGTACAGGGATCCCCATAACCCTGCACTCCACAGGGCCACTTAAAACAGGAAATACAGAGGAAAGGCTCACAGATTAACAGTTCATATCCACATCTCCCTGATTAAAATGCAGTGTAACAAGTCACACCTGAGAACTCTTCTCCTTTTTTATAAATTATCTACAATTAATGAAATAAACTAAAAATACCCTTTGTTAAGCAGCTAACTTAAGAACTGAGCGAAATAACTGTGCTGGGTTTGTTTCAAGCTGTTCAGTATTATCCAATGCACTCTCCGGTATGGATTGATGAACCTCATTCTTTCTTCAGCACATATTTAAATACATTTCATCCAAGCAAAATCAAAACTAGAAAGATATAGGCACTGATTGGTTTTCATGCTCAAGTTTTTAAGTAATTTATGAATTGGTATTTTGTGTAACAATAGGGAAATAATCCAGAATATTTCTATATATTTTATGTAACATCTAAACTTGTAGTTGCTAAAACCACTATGAACCAGCAGGAAGAAATTATGTGAAAACCTAGTTTATTTTTTACAGTAACATATTTCTGCCACACTATCAATGCCCTACCTCATCACTGTAAAATACAGACTTTACAGATTTAATAAATGAAAGGATTTGATTCCTTGCTCAGTGCATCAGAACACAACACCTTCAGTCCCATTTTCACTCACTTTTTAGGCACAGATACATTTTCACCTAGAAAACCTTGGCCTCTCCAGCAGTGCTTACTTTCAGTTTCAGTTCCTTTATCCTATGAACATTTAGCAAGACCAACTAGCAGGAAAAGATTCCAATAACTCCCCTGTTTTTACCTTTAGGTTTCTTGTGGGGTGTTGGAAGTTCTGCCTACCAGACTGAAGGGGCCTGGGACAAGGATGGGAAAGGACCAAGCATCTGGGATGCTTTCACTCACAAGAAAGGGAAAGCGTTTAGGAATGAGACGGGAGATTCCACGTGTGATGGCTACTACAAAGTTAAGGTATTGTTCAAGAGGAATGAATTGCACCTCTGCAAATGTTCTGGGGCCATTCCATGATCCCGGTTTCCCATTTTGAAGGAACAGCTTTAGCTGCTCTAAAGGCTCATTTAACTTAAGAATCCAAGGGCTGGTATTTTAAATTAGTACAGTAAAACCTTCTTTCCTTATAATCTCATAGAACCAATCATACCACAGTATTTCCCAAATACATCTCAGCCTTTCAGGATTTTTGTGTCCAAAGAAATATTCTGGAAGTCCAAATGCTTAGTTAGAAATACAAGAAACACATTTGAGCGTTAAATAAAACTAACATCTTTTTGTGTGAGCCTGTATGAGGTTTTCTATGTGTTTTTAAGAGGCTTTAAAAATCAGTCTGAATATTCCCCATTTTTTGAAATGATAACAAACAAACAATCAATGCAGCTCTGTTCACAACATGCTTCCAAGCCTAATACCATCAAAACCAATTTTCAAATTACTGCGCTGGAAGAAAGACAGATACACAGCAAAAGGAATCCAAATTACTGTGAGAAGCCAGGGTTATGTAATTGGAATTGCAACTAATTTAATAAAAGTTATATTCCACTGAGGTTTCTCCACATACATGAAGTTCAAGGGAGAGCCAGAGGTCTCAGCAAGAACTAAGAGAAAAGAAACTATGCCTTACTCTCCTAAAATGGGAAAATGCAGGAGAGGTTTCATTTGAACTCTCAAACCAGCAGAAGTTTGAAAGAACAGCTTAATAAAAAAATTTAGAGAAGCTGGGACTCTGAGCCTCACTGGGCTGTGGCACCAGAAGACATTGACACAGAGATGATTTGGGCACTCACTACACTGGGTTTGTATTTAGAAATACTTTCTAAAACTTGTTTGTGTTAGTCCAGTTACATGATCCTCTTTATATCAAAGCACTCTTTGCCTTTATCATCAGAATTCTCTTTGCATTGGCTCAAATACCACAAATTTCTAATTTCATTTAACACTGAAGAGGTACAATTTCTTAGAAAAAGAACATATGTTCATATGGAATTAAGGGGGTTTTCTCATACCAGTATAAGACAGTAAATGAAAGTCCAAGTAATTATGTTTTTGAGCCTAATGTTTGAGGTCAAGATTTACAGGCTTCTACTATTTTCTAGAACATGCACATTACAAATTCTGACATGAATATAATTGTGTTGCAGAACCTCAGCTCATTTTTCTGTAGTGCAAACATTCAGTTTTCATAGTTACACAAAACATTACAGGATTTCCTTGGATTGTCCAAAAAAAAGTGGTTAAAGAAAAAGGGTTCAAACAGAACAAGCCATCATCTCAAAGATCAGAAAATAACTGCTGGAATTCTCTTTTGTGCAACTCTTCCATAGATTTTCTGCATTCAGTGTTATTTAAGACAGATCAGTAACTGAAGTTATTCTGCTCAGCCTCAGGATGTGTTAATTGGAATTTCTTCTCACAGGATGACATTCAGTTACTGAAGGAGCTGAAGGTGAATCACTACCTCTTGTCTATCTCATGGCCAAGAATTATGCCCACAGGCATCAAAGGTAAGCACAATTTCACCACATTCTTACCAATATTCTTACCTGTAAGGAATTTTACTCCAGGGTAACCCACAGTTGTTCAGCGTTCCTGTTAAACAGATCTGTTTCTCTGCAGAACAGAGTTTAACCATTACAGAATTCCCAGCGCTGTAATGTAAAATTCCTTGGTCAATAGTTTTAGATTTCTGTTCTTCCAGTTATTTGGGAACTAATCCAGGTAATTCCTTGTCTGTGCTTTTCATCAGCTGAGCAACTGAATGAGAAGGGAATACAGTTCTACAATGATACAATTAACAGTCTTCTGGAAAACAATATCACCCCTATTGTGAGCCTCTACCACTGGGATCTGCCACAGGTCAGACAATATTTAAATTAGTCAAACACCTCAAATAAAGGCTTCTGATAGAAATAATTTTCTAAGGTTAAGAACTAAGGGTACTTAAAATTAGAGAAGTCTGCATGATTTTAAGAACTTGTAAGTATTTCCTATTCATTTGCATTTTATATGCATTGAAGTTTTGAAAAATCTTTCTGAGCTAGAAACAGAATGAAATAGAAATAAGTCTTTTTTATGCAGCAGCTGACATTCAAGTACAATTAGTGACGCTTGAAATTCTTATTTCCAAAGGTTCTCCAAGAAAAGTATGGTGGCTGGCAGAATATAAGCATGATAAATTATTTTAATGATTATGCAAATCTGTGCTTTGAGAAGTTTGGTGATCGTGTGAAACACTGGATTACGTTCAGCAATCCTTGGGTAAATCATCAGTGCTTTCCTTCCAATCACTCTGATTCCACAGTTCTGTTCCCAAAATTATGTGGAAGTGACACTAGAGGAGAGTAGGTTAAGAAAATGGAGAGGGAGAGGGAAGAGGAAAGATTTAAACCATTAATCTTTGTGGCCAAAAATGTCAGCGGGCAGATTTTGCACAAGGGCAGAGATTTAAGACATGAAATTCCAGGAAAATTTTGAAAACTCCTCAGCTGGAGAGACACAGGAATTGGAAAGGCAGCTGTTATTTACCCTTTCCCATTCCATCAGCTCACTCCTCACCAACACCCTGTTCCCAACAAGCCACAGCACAGTACCAACCAGGCAGCGGGGGAGGAAATGGGAGCCAAGGGGAAGGGAAAAGGGGACTGGAGACGGACAGCCCAGGCAGGAGAGCACAGGATCCACAGGAGGGAGCACATTCCCTGGCTCTGGTGCCCAGAGAAGAGCTGACTCTGTGTGTTTGCAGGCAGTGGCTGAGAAGGGCTATGAAACAGGAGAACACGCGCCAGGACTGAAGCTCGGCGGCTGCGGCGCCTACAAGGCTGCTCATCACATCATTAAAGTAAAAAAACCTCCTGAACACGTGCTTGAAATTACGTGCCAATTAAGGATTTTTATCAGATTTCACTCTTTAAACAGGAATAGTTTCACAACCATGTCATTTCCAACTAGGACTCTGAAATTACCATCTGGCTTTAAAACTCCAGTGCATAATCCAAGGCAGTCCCAATGTCAGGTGCTTCATTTAACACTGTTGCAACAATTTGAATTTTTCTTATATTATAGATGTCTCTAATAGTTTGTTTGAAGCTGGTTGAAAAAGAAAAGATCCAGGTTAGTCTAGAAACAAGCAGTAACATCCTGGCCTGTTGAAATGAACCTGAATGTTGCAAGTGACTTCAGAAGACTCTGGTAAAAATTAACTTTCCTCTGAATAAATTAGGGAAAGATATCCAAAGAGCAGAGCCATGGGACAGAACCCTGTCCTGAGGGCTGTGTGTCACTGCCATGTGGATCTCCTCCAATTTAGGGAAGGAAGCTTGCATAAAGGCTCTTGTGATGTCTTACATGAAATGAAAGTTTCTGTAATAAACACAAAAGAAATTCTGTGATATTTTCAGACTGACCTCAGTGCAAAAAGTGCTCACCAGCTTTCCATAGTGCCCATGGCATAAGAGAGGAAAATGTGCACATGATTTATTCTATTTGTACTTTTTTTTACAGACTCACGCCAAGGTTTGGCACTCCTACAACAACACCTGGCGCAGGGAGCAGAGAGGTAATCTGGATTCATTCTGTGACTGTGCTGCTGTTTATATTAAGGGCTTAAAGAACTGCAGAATTGTCCCTTTGTTTTAAGGGATGGTTGGAATTTCCCTAACGAGTGGCTGGGGGGAACCTGTTGATCCACACAGCCAAACAGACAGAGATGCTGCCGAAAGGTACATCCAGTTCCACCTGGGATGGTTTGCAAATCCCATTTACAGAGGGGACTACCCAGAAGTTATGAAGAATTATGTAGGTAAGTCCCAGTAACTGACTAACACATGAATAAATCCACACTTCCAGCACATTACAAGGGAGTAATTCCTGGCCAATGTGTGCTTTAGTCAAGTGAGGGCGCAGGTGAGACACAGCAAAGCAACCGAAGGCCCCCAGGCTGGACATGGCTCCTGAGCACTTTGGGGACGACACACCAGGACACTTTAGATCACTGTTTCCCCATGTATTGTACCCAGCGTCTCCAAACCAAAAGGATCAAAGATAATCTCTTCTTTAAAAAGCAGTCAAACTCAAGTGTCCTTGACATTAGCACTAAATTCAGGAAAACCATATTTGGCCCTGGCAGAGGCTGCCCAGAGAAGCTGTGGCTGCGCCTGGATCCCTGGAAATGTTCAAGGCCAGGGTGGACGGGACTTGGAGCAGCCTGGGATAGTGGAAGATGTCCCTGCCCATGGCAGGGGGTGGAATGAGATGATCTTCAAGGTCCCTTTCAACCCAAACCATCCAGGATTTTATGATTCTATGATTTATTTTTGGTGAGATAAAGAAAACCAATTTCCATGCTCCTCAGAAGTACATTTCCTGTAATTATTTTGATAGGTAGGAAGAGTGCCCAGCAGGGCCTGGGGACATCAAGATTACCAACTTTCTCAGTGCAAGAGAAAACCTATATTAAAGGCACCTCGGATTTCCTGGGAATAGGTCATTTTACAACTCGTTATGTTCTGCAGAAGAACTTTCCCTTTCTCCAAGTGTCCAGTTACCACACTGACCGTGACCTGGCTGAATTGGTGGACCCAAACTGGCCAGCTCCAGGCCCTAAGTGGCTCTACTCTGTGCCCTGGGGGTTCAGACGATTACTCAATTTCATCAAGGTGAGTAGAACAGATCTTTAATTATAAAGGAAGCACCAAAATGCCTGGAGGAGCTGCACTTACACTGGTTTAGATTTAGATTTTCAACAGTTCCATCTATTTGTCTTGTCATATTGGCAATTTTCTTTGTAAAAAAAAAGTGCCTTAATTCCAGCTCAGAAAACTACAGAATTCAGTCTTTTAAAATAAACCCCATAGTTAAAATCCTACTACACATTTTTCTTACCTTAAGTAAATCTAGAAAATTTCTCCTAATGCACTTTGCTAAATCACATTTTCTGTCAAAATAAAATGATTTTATGTGAATCAATCTAAACATTTCTGTTTGCAGACCCAGTATGGGAACCCCCTGATTTATGTGACAGAGAATGGAGTGTCTGAAACCGTGCAGTGCCCTCAGCTGTGTGACGAGTGGAGGATACAGTATCTCAAGGGATACATCAATGAGATACTGAAAGGTCACTTAGAAACAGCTTTATAGGATTTGACTTTTGGAGTGTTTTCACCTTGTCTATTTGTTCTTTACATCATAAATATTCACAAGTCAAAATGGACAGCAAACCAGACTAATAAATTTTCAACAAAATGACAACCTAAGCAAACATATTAATACTAATAAATACAATAACCTACATGAGATTTAAAACTGCAATGGATCACCAGTTGCCACTTTCAGAAAGGAGAAATTACCATGCCCATAGAGCTCTAGTACCTCTAAGCTAAAGATATCAACTTCAAAGAATCTAAATTAAATTACTTTGGCCTTCATTTTTCTGTCCTCCTCCCCATCTCTTCCTGTTATAAACCAAAACATTTACAGAACCATATTTTAAGGACAAAAACCACCTTTACCAGAGTGATTTGTGTTCTGTTTACAGCTCTAAATGATGGTGTTAATGTCAAAGGTTACACTGCCTGGTCACTGCTGGATAAATTTGAATGGAACAAAGGCTTCTCCGAAAGATTTGGGCTTTATCACATCGACTTCAAAAACAAGAACAAACCACGGTACCCAAAGGCATCTGTTGACTACTATAAAAAGATTATCAGTGCAAATGGATTCCCAAATCCAAGAGAGGTGATGTCAGCTGCTGATTTTGATCTTTTTTCCTTTTTCTTTGATTTATGTGCAAATATCACACTGAATTTCAGGAAACACCTTGCATGAATATGGTACGGAAGTGACACTTTGGTTCTGTAAATTAGGGATCTATTTAGTACAGAGATATTCAGACACTGAAAGTGGGAACAGCCTCAATTACTATTTTCAAAGCATTCCACAAACTACCTGGACTTACTGATGCAGTCAAAAATTCTCAATCAGAAATTGTTTAGCAATGCTGTCAGATTTCTAGGCAGAAAACTGCACATATGTACTGCCCTACTGGAAAATAACATGGAACGTATTATGTGCTGTTAAAAATTTTATTGAACAATTAACTTTGAGAAATTCACTGCAATAAAACCCATGAAGAGACAAAGAAACTTTCAGAAAATCATGTGTTGGTAGAATAAAATAGTTTCAAGTTAATTGTAGGGACAAGTGTTGAGGGACAGGGAGGAAGGTGCTGGGAATGAGGAGGATGCTGCAGTCTAACAGAATTGTCACCCTTCCCCAGGTGGAAAACTGGCATCGGAAGGCCATGGACACCTGCTCTGCCACACACCAACACCTTGCTGCAGGTAATGATGGCTCTGTTTTGTTCTATAAAAGCAGATTCTGTAACTCTCAGATATTAAATTGCTCTCTGAATATGGATAAAAGGTATTTTCTCCCCAAAAGCACAAGATTCTAAAGAAAAATGCCTTTATTTACTGTCTCAAACTAAAATCACTGTAGCTAAATGGATCAGTTTTGGATGTTACTGAAATACAGGAACTGGAAGAGCTAATACTTAAAACGGAGGTTGGGGATGACAGCATTCTCCTTAAAAAGCATTCTCCTTAAAATAAAAGTGCTAAATGCCTTTTCAAACACAAACCAAACCCAGACAAATCAAGACAACCACACAGACAGAAAATCTCTAAATGTCTGACTTCTACACAAAGTGGAACTATAAATAAAAGGGCTAAGGACTGGCCTAAGATTGAGTTTGGTCTCTGATGCTCCTGGTAACAAAGAAACAGCAACACAACTGGGAGCAGCTGCTTGAGGACACAGAACACTCTGCCCACAACTCCCACAGTGCCAGGCTGATCCAGGATACCTAAAAACTTCCTGGTGTAATTCAGGACTTTTCAGAATTCCTGAAGTAGGAATTTTTAAAAGAAAGATCAAGTAAATACTATAGATTCTTACAAGAAGATGAGATAAATTCCACATGGTAGCAAACATCCCAGCAGTCGTCAGCCTAAGTTTATCCTGCTCAGCCTCCACTTCCAAGTCACGTTCAGTGTGAATGAACTCGGTTTACTGAACTCTTCCAGGCTTTTGGTGGAATAAAGTTCTACAAAATAAAACCCATTTAATTTTTCATCCGGTTACAGAACAATCATAAAAAGGCTAAAGTGCTTCCCAAGGATTTCTCTTTGACAATTTTCTTTTCTATCCTTTCCCCTTGGGGTGGGGGGAATAAAAGTCAAAAGACAGTAAAATATTGTTAATGCACTGCAGCTAATTCATAGCAAGCACAATTTTTGCAGCCCTTTGAGCACTGACATGTCTTCAGAAATTTAACTGAAAAAGAGAGAGAGAAAACCATCATGGATTTGTTCCAGCTTTGGCAGACTTAGGAAATTCTGTTTGCTTCGTTTGCTGTTTATCCAATGTCAGCATTTTTATGCTCAAAACAATCTTATGTTAACTCTAAGTTTGGTATGAGTGTACTCCAGAGGATTAAATCTCTTATATATTACTCGTTTCTCAAATTTTAGATTCCTTGATTACTCACATGGAAATGGTGACAGAGATTGTTCTTCCAACAGTTTTCACACTCTGCATACTCATCAGTATTGTCCTCCTCATATTCTACCTTCGAAACCACAGCTAAAATTACTGTTTGCACACATCTTCATTTGCCAAAAGGACTAAGCTGCAACTGTTTTATTTGATAGCTAAAATTTACCACAGATGCCTCTTTTTATACCCCTGTAATGAAATATTATTTATCAATCCACCTAGAGCTTTTATAGTTTTTCTATTCAATTCCCAAAACATCTTTTTGTTTTTACCAAAATCCAAAATACCTTCTCTTTCCACATTACTCTCCACTGATTCTAAGTAACAGATTTTACAATCCTTATTATTTTGGAAACTATTACACATTTTGTTCACCAGAAAAATAGTTAAGATTAAAGAGATTCAAATCTTGACAGTACAAATTTCAAGTGACTAAAAGCTGCTTGCAAATTCTGATTTCAGTCTGTTCATCAACAGAATTTTGATGACCATGTAATTGCTATTTGAAGAAAGACACATGATTTTAAAATATAAAAGGACTTAAATGTTCCAAGAGCACTGCTTAAGTATGAACTTATGCATGTCTAAAAGTTAGGATAATATATACCTTGCTATTTAGGTGTGGAGAAGAGTTGTTTGAAGTGAGTAAACCAAGATGACAACTTCTGAATCAGATTTAAACTGCATCTCTCCAGTTTAGTTTACAGGAACTAGACTCGCCTTATACAATTTCATAATATATTACACACAAATGTGGACTATAAGTAATCCAAGCACTTCTAAAATGCAATATTCCACCTTAAATTCCCTTCTACTGCTGTAGAAACAAGTACTATAAAAACTTGGTTCCAGAACACAGCTGGCTGTACTGAGCTGCTGTGCTTGAAACCAGAAATGACAGAAATTTATAATAATAATCTATAATTTATAGTTTTTAAAAGCATGAATATTGGGGTTTTCTTTATTCTTACTTACCAACAGCTAAGTTCTTAATGCAAAATATTTTTGTCTCAAATTACTTAGTCAGCATGTACAAAACTATGGAATTATTTAAATTAGACCACCAAAATGTTACTTCACTGACTAATCAACATAACACAGGCAACTGCCAAAATATTTAAATTATTATACCCAGCCAATGATACTGGCTTTTTTTTCAAAAAAATACGCAAAACATAAAAGAAACACTGTTAAAATAACTCACTTCACATTGAAGGAATCAAATAATTTGAAGAGGAGAGAGAAGTATATCCAAGAATACTCCAAAATTTAAATACAGGGACAAAGGAACCCAGACTGGCTGAAGATCCCAAGGCCCTGGATGAAGAGCTTTCCAAATTCTTCACGATGATGAAGCATCACTTGCTACCAGGAGAACGTGACAATATTGCTTGGTTTGTTGGTTAAGATAATTCACACTTTGAACAGTGTCTGATTGCATTCTTAATGATCAAAAATAAAATACAAAACCCCAAATTGCACAACTTTATTGAATGCTTGTAAATATATAAAAAATATCCACCATATTTACAAAATATTTATACTGTACAGTCATAATTGCACTACATTTTTAACAAATGAGGTGCCTACAGGTGAACTGTGGCTGTGGAGGTTCCACTTAAGTGTAATAAAGCAAATAAATCAGTAAAGATTAACTGTTTGAAGCCCAGAGTGTTTCTAAAAGTTCTGTTGGGACGGAAAACATTGAACTTTCCCCCTTTCTGTACCTTTGCTGTCCTGCCTGCTCAGTAACATCAATTTATGTGAACTGCACCTGACTGCACTGAGTTGTTGTAATAAAATACAGCCTTTCTTCACTGCTTCCATTTACTGTGGAGTCAGAAAAGAGACCTGCAAGGACAAAGGAAAAAGTTGGGATTAGCCACTCTTGTTAGAAATGGTAGAGATTAGCTCATGGAGCAGCTTCAAGAACTGTTTTCAAAGCTGCCGTTTTACTGAAGCATTTCCTGACAAAAATCAATAATAAGAGGAAAGATTTACCAAATCCTCAAACCAAACCTCATCCCAAAAAGGCAAATCATTTCTATACCAGTCTCCCTGCTTAATTCTTCCCCATTCTGATGCTTTTCCACTTGTTCTACATTTGCTGGCAGCAAGGCAGGTCTCCTCCCCTTTGCACCTTCTCTGACTGGAGACCAGCATTAACAACAGGGAAATTTCTCTTCAAAACTCTTCTCAGATTCATTGGCAAACATTCTAGAAATAAGATGCAAGATTTCGTGGATATCAATCATCTCCTATTTGGAACTATTCTGTCAATTTAACTCAAAACATAACTCAGCCAAGGTGAGAAGGCAAGAAGTCACCACTTTCTGAATATCTTCAGTTCTACAAATACCACCTCATTCTTTTAATAGAAGGCAAAATATCATTTTACTCTTGTTAAAAAGTAAATATAAAGCTCAGACCCACTGAACTCAGGATAAAAACTGAATTTGTTTGAAGTTTGTACTTTGATTATTTCATTTCAGCACCAACATTCCCTACCTGAATTGTTTGCTGTCCCATGTTCAACTGGAGCATTGGTACTGACTTGCCACGTTGTTTTAACCTCCTTCTGTCCATGCCCACTGCTTATCTCCACCTTCCAGATTTCAGGGTTATCACTGAGAGGATAATCAAAAAACATCAAAATTGAGTCAGGTATTCAGTCACATCTGAATTTTATGCTGTGAACACTGAAGTTTCTCTTACTTTTGATAGAATTTCTTCACAAGAGCTGGTCTGATGGGCATCTGAAACACATGCTTCTCATTCAGAGGGTTTTCCTTGTAATACTGCATGCAAATCCTGTAAGAGATATCAAGTTACTTTCTTTAAAGAAATGCTTGTACAACAGAGTATAAACCTTGTGCAAAATTAACTATACTCTCACGTTTTATTATTTCCTTTAGTTTTCATTTTTAGTCACAAAGAAAAATTTGGCAGGAAGATCCAACTGCCCCTTCTGAAGTCTCACTATCATCAATAGGTGTTTCTTTAAACTGCCAAACAAACTCTATTTGTGATAGTCATTTAAAGAGCAAAAGTAAAAATGAAATAATTACTGTGTCAAAGGGAAGAGATTCTCATGTCTGAACTGGAGTAAGCCTATACAGCTGACAATTATTTCCAGCATGTGGTGAAGCTTTTGAACACGATGGACTTGTTCTTGGAGATCCACTGATGTGGAAATGAAGTAATCCTGGAAGAGCAAAGAGCTTCTGCTCTTACCTGAGCACTCTATTTCTACAGACACACAACACACCCTCAGTAAATAAAATAATCTTCCTGCTTCTTTGGAGAAGCCAACAGTTTTAGAGTGGCCCAGCAGACTCAGAACAAAGTCCCATCAAAGTGTGAAAAAGGTTCACTGCCTTGACAGTGACCCAGATCAGATATCAAGGGAATTTTCTGTGAATAAGGAAATAAAACAATGACACTTCTGCAGTGTGTTGTTTCAGCCTCATCATCTGCAGTTCAATTCCTCAGCTTACATTATTTGCATCCCACCACCAGCTAAGCATGCTCTACTTTCTCGTGCTTTCAGAGTTTCAAAATAAAAATAAAGCATCTCACCAAGTAGGTTACTGTTGCAAGTTCCTGGCCTGTAAAATGAAAAGGAGAAAATAAAAATTAAACTTTAATACATGGTATCAGATGAAATATAAGCGACACTCGAACAGGGATCAAACGGAGTTCTACCAAAGAATAGCACAAAGTCACCAGGAGTGTGATGTTATTTATTGACATGATAGTTCATTCCAAACAAGAAAAGCCCTGTAAAGTGGCATGGTCAAAGCATGATTTTATTTATCAGCAAGGCTGCACAATGAAGAAAACCCACCATGTACTTTGAGACAACCACCCTCCTAAGGACATGCAAGTTTACAAGTAGTGGAAATAACATAGCAAACGAAACAAAGAATGAAAGCAGGATGACAGAGCAAAAAAGAAATGAAGGGATAACAACAACGGCAAAACACAGAGCTCTAAGTTCTTTTGAAACAAATGAGTTTTTTAAATTTTGAAATTTAAAAGCTGAAAAGTTCCATTATTAAGGAACCTGGAAACTGCACTTCAGCAGATGGGAAGGAAGAGAGACTGAGGTTACCAAAAAGTTCATTGTTTCCTGCATGGAAAACCTTTTCTCTTGAATTTCTAGTCCTGTTACCAAGTGTCAGGCTCACCTATGAAAAAACTGACATAATCCTTCTTCATCTTCTCCAAGCCAATCTCCAGGAGCATCTGAATGGGAGTGATGTCACTGAGAGGAACATCCTCCATCTTTCCATGATAGGACTGTTGAATCAATTGACTTAAGAAACTGCTACTCCCTTGATGAATCTAAAAATGAAAGAAGTCTTCTTGTGATGTAACTGCGCATGAAACATCATAAACATTGTCCAGAAGCTCAACAGCAGGGAAACAAACTGTGACACATGAAAGCAATTTAAAAACAACACAAATGAGGGGCAGTGAAGGGACAAGAACTTTATTTTACTTGAAAATATACTAAAATTTAACATCTATTGTGAAATACAAATACGTACCCATGGCTGTATCTCACCAAGTTCCAGGGATTTTATGACCAGTGTGAAACAGTCTATTAACTCCTGATAGGAACTGACACCTGGAAAGAAAAAACCGGAATATTTTAATTACCAATCCAGGCTGTTTCTCTGGTTGTTAAGTCAGTAACAACAGGCCAACACACCCTTGCAAGAACAAACCCCCACAATTAAAGAATGAGAGTTGAAATTACAGACTGCACTGCTTTTTGGCAGCTTTGTCATATGATGACTTTAAAAAAGGTTACTCTAAAAACCAATGACCAACAGAGACCACTGAAATCTACATACACTGAAAATTTTCCTTCAGACCTAGAGAAAAGAGAAGTATAAAGTTTTCCGGTTTAGAGCAGATGAGTTTTGCTTTAGAGAAACTACCAATGGCTTAGTACCTTTTGCAGTCAAATAAAATGAAATTATCTCCTGCTAGATGCTGGTCTGCTGTTGGAAGGTTCTAAGAAAATACATCATCCTACATACCTGAAATGGGCTCTTTTAGTAAGAGACTGCTGCTACCAATTTCCTGAAGAGCTGACGAGTTCTTAAAACTCAGAAATGGACATGAATTTCTCTGAGAAAGCAATACTGTCTAGCAGATAGACAAGAAAATGAAAGGAAAACAGATGAGGCACAATACACTCACCTTTCATTTTGCACCATAATTGCTCAGTAAAATCCAGGTCTTCTCGCTCACCGAAGATTGATTTTATGCAACTGTCCACAGCAGCTGTGTCACATTTGATTTTCTGAAAGAATTTATTGGTCTTCAATGAAAAATGGTGCCTGAGATCCAAAAACCTTCCAATTCTGAATTTGTCCAGAGATCAAAACTGGGTATATCACTAATTTTCCCCATTTTCCAGGGAAACTACCACACAGTAATTTGGAAGTATATTTTTATTTAAACTTGAGTTTAATTCTTTCCAGAATTATCACACTGGATAACTGCTAGCCTTGGACCAGGAAACAAAACCCACTGTCAGAGAGACTTTAGATCTCAGCCAGGTATTGTCTGTGTACCCATCAGTGCCCTGGGAGGCCAAAATCCAGACACATAAATTCTCAAAATAGAGAGCTACTTCCCTGTAATCCTGATACAGAATATTTCTGTTGACACAGAAATCAATATATTCTTAGATTATCAAGTAAATGCTGCTTCTCTCGTAACAGAAAATAGACGTAAACCTTTCCTTGTAGGCTGAGAGGGGAAAAAAATCTTAATACAACCAAACGCATTTTTTATAATTTGAATTTGCCCATTGCTTTACAATATCATAAACCTCTAGATAAATAAGACACATATTCAGCTGATACTATTAAATTGGCCTCAAATCACTAAATTAGGAAAGAAAAGCAAATTAATGATAGACTGCAATGGCACAAAGGTCAGAATTCCTGGAAAAAATCAGACCTTCTCCCATTATTTTTACACAGCAGAAGCAGAAAGGAAGAGATCCATCTTTCTTTACACCTTTACATCTATGTATTTACACATATAAATAACATACAAGAAATAGTCAAAATCTGAAATAACTACAGTTGTGAGGAAAGTGAAATGACAAAGCAGCTGTTAGGAAATTGCACACACCTCTCTTTCACTCTTGTTTCCAGATATACAATCTCCATCCAGCTTCTTCTTTAAATCTAGTAGAGTTAAAAAAATAAGTTCCATCACTATGAAAAGCGTCATCAAACCAATCATATTAATCCCCAGGCACATCATAACTAACAAATACACTGAAAAATATAATTTATTAATTTAAAAATGCTTTTAGGGGGTAAGAATACAGTCTGAAAAGACTTTTTAAAGTATTTTTTAAAATATTTTTTATTCTTTTTACTTTGATCCACGATATTAGGACAAAGAAAAATGACAAATATGTATCAACCTATTTAACTACTCTGTGCATGGTTACAGCACAGAAATGAACATTTCTAGTTCTAATGCTTTAAAAGCTGTATGTGGAATTCCCTTTTACTCCTGTGAAGTGCTACACCCCCTCCCTCCCCACAGAACAAGCAGCAATTACCAGTCAGAAATTCCTGGACCAGTTTAAGAGCTGATTCAGACTCTGATGGCTCAGGCCACTCAGTCACACCTGTCTTCAGACCTTCAGCCAAAGCCTAAAGTCAGCAGGAAAATCACAACAGAAATCAGTTCTTCTTGGGAGTCCTGCACGTGTCATATATCACAGATAACTTCACCAAGGATCACAAATCTCTGCACAGCTAACCAGGAGTTACAAATTTCCAGAATTTCCTGGATGATTTGTCCTCTTTGCATTCAAGATTCCTAAAACCGAACTCAAAGTTTCAGCTAAAACAAACGCTTGAAGTTATATTTGAAACATCAGATTAAGTTTTAAATAAAGCAAATTATTACCACATAAAATCCCCACTCCTTGCAAATGTGAAATTGGAATTTCTCCCCCATACTCACCAAGAGGAACTGCAGCTCTCGGTACAGCTGGAACACAGGACTTCTGGGGTCCCCCGACTCCAGGACAATGTTCTGAAAGTTCCATAAGTTTATCTCAGTTTCAAACTTTAGAAATCAAGTGTCCTAAAATTTTCATTAGTGAAGTGTTTTAGCATAACTTATAATTTATATTACGAACAGGCTGTGTTGTTTCTATTTTCTATCCTTGAAACTACTCATGATGTAAGTGGTGCCAAGAGCTTGCATTTGTTTGCTTTTTCCATCCTGACTTACAAGGGTGGCAGCGGAGACCAGTGGGGGAGTCTCCAGAATCTTCTCCACACCATTCCATGTAATATCCACATAGATATTGCTTTCAGATTCTGCAGTGGTGTCCTCTATTGCAGCTGCTGCAATCAGCTCATACCGAGCAAATCCTTTTGTTGTCACCTAGAAAGAACAGATTTCAAAGATAAAACCAACAAAACTGCCACAGGCAAAGTCATTTTAAAAGCATTTCACAAACACACAAAAAAGGGTTAATATCAGATAAATGCATTATAAACATGACCTGAAATCAGACTGTTACACCATAGAATCATACTAAGGTGAGTTTCTATAGAAGATCTATAAAGCTTCCCCAAACCAGCATCATAAATCCCAAAAGAGAGTTTTTAAACTTAAGCTGAAGCCATGACAGAGCATAAAAACCTACAACAGATGAATGATGTCTTATTTTATGTTCCTTTTTGAGCTCTTCCAGGTTTGCAAAACGGGTTTTATCAGCTGTAGGACCTAGGAAAGGAAAAAAGTGAAAATCAAAAAACCTCATTTGACACAATTCAAATTTAGCACTTCAAATTCGTTCCCAAACACCCCATTTGGTGAAGCATGACTCATGCTGTCCTTTAGAAAGCAGGAATTCTCCCTGCATGTCTCCTATTGATTATAGGAGCTGGTATGAGCATATATAAATGTTCAGAATGAGTCAGTGGTTATGTAAGATGCTGAATGGCACCAGTTTAAATTTGCTGTTACTGCACCTGGGTACAGGTAGGCCTGCACAGCTCCAGGTGCTTCAAGTAGATAAAAAAGCTATTTCCCCCACACAGCATTGGTTAAAAACATCTTTTCTCTTATTTTAATCCCTTCTTGTTCACTAAAACCAGGAATATAGAGCATTTCCAAGCCAGTACTACACAAAGAACAAAGATGCCATCATGACATCAGCATTCCCACATTTTTTAGCCATCCTCATTTATTTTCTGTGCACCATGATCACATTACCATCACATGAAACCATGTAGATATTGACCCCTGTGACTTTGTTTCCAGCCTTGAGAGGCTCAGCTCCAATCCAGCAGGTGTGCTGAGGATCAGAACCATCACACCTGACCCAGAGGAGAGGAAGCACAGCCAGGTCACTTTTGCCCAGGTAGGTCATGTTCGGATTTTGCACCATTGTGTACAAGGAAATCAACTGCCTAGAAATAGGAACAGGGAGAAAATTAGATGCCAGCAAATAACACATTACATTAATGTAGACTGAAGATTCTAAAATCATAATTGAATTTTACATTTTAAGCACTTTAATTAAAAGAATACATCTGTTAGGTAAACCACATTTTGGTACCATGCCTTAGTATTTTAACACCAAAGACCCATATCAGATTTTTAGGGCTTTTTTTAATAGAAGCCTTACTAAAATAACAAGCACTGAAGTCTTAGTGAGCTTTTTTTGCTCATCTACACCCAGGGAATTCCATTAACTCAACAGCTCAGCTCAGAAGTGCTTTTCCAGTGCCTGGATTTTATCTACTTTTTAAAGCACTTTTAAAAGAAGGGAGGCCCTTTTGCAGGATGGAAAACAGTCACAACTCCTCATAAACTAATGAGTAATTTTATTTTGGGGATTGAAAATACAGGTTCTGAATATTAGAAGAAGACACAAAATTACAAAAGAAAACTCCCTCAAAAGGGGAGAGAAGGCTTTCACACTTACTTTGCTCTTCCAACAGAAAGAGCCAGCGGTCCAGGACTCGCCTTTGGCAAAAGCTCAGGGGCATAAACAGCATCATCTGTTCTTGATTCTTCCATTGAATCACTTTCTTCATTGTGTGTCTTTAAGAGAAATGTGTAGGTAAATCAAAAACTGCAAGGTGTGTGAAAAAAATCTGATGGGAATTCAAAAGTCTGGATTACATTTAAAAAAATGAACATCTACCATGCACACTTACTGCTTTCTGCAAAATATACATTGCACTGCTTCCATTCCAAAAGCTTTCAATGGGACTTTTGCAACTGCCACTGACCAATGAGATCTCTACATCAGTCTGCAAAAAAAATTAATCAAAACTTCTTAATGCACCGTATAGAGACTGCATTTCAGAATTTTTTTACACCAGAAATTGCAAAATCAAACAATTCCACAAAGTGTTTCCCAATCCTATTGCATCCATTCATGACCTAATTGCAGCCTTCCAGTATCTGAAGGGAGCCTACAGGAAAGATGGAGAGAGACTATTTACAAGAGCATGGAGTGACAGGACAAGGTATCAGCTTCATGCTGACAGAGTAGCTTTAGACTGGAAATTAGGAAGAAATCCTTCCTGTGAGGGTGTGGATGCCCTGGCAGAGGCTGCCCATGGATCCCTGCAAGTGTCCAAGGCCAGGTTGACCGGGGCTTGGAGCAGCCTGGGATAGTGGAAAGTGTCCCTGCCCGTGGCAGGGGATGGGATGAAATGATCTTCAAGGTCCCTTCCAACCCAAACCGGTTTATGATTTTACCTCGTAAAGATACGGATGTTCAGGGATACTGTCCTTTCCTTCTTCACGTACTCTGAAAGAAAAGAAAACGTTGAGATGCACGACTTTTCCCCTCAGCATTCCTCATTAAACAGCAACATTACCCACATACATTAAACACTCCAAGGCTACAACCGGAGCCTCAGCAGGCTCCCCACAAGCCAAGGCCATACATCCCTCAGCAGAACAGCGGAGACCCCCGGGCAGTGACCCCAACGCCCACCGGAGCAGGACTCCGGACAGCCCCGAGAGCAGCCCCGATCCCCACCGTAGCAGGAGCCCGCTCAGGCCGCAGCCTGCCCGGCGCCGCCGCTCCGCCGCCATCGCCGCCCGCCACAATCAAACCTCCCGCCCGCCGGCGCTACGCGACGTCTGTGAGGGGAGGGTGACGCGTCATGCTGGATCCCTCCGCCGGAAGAGAGTCCCCTGCTTTGGCGGAGGACTGAGAAGGACAGAGGTGCCCGGACGGCTCAGGATGGGCGCGACGGGGCCGAAGAGACTTGGACCGGGACTGGGACCAGGGCTGGAACTACGTCCGGCACTTGGACTAGGGTCGGGGGTTGACCGGCCGGCGCGACAGAAGCGGCAGGCACGGAGCGGAGGGACATCGACGTAGTGAGGCAGCGGTGACGAGTCCTTCCTTTTCCGGTCGGGGCGCGGCGCAGACAGGCGGCCGCACGAGCAGCTCCGCCGCCATGGTGAGGGGAGCGTCAGGCCTAGCCCGGGGGTGTGGGGGGCCGGGGGTAGTGGGGCGGGTAGTGGCCTCGGGCCGGGGGAGCCGAGGCTGGCGGGCAGGGTAATACCGTGGGCGGCTCAGGGGCCGCGCTGGCGGCGTGGGGCGCGCGGCCGCCATTTTGGGCCCGTCAGTGCTCGGCGGCCGCGTGGAGCCCGTGAGTGACCGAGTGGAGCCGGGCCGGGCCGGGCTGGGGAGGCCGCGGGCGGGAGCTCGACGTTGTTCGCCCGAAGTCCTCTTTCCTTGGGGCAGTAAGGGAGATAGGTCCCCATCGCCATCTGGCAGTACTTTGTAGATTCTTCATGTATTTATTTAAAGCAAAACAGGCCCCATGGGAGCGTTTGCGCTCATCTAGAGTGGGAAGAACGGCTTCTAAAAATCTATTTTTTTAACCATTTTTGTTGCAAAATAGGCTTTAAGGGGTCTTGGTCTATAATCAGGTTGCAAATGAACAACTTTTCTTGCCAGTACAGTTGAGATTGTGCTCTGATGCCTTCACCGCGATCAAGTTTGTTGCTGGTGTTGAGGTCTCTGGGTTAACACCTGGGCCAGAGCCTTGCTCGTGACCAGTGTCACATATACAGGTGGCCCTTCCATTGTTATTAGCTGGTTAGTTTTGAGTTCTGGAATACTTTTAATGAACTGCAGAGGGGGAAGGGAAGGAAGATGCTTTGCCTGTACTGTTACCGTGAAATTAATTAACAAGCAGTACAATATAATGCTAAAAAAATGTTTTTTAAAAGGTGCTGTTCAACCTCTGGCTATTTTTGGGCATCCTTTCACCTTTTTGACAGGCAGCTGGGGCTGAGAGCAGCTTAATTTTTCACTTCCCTTCAGATTTTAAAGCATCAGGGATTGTTCAGGGGGTCCAGACTTCACTCTGACAGTGTTTGCTGAGCTGGAGTCATTGCAGCATTTCCTAATTTAAATGCAACCTAATGGTTACAGCATTTCCTAGTTTAAATTACAAGTTTTTGGTTAACACAGGTCAGTTTTTTATGGGCTTTTTTAATAGTAGATGGGAAATAGTTTTGAAGGAGGTTATTAAAGAGCCCAGAGGCTGAATTCTAGAAATGCCTTGGAAGAAATGCAGGTGTAGTTTTCTGGGCATGGACTGTGCTGTCTTCACAACTTTGAGTGAAATATTGCTGTGATGACGTAATTTGCGTCTTATCCAGTGCTCAGTGACAGTTGCCTGCTGTCAGCATGCTGGCACTGCTGAGCTGACGACTCCTTTGTTCTGAGCAATATTTGAGGAGTTGCAGTGACAGAAGTTGACTTTACCTGCACTTAAGGGTTTGTGCTTCCCCAGGCTTGCGCTCGGCCGCTGATCTCCGTGTACTCCGAGAAGGGGGAGGCATCAGGCAAGAACGTGACGCTGCCCGCGGTGTTCAAGGCACCCATCCGGCCCGACGTGGTGAACTTCGTGCACACCAACCTGCGCAAGAACAACCGGCAGCCCTACGCCGTCAGCGAGCTCGCGGGTACGGCTGGCACAGGAACCAGCCCAGGGCTTCAGTACAGGGGGGTTCATGTGCAAATAAAGCTGGAGTGGAGATAAGAGAAGTACTTGTCAATGGGGTTTGTATAGAAGGCAAGGCCAGTTATTAACAGCCTGATTTGAAATTGTTTGAAATACAGCGGTTTTATTATTCTGAGGAGCATCAAGGTGTTGTTTTGGGGTATTCTGGGGTCTTACCTGAAGTGCATATTGCTGAAAGTATCATAGTGCCAAGGTCCTCAGGTAGAATCTTCATTATTTGTGGGAAAAACATAAAATGTCTGAAAGTGTTTCAGGTGAAAACCCCTGCTCCACATTGACCTCGTGAGACTTGCCAAGGAGCAACTCCTGAAAATGGGCATTTGTTAGAGTTGCTTCTGTTGTTGATGCAGATAATTTCTGCTTCCCAAGAAATTTGTGCCAGGAACGTGCCTTTTTAACTTTACTTCTAAGTTTCATATAAACATTTTAACTTGATAGGTATAGTAATGCCAAGTCAGACCTCCAGATTGAGGATCAAGCTTAAAATGAGTGTCTTAAAGCCCTTAGGTCAGAATCGAGTATATTAATAGACTAGGATTAAGTTTTCCTGATCAAGATTTGTTTTGCTGAAATGATGAGATTCCACTTCATTGGTCCGTGTTTCTGAAACCCATGATTGTGTGGAAGTTCTGATTGGTGCCCTGAGTTCAGCATCCCTCTGACTTTGGGAGAATTGCAGTGATGTCACTCTCTGAATGAACGTCTCTCTCTGTTGCAGGTCACCAGACCAGCGCCGAATCATGGGGTACTGGGAGAGCCGTTGCTCGAATCCCGCGAGTCCGGGGTGGTGGCACTCACCGCTCTGGCCAGGGTGCCTTTGGCAATGTATCCTTTCATGGCTGTGCTGGCTTCAGGGGCACTGAACTCAGCCAGCAGAAAAGTTTTTAATTATCTAAATGTGGGTTGGAATCTTCTTCTTGAGGTAATGGCTGCAACTCAGACTTGATTTGACGTGATTCCCACTCCCAAACCGCATGACCCGTTCTGTCTTGCCATGATGTCGTAATTTGCGCCTTACCCCGTGCCCAGGGACAGTTGCCTGCTGTCAGAGTCCTGGCACAGGTGGTTGACGACCCATTAATGCTGAGCAAGCAATAAAGCTGTTTGGGATGAGAAGACTCTAAAACAACAAAAAGTTGTTCTTAACTGCAGCTCCCAGATGTGTCGCGGCGGCCGCATGTTCGCCCCGACCAAGACCTGGCGGCGCTGGCACCGCAGAGTGAACATCATGCAGAAGCGTTATGCCATCTGTTCTGCTCTGGCTGCCTCTGCCCTCCCAGCTCTGGTTATGTCTAAAGGTGGGAATTCTGGCTCTGGAATTGTTTGTCTGAGCCCATATTGGTTACTTTGTGGTGACTTAAATGGAGTCTTGCAGTGTAGTTTGATTTCTGTTCATGGAGGCAAAGATTTGCTCAATACTCAGGTACACAAAGTTCTCTGTGAGACAGACCGGTAGGACTCCACTGAAACGTCACTGCTCTGGTTTCTGTGTCTGACTTTATTGCATTAATTTCTATCATGAATTTAATTTATCATGTATCATTTATGAATATACAAAGCAGTAACCATGAGGAGTGGGGTCTAGCCACGGTCAGTGAGCAACATGGTGTCTTGTGAAATCCTCTCTAGGCCACCGCATTGAGGAGATTCCAGAACTTCCTCTGGTTGTTGAGGACAAGGTTGAGGGCTACAAGAAAACCAAGGAAGCTGTTCTTCTCCTGAAGAAGCTTAAAGCTTGGAATGACATCAAAAAGGTGAGTTGGGAAGGTGTGATCTGAAGGGCAAAACAGAGGTGATTTGACTCTGCTGTTTAATTAGAGTAGGAATTCCAAATAGTTCTAGATTTTGACTCTCAAGAATGATGAACTTCTCACTGGTCCGTGTTGCAGATCCGCAGTGATGATGGTGAAGTTCTGACTGAAGCAGTTCATTGTGTCTCACAGGTGGGCTGTGGGCTGTTGGGATATTCACAGTTTGTGCTTTTCCCAGGTTTACGCCTCCCAGCGCATGCGGGCCGGGAAGGGTAAGATGAGGAATCGCCGCCGCATCCAGCGCAGGGGACCCTGCATCATCTACAATGAGGACAACGGCATCATCAGAGCTTTCCGGAATATCCCAGGTAACTGCCTTGGGACACACTCACTCTTCTGTTGGGAGACTGCCTGGAATGATGAGATTCCACTTCATTGGTCCGTGTTTCTGAAACACATGATTGTGTGGAAGTTCTGACTTGCTGCAGTAGCTGATACGTTCTTTGTAAGAACCTGTTCTGGTGATACTGAGGGTGTTTGTGACAAGAGTTGTAGCTGTTCCCAACCCTGAACTATGTTTGGGGCAGTTAAAAATGAGGCTGCTGAGTTTGCCACTGGAAAAAGGCTGCTTATTATTATTAATTTTAAAATTCAATAGATTTTCATAGAGAGGTGTGTGTAGCTCTGTAGTGTCAAAGCCAAAAAGTCCCAGTCTCTTTCTGCATCTTGTCTGTTGCTTAGTTTCGTGTTCCTCAATTTGAAGTACAAACTAAAGGGATTGGCTTGCCTGGTTTCCTCCAGGAATCACTCTGCTCAACGTGAACAAGCTGAACCTGCTGCGCCTTGCTCCTGGGGGCCATGTGGGGCGTTTCTGCATCTGGACAGAGAGCGCTTTCCGCAAGCTGGATGATCTGTACGGCACCTGGCGCAAGGCTGCCACGCTCAAGAGCGACTACAAGTGGGTGCAGCCAGCCAGGCAGGCTGGGAGAGCAGCCCCCTTTTTCCCAGGAAAAGGGATACTGTGACTTGCTCCTAAATACCTGGTTTGGTGAATTAGCCATGGTTTTCTCACCCACTCACACTCTGAACATTGGTTTCACAGCCTGCCAATGCACAAGATGACCAATACAGATATTGGAAGAATCATGAGAAGCCAGGAAATCCAGAAGGCCCTGCGTGCTCCAAAGTAAGTGATTTTATCTAATGAACAAAAGCTTTGCTAGGGAAGTCAAAATCTGTTTCAGGCTGGGATTTCTTCATCTCTGGGTGTAAACACGAGGAATTGCAGTTGTCCACATTTCAGGGAGAATTTAGCACAACTGGTACTGTGAAGTATGCTGATGATACATGTCTGTACTTTCCAGGAAGAAGATTCAGCGCAGGGTCCTGAAAAAGAACCCACTGAAGAACCTGAGAATCATGATCAAGTTGAACCCGTATGCCAAAACCATGCGGCGCAACACCATCCTGCGGCACGCCCAGAACGTGAGTGGAGCTGGGATAGGCAGGGCTGCCTCTCGTGATTCAGATGTTGCACTGACTGATGATCTCTTTGTCTGTTTTAGCACAAGCTTAAGGAAGAGAAGAAAGCCAAGGCCCAGGCCAAGCTGCCAGCCAAGGCCCCGGCTGCACCCAAGGCAGAACCCGCTGCCAAGAAGGCCAAGACGGCCAAGACGGCCAAGCCCGCGGCGAAGGCCAAGGCTGAGGCATAACCGTGGCAGTGCTGCCCCGGGGTCCCCGCGGGCGCTGTGCCCGGGGTTTGTCCCTAATAAACGCTGTTGGAACAGAGAGAGCCGTGTCGGGTGTGGGTGTCTGAGCCGGCGTTCGAACGGAAACTCTTCCGCGAGGAGGGAGGTGGCGAGAGGTGTGGCTGAGCCCGCGGCAGCCGGGAGTGCGCGGTTCCCCCTGCGGGCGCCGCGGGTGCCGTGCCCGGCAGTGGCCGCGCGGTGGCGGCCGCCCCGCGCTGCTGCGCCGT
Organism: Corvus moneduloides; assembly: GCF_009650955.1. Classification (NCBI taxonomy): domain Eukaryota; kingdom Metazoa; phylum Chordata; class Aves; order Passeriformes; family Corvidae; genus Corvus; species Corvus moneduloides. The sequence continues at coordinate 11,242,125 of NC_045488.1, read as the reverse complement.
GGGTGTGACGTCACGCAGGGGGCAGGTGACGCGCGGGGCGGGGCGCGGCGGTTCCTCCCCGCCGGCGGGGGCGCTGCGGGCGGACGATGCTGAGCCGGCTGCAGGAGCTGCGCAGGGAGGAGGAGACGCTGCTGCGGGTCAAGGCGGCGCTGCACGATCAGCTCCGCCGGCTGCGGGTGCGCGGGGACATCCCGGGGACCGCCCGGGACCGGGGATGGGGATGGGGATGGGGATGGGGTCGGGAGTGGCGCGAGCGCAGCGGCGCGGCCGGGCCTGCCCCTCAGCCCTGCCCGCGCTCCGCGGCCACGCTCCGCCACAGGACCGGCCCTCCGCCGCTTTGGCTCAGCGAAAGGGAGAGCAGGGAATTGCTGCGGGGTTTCACGTGGTCTGTGGAAGTGCGATCCATCTACGGTACTCTGAGAGGTAGGGTACAGCTCTGAGAGGTAAATGTAGTTGTGATGCGTGTAGGATACGTTACAAGATAAATGTGAGTGTATGTAGCATATATTTTTAAGAGGTATCTGTGAGTCTGTGTATACATTAAGAGATAAATGTAATTGTGAGCATGTAGGATACACCTCTAAGAGGTAAATGTGAGTGTATGGTTTGTCTTAGCTGATGGATGGAGAACGGATAGTTTGAGGTAGTGGAGCTAAAGACCACTTGGGTTTAGAGGTTCATGGGTATTGCAATAAAGGAGCTTAGAACAGAGTTGCAGAAGATTTAACAAAGCTTTTCCAAGACTGACGGGTAAAACCCCCAAAATTCTGAGTCAAAAATGTTAAGGAGTGTCAGATAGCCCGGGCTGAGTGCCGGGGGTGGCAGGTCTGATGTTTTAATGGAGTGCGAGGAGTGACCAGTGCCGCTCCCTGCAGGTGGAGGAGCTGGCGCTGCAGTCCATGATCAGGTCCAGCGAGGAGAACGTCCCTGTCCCCCTGTCAGCCTTGGCCGAGGACACTCAGCAGGTAAGGGGGGCCCCATGCCTGGGTGTCAGTATGAGCAGAGCTGGGCTGTGCGTGGCTTTCCTGTACAGTTCCTAGTGTCACGTCATTTATGTTTCTCCTCACTGCAAAGCTCAGCTGTAAAATGTCTGATTTGTTGCTGGTTTCACCTTTTCCCAAAAGCAGCACCGTGTTTCCAGGGGGGTTGGGAAATACCTGTTTGGTGTAGCTTCAGTTCACCATTTATGAAATGTGTTGTCTAACACTTGTGATACTGGGGTAGCACTGGTGCTACAGCTTTTCACTCAATACGTGGCCAGCCTGACCCAGGTGCAGTTTTCCCCTGGAGATCAGGGACTTCTTGCTGTGATGGGTTCTCAGTCAGCAGTTCTGAGATCTTTAATTAACAGTGACTGCACAGCTTTAACAGTGATTTGAGGAGCATTTGGTATCTGTGTTGGGTTTGGTAATCAGCTCTTTTCTCATGACAGACTCTTGGGCAGATGGACAATGAGGCTGCCATCAATCAAACCGAGTTACACCTCAGTCTTCAGGATGATAAAGAGGAAGAGGAGGAGGAATCTGATTCTTGAGAGAAAAAAAATCAGAGATGGTTTTTAATACAGACTCAGGAATTTCTTCTTCATTCATTTAAAACCCACCGATTTCCATTTTGTGCTGTGTGTGGATATGAACTATTTGATATATCAGAGTCGAGGGCAGTGACACTCAACACATGAATGTCACAGGCTGGGCACATCTTGACTCAGATGTTGAAAGGATGAAAATCTGCTGCACAAATATGTAGCATAATCCATTCCACATTTCAAACCTAATGTAGCTCTTACAACGTCTTTGTATGTGGAAGGAAGAAGTAATTGATCAACCAGACTAATTTAACACATGCACTAAAAGCAATAACTTGTCTGTTCTCACTTCCTGATGTGAGAAACAAATCCAGGTCCTGGAGGGTGGTGCTGAACCAGTGATTGCATTATAACCTCATTTGCCTAAACTGGGAATTGAAGATACAGGGTGAGAAAAGATGTGTCCAGGGCTGTCTCCAGCCTTCAGCTGCTGTGTTGTCAGTTACCTGGAAAGCTGGAGTTACTCCCAGAGTCCTCTCAGTGTCAGCCCAATTCTGAGCACAGCAGGGAGGTCTCTCTCTACCCCTGGTGCTCTTCAGTTCTGTCAGTCTGTCCCAGAGAAGGACTTTCTACTTCAGCTCTTTCAGAGTAGCAGCCAAGGAGCCTTTTATTTGTCCACAAATTGTAGAGCAAGAAATGATCCGTGGTGCTTGTAATAAGGAGCTAATACCCTTAAATTGGTGTTATTTTCCTTTTCTCTCATTGTAACCTCATAAATCAAGGCAAGGCCACCTGCTTTCATGTGATCTTCAAGGAGGAGCATGAGGAATTTAAGAACTTAGTTATAAATGGCAAGTGATGTGAAATTTCCACAACTTTTGCATTTGGAAAAGTGTCTGGTATCCTGGGGCTGGTCAGAAGACACCATCCAGCCTCCAGTGAGTTCCTGCCACTGTTTAATGAGTGTTAATTTGGCTCCTGTTTGGTTTGTACCAATGGAAGCTAGTGGGGTGTAAATGTGGCTTCATCCTGTACTAGAGACTAATGGGGCTTTGAGGATCCTGGATGTCTTAATGAAGGAACTTAGAACAGGAAGGAAGATTCTGTTTAACAAAGCTTTTCCAAGCCTGACAGGTAAAACAACTCCAAAAGTCTGAGCCAAAATGTTACAGTCAAATAAGCCCTTGCAGTGATGTGTGTGAAGAGCTGGTTTGGGAGGAGCTCAGGAGCCATCCTGGCCTTTCTTGGCGTATTTCAACTCCAAAGGCTAATTCTGACTGTTGAAAAATGTTACTTGTGCCCAGCATGGTCCAGAGTAGTTTTCATGGATAGAATTCCTGCTGCTTTTGTGAACAAGTCCCTTGCTTTTGGAACAGCCCAGTTCTAGTGCATGTTGCAATAAAGTTCTTTTCCTGCTGTCCTTACACAGAACTGTGTTTGCAGTGTCCAAATTATTGCTGTCTGGGGGGACAACCCAAAGTGGGAGTTAAACCTCCAAAACCTTGCTGTGTATTTCTTTTAGCAAACAGTAAAACGTTCTGGTGTGGTTCTGTTTACTGGGTGGAGGTAAAGCTCAGGGAAGAGTTCAATTTCCATCCTCCCAGCTGTCACTCCAGGTCTCATTGGAGCCATGACAAGCTGGAGGAAGCCTTGGACGTGTCAATGAGACATTTCCTGCTGCTGCTGGGCCCAGGGCTGTGCCAGCCCTTTGATAGCCGAGCCTGTTGGCCATGTGGAAGTTCATGTCCCACTGATGGGGATTCCTTTTGGAGAAGAATTTCAGGCATTTCCTCATCCAAAGTATCCTTTCAAGGAGCTGGAATTTGTAGCGCAGTGACCAGATTAAAGCCTTGGTTACATTTTAAAAAAAGCTTCAAGAAGTTACTTGATAATATATTTATTAAGAGAATCCATTGCTAAACATCTGAGAGAATAAAACAATAAAGGATTTTCATACACTTTTAGACACTAAACACAGTTGTCATGAATCTTTAGGTTAAAAGAAAGCAAAGTGCTTGGATCATTGTCTTGATTCCATAGGACACTTCCAAGAACTAACTTTTAAAAATCAATTAGAAAGACATACATCACTAAATCCAAGGATGATGATATGTTTGAAAAATAAATATAGAAATATGAACAAGTCTACAATTAGAATATTGCTCTGTGCATTCCAAGAAATGCAGAGCTCTTGCCTTCTTCACCTGCAAAGAGAGAGATCTCTAGACAACTGCAAAATTGGAGCCAGGAGGCCTAACTTTCGGGTACAGCTGGGCAGCAGCAAAGCATGCTCACAGACAGGCTCGGAGCATCCCAATCCCGAGCCTGGGGAGCTCAGGGAAAGCATGATTGAAGTACCAACGATTTACAGAGAGTCTTGATAAAGTTCAAACAAGCCAGGGGCCAACCTCCCCCAGTGATATTTTCATTAAGAAAGAATATCCATAATCACCTAAAATCAGCAAGCACTGGAACTTACACAGCTTACATTTGGTCAGTGAACAACAGAACCCGGTACGATACCAATTAGTTTAGGACAAGATTTAAAACCGTTTGGCACATGCTATCAAGACATTCTTCCTTAAGAGGTGAAATACATGTTTGAACAGGTACAAGCTGAGGAAAGAGGACCAGAAGAGCATCGTTGTCACCAGAGGTACAGTCCAGGAGCTGCCCCCAGGCTCAGACGCCGGCAGCGTGCGTGGGGGTGCTGGGCTGGTTAAGGCCGATGGTGGAGCAGAGCCACCCCGCAAAATCCACCTCCTCCGCCTCGGATCTCTTAATGAAAGCATGGATCTGGGCACAGGAGAAACGGGGTCAGTGTGCCAGCACTCAGTCCGCTCAGGAACAGCCCTCAGGAACACCCAACACAATAAATCCACTTAGAGCAATCAAGCTGTAAAACTTTATAAACCACGTGGAGAGTTTGCCACAGAATTGCAGAAGCAACCAGCACGTGCCAAAGTATCCCAGAGGAATCCTGCCACAGTGCCTGCTGCAGAGCACTTACACCACATGAATGATAAGGATGTGACTCAGCCACTCAAGATGATACTCTGGAAAATGTCTGCCTGGGCACTGAAAGGCTTTTTGTAATAGAAAGAGTCTCTTTGCATTTTGCACCATTATTGTACAGCAGGATCAGGGCAGGGAAAATCTGATTTTCTGCAGTACAACTGAAGTCCTGGCATTGCACTTAAAACTAAAAAGATTCATTGAGACTGATACAGTTATTTCATACAGGGAAAAATGCAGGATTTCTGTTGAGTTCTACAGATTTTGCAAGACAAAGCTGGTAAAAAAGACAGAAATTTTGTGTTTCACAACAGATGATAAAAAATATTTAATTAGTCCATATGGTATGTGGAGCTTTGTTCTTTTGTCCTCCTAAAAGTATTAATCAGTACTTTATTATTAACTAATAAACTCAAGAGAGAATTCTTTTGTTAATTAAGTCACCCATTGTGATTATCAAATGGCAGACTGACAACCCACCAGTTTTAGTCTCCTTGACAGTCCCTGTTGTAGGAAGGTGTGAAATCTGCAGCCCCTGACCTCTAGTTCAGGAAAGCTGTTCCTCCTCAAGCTGAACTACCCCTGAGGCCACGTGCTCTGATCTGCTCTGGACCAGCTGAGGAAGCCAATCTGCCTGGAAAGTGCTCTTAGATCAAATTAAAAACCTTCACTTACCATCAGCTGCTTCAAGTCGGCTCTCTCAGCAGGATTTTTAATTAAACTAGGAAAACACAAGGCATTACACAAGTTACACTCTATTATGTTTTAAAATAAGGCTCAAGTTGTGTCATGTTGGTTGTACTGCTCTGGTCTGGTGACAGCACTTGATAAAAGCATCAGGTGCCTCTCAAACAGAGATGGGAGCCTGCAATTCCCTTCTGTGGGTTCCACAGCTCTAGGTCAGAAATCCTGAGTTGTCTGTGACTGATGAGTGTCTAAACCAAGCTAGAGAGAGAAATCCCGTTCCAACTAAAACAACATGAGCCACTTTATCCCTCATGTTTCTTTCCCCCAAGTCTCTTCAAGCTCAGTATCACACAGAGCTATTGCATTACTGTCCTTCCTTCTGGAAGCTGTAAATAAACATATTTACTAAATAAATGAACTTTCGAAACTGCAGTGAGCTGCCTCCCTTAGCACTGCTTTGGTGCTGGCATCACTGAGGTGCAACTGGAAAAGCAGAGATGGGGGAATGGCTGCTGGGCTTAAGGTGTTGGTTCCTGGGGAAGAAAGAAACACCTGGAGCCTGCAAGATTCTGCACCCCACAGCACAGCCACTGCAAGATGATGTGCCTGAGCCTTGGAGAAGCTGTCTGCGGGTCACTCCCTGAGGCTGGGAAAGGACTACTCTGAGCTGCACACAGCAGCAGAAATTCTACAAGAATTTCTAAATTCTAAAGAGGGGAACATCTCTGAGCCTTGGGGTTCCTCTGGATGCACGAGTTGCCTGTAAGATGAACTTCAGGCACATTAACACCCAAAGAGGATTATGCTGATTGCAGTGCCCTTGCATTTGCCCTGGCCTGGAGCAGGGACTCTGATTGCCAAGTGCCTGATAGACAAAGACAGCAGGGCTGACCCCAGTGTGTCCGTCTGCCACTCAGCCACAGAGAAAATACAGAGACAATACTCACCATTTGTTAACAAAATCTTGAAATTCAGAACCAAAGACACCATTGGGCAGTTTTGGAGGTGGCTATAAATAAATCAATAAATTTTAAAAATCAGCAATCATTCAGCATAACTAACACATGATGATGCACAACCTACCCAGGGATCTACCAGTTACATGTCCCACATCTGAGCAAAGCTGTAAAACCCTGGCTGATTTGGATTATTACTCCCAGCTGCAGGATTTCAGGTGTTTCAGTAATGAATCAGAATTTCCCTGGTATGGGGTGGGTTTTGGTCAGTTGGTTATTTTCTCCCCACACACCTGAATGGGGTGAGCACAGCCTCAGCTCTCATTAAAGAAGGCTCAGAGCACTAATGAGCACCCTGTCATTCTCTGCACTGCTAAGGGAAGATGCCCTGCCCATCATTACTTCCATAATCCTTTTGATCTAAATTTTCTGTCCCTGGGAATGAGTTTGTTCAGGCTCTGAATTAAAAAAGAATTCTGACAAATAAAGAAGGGGGACTACATTAACCTGCACGTTATTGCCTTGTCCTCCAGGACATTGCCACAGGATCAGGGTTAAGTTTTCATCCTTACACGGAATTACTTTTATGTACAGAGCAGAGACAAGGCCTGCACTCACTCTCTGGTGCACAGCCTGTGTTGGAAGCAGCAGATCCTGCTGAAGACGTTTGTGCTAAATCAGAGGTGGCACAAGATAATCTTGCCAAACTCTCAACTACTGCAGCTTTTCAGCCCAAACTGACCCCCTCAGGGATGCTGCAAGAGCAAGACCACAGCAGCTGAAGTAATTCAGTGCTAACTCTATTCCCAGAGTTAGTGCTGGCAGATTGGGGTGTTATATAATATGCAAAATAGCTTTGTAATCTGAGAGCATTGTGCAAGCAGATGAGTTACAGAAGCAATTTATCAATTTATCAGGGGCACACGCAATGCAGGGACCCAGACATCAACTGTGCCTTTTAAATGGGCGAGTTGGACAGTTTTCAATAATTCATCCAGCTGGAACAATTGTTATCCAGCTGCTACAAATGACAGCTAACATGAGCATGCTTTGTTTTTTTAGAAGAACAGAAGCCGTGGAGTCACACAAGTTTCAGTGTTACGTGTGAAAATACTGGAAACAATCCATTCTAAAATATCAATCTCTAACTAGCCTTGGAGCTTAGCTATTTGAAAGATAGGAGAATTGTGAATTAGGTTGGCTAAACCAAACTAAATAGCACTAATCCCACAGTACCCCAAATTCCAGGATGCTTTAAAAATTTACAGTTGTAAAGTGCAGGTTTTTAAGTTTATAAATTACCTCATTGACAATGTAATCCAGAAGTTCAAAGATTGCCATTGGCGGTCTGCTGTCTGATCCATAGGCTGGGAAGAAATGGGAGAAGTGGAATCACAGTGTTACTCTCCCTCCATAGCAAGAGTGCTTCAGGAAGCCCAAGCTGACACTGTTGGCACCTGACACCCAGCAGATTTACAGGAAAAGGTGCAACAGCAACAGGGTAATGCTTTCATGCAAGGAGTCATTTCTGGGTCTGATCCAAAGCACTCACTTCACTGGGAATCATCCTGCTGCATTTGGATCAGCATCTTGGAGAGACCAAGAGCAACAGACTGGGATCCCAGTAACGGGGCTGTTCACAAGAACCACCAACAAAAGGGTCTTGGTGCTCTGTTCTCACATGGCTCCTCACAGTGAAGCTGAGCCAGGTGCCCAATGCAACCCTGATTTTTTAAAAGTTTAAAGCCCCACTGTGCAGACCAAGATCAGATAAGAAAGACCTTGAAGCTGACACAGAAGTGTATTGGAAATGAATTTAACAGTGCTGTAACTCACAGCTCATCGGTCGGCCAGGCGCCCTTTGCCTGGGGGAGGTCTCTGTGACTGGAGAATCCCCCTCCACGGGGCAGCCAAACATCAATTCCAGCTCCTTGGAGTCAGGAGGGGGAATGGGGTACCTGCCAATGGCCATTTCCACCAGCGACAGCCCCATGCTCCAGATATCCGACTGCACTGAGTAGTGAGTGCCCTGCAGCCTCTCTGGCTGCAAAACAAAGGGGAGGGGAGGAGACACAGGTTTGTAACAAAAAAGTTTTTTTAAAAATTACATTCAGCAATACCCTGGATAAAGTAAAGGATGAAGCCCCAACTTCTTAGTACAGCATGCTCAAATGAGTGACGTATTGGTGTTTTCCTGGAAATCTGTCCTCGAAACTTCCTGAAATTCCCCAAACATTCCGTCACTGCAAACAATGTGAGACTTCTCAGAAATGGTATTCTGATGTACTGTTTTATTTCTTTAGCACAAATCTAATGGAAGTATTACACAAGGCTCTGCAGGCAAGATCAGACTCAACCAAAAATATATTTTGTACTGTCTTTAGGAGATTTACACACTGTAAAGATATTTAAGTATGGGATTTTTTTGGTCAGTTGAATGATGATCAGAAGTGAATCTGGCTATTCCAGTCCCACTGCTTCACAGACCCTCAGTTTTGAGCAGTGTGATCCTCCACCTGCTTCTGCCAAAGCCAAAAGATGAGTGCTGCACTAACTCCTTTTGCTTAATTTTTGCACCTGCTTTGTCAGTCTATGTTCAGTGCTGAATATGGTTCCTGAAATTATTAATACATTGATGTACTTCACTCGTAGATCCATTTTTACTAAGAATTCTCAAAGAAAATGTTCACTTTTCTGTACTTTGAAAAATCAAGCTCATATTTTACCAAAATGGTGCAGATTCTTCTCTGATTACATGCACATATTGGAAAAATACATATGTAATTTGAAACTTCCTCTCAGAGAATGTGAGAATGCAGTAAAGCCTCTTCCTTCTGCCATAAGGGGGTGATAGTTTTGTTAAATTAGTTTTGTAGGAGTTACTGAGATTATATTTGAGTTTTCTCCAGTGTCCCACCCCAGTCAGTTCCAAAGCCATCTGGACAAACTACACAACTGCTGGACAACAATGGAGATGCCCAAAACCCAAGATTTTCATAAAACATAAGTGTAAAGGAAGGTGGGTGGATATAATTAAAACCTAGAAACTGTTTCAAGTTAAACACTGTGTTTTTACACACCTCCATGCAGTAGAAAGGGATGTTTGGTAGGTAATAATTCTGTATGTTTAGAAGTGTGCAAAGGGAGCCACTGCAAGAGAAGATCCTTCAAACACTACCAAAACAAAATCCCCCTCATGGCTTGGTCTGTGATGCCAGAGAGCAAAGCCAAACCTCAGTTTGTAAAAACAGTAAATTGAAGAAAACTGAAGGCAGACAGCACTTGGCTCTCATCCCTTCTGAACGAGACAGGGAAAGGCAGGAGTGTGGATGAGCTGGAGCTGTGGATTTGGTTTTGCTCATTAGCAACAGCCCCCAGATGTGAGAACTTAAACCCCAGCTCGATTTCAAGCGTGTCCCCAAGATTAAATGACACAAAGACAATGCAGGTCTCATGCTGAACAGAGGCAGCATTAAAGCTTTTTTCCCCTTTAAGTCTAAGCCCACACAGTTTTAATCCTACAGCCAGAGCTGGGAACAACTGCACCAGTTAACTGTGTGCTGAACAAGGTGTGTGAGAATAAAAGAGCTGTTATTTCCATTAGCTGGGGCTTGCACATCACACAGAGAGCTCATCTGGAGAGAAGTTCCAAGGTGCTCCTAATCCACAGGAACACAGAACACCCTGGAAACAGTCCCAGATGAACTCCTTGCCCACACCTGCCACTCCCAGGATTTCTCCTGTTGCGGCAGCCACGCTGGGATCTGGGAGCAGACACACCAGGAGCTGGTGAGGCAGCACTTTGCCTACAGAGTGACCCCAGCGAATGCTGGAGTGGGAAGAGAACCACACTTCCTAAGGAAAACAAACCATAAACACTGGGCTTTTCTGGGAGACACACGTGTACAACCCCCAAATGCAAAACCTGACTGGATTCTGCAGTGTAGACACAGTCCCATCTCTTCTGGAATGTTATAAATATTCCAAGTGCTTGGCTTTTCCTGCAACACTTCTTCCCCTCCACACATAATCTGATATGACACTGGAATATTCCTGGAATGCAGGAAGAGCTGAACCATGAACAGCAGCAGGAACAGCAACAGTTGGTTCTTGTTTGATCACCAGAACTGGGACAACTCAACCCTAACAAACTCAGAGCTGTAAAATCTGTACTTAAATCTGTACTTACAGACATGTAGGAGCGTGTGCCAACAAAGGAGTTTGCCATAGAATCTATCAGCTGTCCACTGACACCAAAGTCACAAAGCTTGATTTCACCTCTAGAGTTTACCAAAATGTTGGATGGTTTAACATCTGGAAGAAAAATGAATGGATGATTTAAGACATAAAACAGGAAATCCGACAATGCAAGGTGGTAATTCTCATGTGCCTCCCTTTGCTTCCATTCTCTGGGAATAATCACAGATTTGGGTCCCTCCCAGGCCCATTTCACAAACTCTCTATTTAACTACAGATAAATAAAAAGAAATATTTGAAATTACACATGCATAAAAGGTTGTCAGCTTTTTGATTTCGCCCTATTTCCTGGCTTTTAAATATGAGATTTGAGCATCCACATCCTCCTCGCAGATAAATGATCTCCTTTGAGATAAGTAAGTGTACAACAGCATAACTCCTCTTGAATGATGATCCTTTGCCTAGAAATGATCAATAAAGAGGCCCTACATATTTATTTTACAAAGGTCAATGAATTACAGCAACCACACTCATTCCTCCATATCTACATAGGCATAAATCATCCTTTGCCCAAACACTTCCTGGAGTGGGTTCTTGTTTTCTGGGTTTGGTTGGGGTTTTTTTGGGTGGTGGTCTTGGGTTTGTTTGTTGGTTTAGATTTGGGTTGTTGTTTTTTTTTAAAAGCTCTTAAAAAATAATTTCCCTATTATTGAAAATATGTATTTAAAATACTTTGAGGTTGTTTTTCCTTTGAGAGAACCCCCTCATGATTTTGAATTCATCACTTTTCCTAAACGGAAATTTAATAAGGGTCACTGGTAGCTTAGCAACTAATAACAGCTCTTTGTGAATGCAAAGGTACAGGGAACAAGTGTTTAGTGTTTCTTTTATAGCTGTAAGGAGGTTTTTCAGTGTATCTCACTGCTTAGCTGGTCATTACCAACCCATTATCAAAATAAGCAACCAACAGCCCACATTGGCAGAGTAATGCTGCAGAAAAAAGGGACCTGGAAATTTGTTTTGAAGAAAGAGAATCATTAATTTCACTTCAGAGCAGACCCAGAAGTCCATAGGCTGTCACATATTTTCATTTGCTTTTCACTTTTAAGCACAGATATATTCCAAGAGCTGCCCTTTGATTGGGATGCCCAGGGGATGTCCCTGGGAAGAGGACACTGATGTGACTTCTCCCCACTGGAGAAAGATCTCCATGCAGGATGTTTATGCCTCACTGAACAAGGTCCATGGGGAGGGCAAAATAAAACAAAACTGTATTTCAGCTGTTCCTCCTCCAGCTCCCTTTTGAGGAGTAACACAAAGTTTGGATAATTATCTACTTTTGGAAATTGTGGCTCCATTTTCTTGTCCCTGAAATCCCCTTCCAGGAAACTGAAACTGTTCAGGCACACCGGGAGCAGTGTCCTGGCTGATCTGTGTACAAAGAATCCAGGCAGGTATTTTGCATGTGCTGCTTTCAATTCCCCACTCCTAGGAGAGGATCAGGGCTGCTGGGCACGCAGCTGGACATTCTGCAAGCTCTGTCTCCTTCTTGCTGAGAGACCTCACTACAGGGACACTCCACTGTGGAAAGGAAGAATCCAGTCTGGGAGCTTGACCTACCGGTTTAAAATGCCAGCAGGAGCTAAAAAACAACCAAACTCAAACCCAAAGCAGCCGGAGCAGGGAAGCAGGGAGCAGAGATTAGAGATTCCCACCTGCACAGGAATCTGCACCCAAAGCTCTGTGCAAAAGCAAGGTGGAAAAAACAGTGTTTGCAAAATACACTGGAAGCACAGCAGAGCCTGAACAAATCACAGATACCCAGATTTGTGCTGCTCATCAATGCACAGCTAAAAATTCAACTCAGAACAAAGATGTAAATCCTCACTTTAGTGTCTAGAGTTCATTCATACTTCATAATTAAATGGCAAAGAAAAAATCGCTACCATTCCACTGTCAGTGCCCCAAACAAAGTTTTCTTTATGAGCATCTTAGAGTTTTAGAATCCCCCTGGTCTTTCGAAGGCTTCACTTTTCCCTTCAGTGTTTTTGCAGGTGGCAATGCCACATTGCACCTCTCAGACCAGCACAGCAACCACGCCTCCTCACTGGATTTCTGCACAAAGCTTCTCTTCCCTGGAGTATTTTCATTTTCCACACAAGGCACCCCCATGTGATCATAGTGATGTTTGGAAGGCTGCTGCCTTTCCACCCCTCTAAATGTAGCACCTATTCTATTTTCACTCCAGAGCCTCTGAACACTTCAGCAGTTTCTCTGGAAACCAGAGATTTGTATTGCCAGAGGAACAGGAATGCCAAGGCATCCTGCAAAATGTATGCTGGAACTTGCAAGGAACAGACAAAAGGAACACAAAGTGTGTTATGTAAGTGGTTCTGTTTTAAAGAAAGTGGAAGGTATTTTATACACCACCCCAGACAAGCCAGGAAGAGAATTATAGAGAAGTCCTTTGCCAGGGGGATGGATATATGACACTGCAAAGGGAGCTGGCAATACAGAGAAGTTTCCAGAACACTTGATAATCTCTGTCAGAGGTTCCCTCCTCTGCTCTGCCCCACAAGTTCATTCTGAAAGGTGGCCCTGGATGTTGCCATAACACCTTCAGACCAGAATTCACTCTGCACCAGTTACTGAGCAGTCAGATGTGAGGACATACACCAGAGACGTGTCTTGCAGCACATTATTGAGATCTTCCAATCAATTCCCATTTCCCAAAGCAGGATCTCATGAGAATCCTCTGGAACTGCCACCCTGGAACAGACCACTGACACTTCCCTGCTGGGTGGCACCTCCTGCCCTGGGGCTGCTGCCTCCAGCTGGGGTTCAAAACCTTACAAAGCAGCTTCTATGCAAAGAGAGACTTTCCAGAGAGGATTAAGCTTCACACCGGACCAGAGACGTCTTTATTTAACAGAAGATATTATTAGAATGTCTAGCACAGTGATGCTCCTTGCCCCTTCCTTTCCTGTGCCTTGTATCCCACCAGTTTATCTTCCAGAGGTTTCGTGATTTCATTCCTGTCTGTTCAGAGAGGACCAGAACCCAGCTCCAGAAGACCAGTAAAAAGACTGTATTTTCCTCTATAAAAGGACTGTATTTTCCATTCCTGCTCTAGTAAGCCCCAATAACTTCTTTCTTGAGCTGTCTGGAATGACAAATGAACACTTTTCCCCAGAATTAGTCCAGGACACACCTGTGCACGAAAACAGTTTAAGCTCAATATTCCAAACTTGCTGATACTGCCACACAGGTAATAAAACACAGCAGTGGAATAAATTCCTTCCTGCAAATGAGTTCTCACAAGCCTTGCTGTCTTTAGATTTAAGAACAGATTTTTTGGCCCTTTGTTGCTATGTTCTCATGTTTAACAGTGATGTCTCTTCATTTTTAAGTCACCCACTCTCCCCACAACACAACTCCTATAAATCCTACTGAAAACAAGCCCACCAAGTGCACACATTTTCCCCAGGGATGGATGAGTGAGAACAAACAGCCCATGTGAGATGTTGTTCACACCTTGTCAGTGCAGTGCTATAGCAAACTACAGGGGCTAGAGAAAGCAAAGCACAGAAATCTCCAATTATCAGAGCTGTGTATAAAATAATGCTGACACAGTTACAGGAAAAGTGCTTTTACCAGCACTGTTTATTTCAGCTGGGATTCAAGGAAGAGGCAGTTTGGAAAAACTGCCAGAAGCAGCTTCACCTGCACTCCAACCTTCATAAGGGGTGTCCAAATAATGCACGAAGTCTGTGGCACAGACAGACCCGTGGACAGCATCGAGGACAGGAGCTGCAAGCTTGGCTCATGATGGCCAGAGATGGGAAAACCAGTCCCTGTTCTGACTGGTTTTCCTTTTAGCTGCCAGCACTGGCCATGATCAACTCCCAAAACATCACTTTGGCTCCCTCTTTATCAGACATCACAGATGTGATGTGATCACAGAACAGCTCCTGCAAGAAGTGCACAAGGTCATGAATTCTTGCTGCTGTCAGAGCACACAGGATGGAAACTGAGCTGAAAAATAAAAACCACAATGTGGACATGCAATTTTACACTGCAGGGCAATCCAGTAAAACTGGAAGCAATGGGGAGAAGGAAGTTTTCTTGGTCCATGAACCGGAAGCGCAGTCTCTGATGTAGCAAATACTGTGAGGTTAACTGCACTTAAATGAGATCAGGAAGGCTTCGTTTTGATTTATCAGATTTACAGACTGTAAAACTGAAAAATAAATAAATGAAAACTGCTGTCTCAGCTGAGGCAAGAACAACCTAAAAAAAAAACCACCAAGCAACCAACGTAGTAACAACCCACTGCTGTGGCTGACTTGAGAACAGGAAGATGCAGCAGTTACTCTTCCAGGATGCCCTAAAATAAGGTGATCTCTTTCCCTGGAGTCCTTATGCTCTGAACAGAGACAAATGACTTTGCAACTATCATCAGAAATGTTTTAGAGTCTCCCTCCAACCCCCTTGCTCCACAAGAGAGCTATATTTGTTTAAAAAAACCACAAGACAGAAATGTGTGATAAACACAAGTTCATGTTGTAGGTGATCCTACAACAGCTTGTGCAAGCTGGGATTGCTAATTCCTCTTTTTGGTCTGGGCAACAAATGTAAACTCAAGACACATATTAATGTCTGAAGATTCTCCTACGGTCCAAAGCTCCCCCAGCAGCTGCTGTGGGCTGCACACAGGGCACCACCACTGCTCCAACAGCCACACAGGAACATGGACTGCTCCAGCTCCACCTTCACATCCACAGCAGCAATAATGGATTTATTACTGTACCAAGGGTCCTTTTTCTTTAACGGAACATGCAACAGATTAATGGAAGAGCTGGATTTTAAAAAGGGCAACTAAAAGCAGAAAATAATCCAATACATTTATTCTAAAATAACTAAAGACCCAGGAGAAGCAACACTCCCATTTTACACAGCTTCACCGTGGTTTTTTAATTGTTTTAAAGTATAAAAACGATGCAGTTCTGCATGACAAATGTCAGTAAACAGTATGTGAATGTAAGACAGATGGGAAAAATAGTGACTTTCTTGAAAAAGTTTTAATGGCCATGACTGTTGAACAGTCAAATGAAATCTGCATCAGAGATTTCAACTGCAATCAGTCTCAAACACAGACAAGTTCTGTGCGCACATATAATGCAAGAACAGCAGGTTCAAGCATGGATTATAAACCCAGATAAGCTGCAGGAAGACAGAAGTTGAAGATACCTGATAGTCATGGTAAGAGATTTAGATTTAAAACAGAAAGTTTGCCTTACACTGCCCAAGAAAAACCCTTTGAACCAAAGGCATATGGAACCATATGGAACCAGAAAAAGAGGTATTTTAATGTGAATAAAAATTATATTCAAGAAAAGTTACAACACAAACTTTTATCTCACCTCTGTGCATTATTTTATGCTTTTCTCTCAGATATGTGAGTCCTTTTATTACCTAGAGACAAATGAAAAAGAAATTAATTTAGGAAGCAGAAGAGAGAGTTGAATGTTTTGTCTGTACAAAAATTCCATCTGAAAGCAGCTTAACAGAAATCCCAAAATGTAATCACTGCCAATCAACACTGAGTTTTAATTTATACCTCCGCCTCAGAAAAACAAAGTCATCCAAGCCCTTCCTGGAAGTTCTGCATACAGAGCTTTTTGCAGAATGGAGATGAAAAGGTAATATTGAAAAATAAGGAAGTGTTAATTCAGCTGTTATCCAGAAGCATCAACTGATCCAAAAGCAGCAACTCCAAGCACACACACCAGAATGTGTTACTCATTCCAGTGCCCACAGTCACCACGTACAAAGATGCTTTAGAAGAGAAAGCAACAGACTGCAAAATCTGGGAATATTCCCTTCTCCCTCATCCCTCAGTCCTGGATGTGGCACTGCCCAACCAAGCCCCAGAGGTGCCCATTCCCATGGACCCACTCACCGCAATGCTAACTTTGCCCAGGATCTGCTCTGGAATTCTCCCAGCCTTTTTCAGCACTTGATCCAAGGAGCCGCCATCCTAATAAGAAATATTTGAATAGTTGAACTTGAATCAAATTGCTCTAAAATATTTCAAACAGGGCTGTAAACTGAAGCCTAAATTTGTTTTTAAAAAAAACCCACAAAAAACAAAGTTGCTTTTCATGTCTGCTTTAACACTGTTGTAGTGCAAATCTGAAACAAATAAATCGCTCCTCAGGAGGAATCAGTCAGGTTTATGTTTATTTTAAACAAACATTTGGCCACTAACAACATCCACTCAAATAAACATTGCACACAATGCTCTTCCAGAGCAGCATTTCCATGGTTTGGATCTCCTTAAGGAAGCACAGTCCACAAACAGTGACAAGCAAGAAGGAAGGATTTCACAGGTTTCTGTAATTTTCAGTCCAATGCATTTTTTTCTTGTCACAGCCATCCATGATAATCCTCCTCCTCCAAAGACAGAAAGAAACGACTTTATTGATCCTGATTATGGGGCTGAAAACTCATCATACTGGAAAAGACAGAGTTTTCTGCTTGAAAATCCCAGAATGATGGGGTTGGAAGGGACCTTTAAGTCAGCTCCTTCCACCCCCTGCCATGGGCAGGGACACCTTCCACTAGCTCAGGGTGCTCCAAGCCCCGTCCAACCTGGCCTTGGACACTTCCAGGGATCCAGGGGCAGCCACAGCTTCTCTGAGCACCTGTGCCAGTGGCACCCCATGATCACAAGAGAACCCAGATCCCTGTTCCACTCCTCTCCCGGAGCAGATCCTACACACAGGAGAAGGTGCCTCTGTCAGTTCTGCAGATCCAGGGTGACTCTTCCAAGGATGGAAGGTTGGTTTGGCACAGAAAGAACCAAAATAGGGAGAAATGTTTTTAAGGTTCCCTGGTAAGCCATGACCTTGTTTATTAGATTAAATAAACTGCCTGCATGCACACACACCCCCAGCAAAGGCAAATATATCCCACTGTTGCTAAGAGCTTTTCAAAAGGAAAACTGGGAAAAATGCTGTTTATTTTTAGCAACTGATTCAACAATAGACTTGTGCATAAGGTCTAGATTCTCTGGAGCAGAGAATATACAACCAAAGAAGAAACTGAAAAGTTATTTTTCAAATTTAAAACCATACCCAATTGTCTGGATCAGCACTGGATCACTCACAGTTATTAATATTTTTTTGACATAAAAATCCAACTGGAGTAATTAATTGCCTTCTGCCTTAACCTCCACTTTGGAAGTTTTCATCAACATTTACACATGGTGAAAGTAAAAAAACTGGAACACAAAGGTTTATTATTTGAAGACTAAAATCTGTAACTCTTATGAGAAGGGAAGTATATAAATACTTATTTGATCATGTATTTTTGTAAAAAACACACCCACATACTCCAAACTTGATTAAAAATATACCAGCAGAAAAAAAATATCTCCAGAAATCTCCTGTAAAACCAGTCTGAATTTCTAGACAGCTGTCTCTGCTGAGACACTGGTAAATTAACCATAATTTTGTACAGAAAAAAACACTTTTTTTCCCTTCCCTGAGGACCAGCCTTGATCCTAGACAAGGCTGAACACAATTCAGCTGCCTCGTGTTGGCTGCAGCCTTCAGTGTCTTGCAGGAGCTGCCTCCAGTCCTTTTGCCTGTTAAATACCTGCTGCTAAGCAAAGTTAGGCATTGATCTTGAATTTAGGTACCTAAAAATATCAAACACTCAAGTTCCATTCCTGTTCCACCTCCAACTTTTTGTTCATAATCCTACTTAGGTTTTGTAACCCCCTGCTAAAAATAAGATTTCTGAGCGGTAACAACTGAAGAAAAAAGACCACAATGGAGACTTTCATCTAATCTTTTATCCAAAAGGAGATCAAAAACTACCAATGATCCGCATTAAGCTTAATGATAAATTAAGACTATAATTTAAATAATCCACCTCTCTTCTGATTTCATAACTTATTGATCAGTTGTTCTATGTGTGAAACACTGTATCCAGTCTGGCTTGGACCAGACTCAGCACTGAGCCACCAGATTTCATCCTGCCTTCTCTTAAATTGAAAACATTTGCTGTCAGACATAATATTCCTGTCAGATACATTATTCCCTGCTTAGGAACCTCCAAACCCTGACTGCTGCTGGTGATTTTCTCATTGACAAATAAATTGAGGCTCCTTAGGCCTTTTATTTCTCCATATGATCTCCTGGACCACCATCTCTCTCTAGAATGTGGTAACACACAAGCTCCTTTAGCAACTGCAGCTGTGCACATCTGTGACATTTAATATAATCTCAAACAATGCCCAGACAGTGCTTTTTAACACCTACTTTCCTCTTTTTCACTCTTCCCTTCAATTTTGAGAGCTTAACTTTCAAATTCCCAGCAGGAATTTGTATTTTGGGGGATGCACACCTTCCCTTTGGCTCTCACATGCCTGAAACCCGGATCGTGAGCGCTCGTTCCTAAGCAACCATCGATTCCTTCTAAAAATTCTGAGGGACCAGAGAAGCATTAAAACAATCACATGCACTTTCCAGAAAAAAATACAGCTTCTCTCCAAAGAAACAGTTCTTCTCAGGGAAAAAATAAAGAGGTCTTCAGCTGTATTGTGTTTCATATTGTTAAAAACCTCTACCAAGTGAGGAAACAAATTTGACTGTCCTTTAATTACAGAAAATTTACTTTTCATGTTTTGAGTCCATATGGCTGGAGAAAGGCAAACAGATGTCGAGAAGAATGTGTACTTTGTATTAGAATGAAACACAGCTAAAAATATTTTTTGGCATTAAAAGAGTTGTGTAAGATCCCTCTGGGCTTGTTCACTTTTCTTCATGTTTGCATTTTCTGTAAAACTTGGAAAAGGGACAAAACATGGATTCATATAAATAAGAAAAAATTAGAATCTGCATAGCTGCAGTATCAGAGTGATCTGGTCCATTCTGCAGAAAAAACAAAGCTGAACCCCAATCAGAACAAGTGTTTAAGTAGCAGGATTGGGTAAATATTTTGAAATACAGCAAAAGGATAAAAGAGAAGCAATTGGGAGGCCACATTTGTACAGGGCAGACACTGGAGAAGGCGATAAAACAGCTCCTATCAATCCCAACCTCGGATTTGCAGAGTAAATCCAAACCACATCTTTAGTCGAGCAGTGAACTTTGCCAACTGCAGTGCTGGTGGCACTGAGGGCTTGCAGGAAGGCTCAGTGAATAATCCCCAGTAAATATGCCATTTCTGAGCACTCACCATGTGCTCCATGCAGATGGAGATCTCCCCGTCGCTGTAGAAGGCTCCATAGAAGCCCACGATGTAGGGGGAGTTGCACTCGTGCAGCACCTGCAGCTCCCGGATGATCTGGTTGCGGATGGCTGGCTTGATCTCCAGGTGAATTAACTGCAAAAGAAGCCACTCTTCAGGATTTACTTGTGCCATTCAGAGAGGTTTTCAATACCTGGCAGGCCCTGAGCCTGCTCTGATCTCAGAGCTGACTCTGCTTTGAGCATCTCAGGACCTCCAGAGGCCCCTTCCAACCTGAATTATTCTACAATTTATCTGTAAAATAATCCATCCTTGTTTTCTTAGTGGCCAAGGCAAAACACTAAAACACAGCACCCATGAAAAGGCAGGAATTTCATCCTCTTTCCACAAAATCCTTCTCCAGCAGAAACTTTTTGTTTCAGCACATTTCCTTAGGGAAATGTGTCAAAGGTGCACTGACTCAGAGGCAGCTGCTGAAAAATATCTGTACAGGTGTTTGTAAAGCATTAGTGGAAGGAATGAGCTGAACCTCCAATTAAAAACTCCCCAGTGCTTTTTCCCCACTAGACTGTTTATCCCATACAATACAAGTGTATTTCTCTTGTGAAAGGAAAGATTATGGAAAGAGAATTTCAGTTAATAGATGAAAGAAAAATTGCAATTCAGCAAACATCTCAGTTACATCAAATATTAACGAATTGGGCAAAATTTCCGGTTAAACCCACAGTAGGTGAAAAACAAAAAATCAATTAGATTGATTTAGTTCAAGAAAACCTCAGTGATTTGTGTATTTTTTAACTCTCACACCTCAGAATTGGGCGTTTTCCTTTGCTTCTCCCCAAACTGCCAGTGTCCTGAGCATAGTTTATTCTTAGTCAGCACATGCACATTTTCCTTTAGTTTTGCTGAAGATAACACTGTCCTCTTCTTAAAAAGAAATATCTTAAGTCTCCAACTTCTCAATCAAAAAAAATGGAAGCACCCACTGTAGTAAAACCATGGGACCTGGGATGAGTGTTCTGTTCCCAGGGATACTGAGAGGAAGTGAAAGCCTCTCATTTAAACAAAATGAGAATTAAAACATCAAGCTATTTCAGTCAAAAAAAAAAACCTCAGTTCTCTTGCAAACTAGGTCACAACTGCCCCAGGTTGTAAAGCATGAAAAATACTCTCACAGAAGGACAATCCCCTCCTGCACAGAAACTGCACCCCAGGATGCAATTACAGAACAGGAGATGTCACTGAACTCCAGTGCATTCCCTCATTCCCATTTCTTTGAGTTCTTTTCTTCTCCAGTCTCATCCAGAGGCCCTTTTCTGGTCTGTGCCTGTGTGAAGGAAGCTCTTAAGACAGGTGATACCTTTTCCATTCATCTAAACTTATTGGCCAGAACACAGAATATTGCCACTTTTCCCTAACTTCCAGTAACTTCTTTTAGGCCTTCTACTCCTCAGCGAGAGGGAAAAGGGAGGAATGAATGCCCATCCTTTCATTACTAACATGTGTGACACTATTTCTGAAAAACTGGGAAGCTTATGTAGGATAAGGAAGTGCAGCCTTTCCTACATTTGGAAACACATCCTCTTCTCTGAAAGTTTGCATTAAATAGTAATTTTTGTGTACCAACACCAATTATTTCTCTAAATAAAGTCACTGTATTTCAGAGACAATGTCCTTAATAAACATAATCCCCCAGCTGCTCTTTTTGAGCCCCTCACCTTTCTTGCCATTATGAGGCCAGAGGGTTTGTGAGACACTTTGAAGACCACACCACCGTTCCCTGCTCCCAGCTCACTGATCTTCTCAAAGTCATCATCCTTCAGCTCTCCAACTTTCTGCTTCTGGGTGAGGAATGCTTCCAGGCGCTTTCGCTGCTGCTCATCCAGCTCCAGCTCTTCCAGCTTCTTCTGAAGCGCTTCCAAATTTGTCCTGCACAAGAAAGAAGAGCAGCATTGAGCAGTGCTGTGAGAGGAAGAGTGAGGGAACAGAGGTCAGAGTTAAATCACTCCATTTTTGCACCTGCACACGTTATTTAGAAGGACCCAGCCTGCGCAGTCACCCCCATGAGATGTGTCACTGCAACTCTGATTTAAGTAAACTGTGTTTTATTTCAGATAAAACAATGGCAAACACATGATAGCCAGCTTCCCCATCCGTGAGGTCTTGCCCAAATCCATGCATGTTGAGTTTCACCACCTCCAGGAGTGGCTTAATGACTCTGCATTTCTGGTCAGAGAGAGTTCCTGAATCACAGCACAGCACTCCACGCTATTTTTAGTTGTGTGTTTTCAAGGTTGTGTTGTAATTTCCTACAGAGTTTGCCTAAATGTTTTATTGACTGATTTTCACATAACTGTATAACCAATAATTCATTCAGAAGTTTCTTATTTTGGTATCACTACAAAGTCATCAAGCTCAGCCAAACACACATTCAAAACACAGTCACTGGAAATATAAGTCTTTGGCCCAAAGGTTTTAAGCTTATTTTTAATTTTGTTTAAGGACACATCTTCTGGAAACCCCGTCTTAACATCTTTAAGCAACAAAAAATAGAAAAACAAAACTTTATACAGTAGTTAAGTTTGGAACTACAGACACAAGTTCAGTTTTCCAGGAACATTTTAATAACTTCAGTTCCTATGGAAACACTTCATTCCAATATGACAACTTAAAAGCTCCTTTAAAATTTCCTGCTTCCAACTGCAACTATACGTTGCTGCAAGAGTAAATATTTAACAGCAAATACCTGTTTTGCTTTGCCAAATATAATGCAATGTTCCCAGGCAATAGTGTTGCTAGGATGAAGAATTTGAGGAAAAGAATCTATTTCTTCAGGAAGTATGAAGAATGGAACTACTTTCCATTAAAAAAATTAATTAAATTTCACCAGTAATCAAAACTATTTCTATTCATCACTTTGTAAAATGTTCACTTTGAAAATATGTAGTACAAAGGGACATCCTCACACCCAGTGAGGAGCTGGTCAGCAGAGAGGATGTGAGGCTGATGCTCCAAGAAACAATGACAAACAAGCAACAAACTCAGCTGAAAGACAGAGTGATGGGATAAAAACCCCTCAACTCACTCATTAGAGAGCCTGCACTCCCAGGCAGGGAAACAACCTTGGCTGGACTGTGTGCAAGGTTCAACTGAGGCAATTATTTTATGAAAACAAAATATTCCCAGCTCTTCCTTACTCCACAATCCCGGGAAAGGTTTAAGCGCCGCCGCTCCGACTCCGTTACTCAGTGCAAATCCAAGGGACAGGATGTCATTGCCACACTCACTTAGGAAGTGATTGAGCAAAACAGAGGAAACAGAATGAGACCTTTGATGGAAAGTTCTGCTCAGTGAGTTAATGTGACATTTATCACTCCAAGCATAAGATGACCAGGGCACACTGGTGAGCAAGTTCCACAAAACTCTCACCCTGGGCAAATGCAATTTGGCAAAGCTGCTCCAATCCTCAGCAGTCTGACAGAGGAAATTCTCATGTACTTACTGTGCTGCAGTCATACTACCACAGCTGTCTCTATCTTAGCTTAAAAATGAAGTATCTGCACCCAAATGAAAT
Source organism: Corvus moneduloides (assembly GCF_009650955.1). Classification (NCBI taxonomy): domain Eukaryota; kingdom Metazoa; phylum Chordata; class Aves; order Passeriformes; family Corvidae; genus Corvus; species Corvus moneduloides. The sequence continues at coordinate 11,218,907 of NC_045488.1, read as the reverse complement.
GATTTTTATACTCTCTTTTAAAGAGAAGCATTATTTCTGTCCTCATACCATATTTGATACCTGTATAATCAAACACCAATAATCCTGGAGTATCCCCACTAAAGAATCCCCATAAGCATGGCATCCAAGTTAATCTGTTTTACTGACCCTGTTTTAAAGGCTAATCGTTAAGAAAGAAACACATTTTTTGAAATTCAGAAATTCAAAACTGAATAATTAATCACCGGATTATTTTTCCCCCTCAAATGCACCCAGTGAAGCAAACAAATCCCAGCCTGAAGTCAAAGTGAGGTGTGTCTTTCCTAGAACATGCCTGAACCAGCTCTTCTTACACTGTGATCACAAGAGAAAAACTGAACCAAAGTTAAGCACCCCTTACTTTCCTACAATAAAATCCAGAGCAATGAATGCTGGACACAAACTCCATGTTCTACCCTGGAAAATCACTGTTGTGAGAAGACAGAACTCATGCCTTCATTATAATTTACAAGTTTTGAGAAGAAACTTGCTGTCATTTTAAGGATTGCTGAATAAGGCAGGGCTGTCCATTTGGTAAAAAAAACCAAAACAAACAAACAAAAAAAAAAAAGAAACACAGAAAAAGGATGCAACAAGGCTTTCCTTGCTGTGCTTTGAAGAAAACAATTATTCAGTTTTTTTCTCAGGCAGAAGGGGGTTTTTGGCTTTGGAGACAACACAGAGATGCTCGAGCACATGACTTGGAGCAGACAGAATGCTGGTGTGATGGAACAAACAACTGTCATGCTGATGCTTTAGGAACAAAAAAATTGCTAGGATAGCATTTATCACATCTATTTAGTCTAATATTTGTCTGGATGAAGTTCTTTTTTATAAGTTGCCTGTTTCAACCTAAATAAACTTGGCATTCACTTAAAACAGGCATTTCCTTGCTTGAAACTATGAATTATTGCTTGGGTTCCTGCTTGAATACAAGTCAAGAGATTCCAGAGGCTCTCACAGATGGGAAAGTATTGATCTCATGAATTTCAGCACCTCAGGTTTCTCCACTGACTGTGACCACCAGTAAAAATCACCAGATCATTCTAAGTTCTAATGGTAAAACCTTCATTACTTGCAGTGACGAGCAATAAAGTTCTCAGATTTTTAGGACCAATTCCCTAACTGTAAAGTGAATTAATCTGAAAGATATGAACCCAATAAATTGTCAGAATCACTATTCAGAATGTAACTACCAACATCTGCAGTTAGTTTTATGATAAGAACAGAACCATAATTAGTTTTATGGTAACTGAATATCAAGCATCAGGAAAGAACTGATTTATTTCATTCTGGTCCTTTGCTTGAAGGACGAGACATTAATCAATTAAAAATGCAAATAGGTAAATAAGAGTATTTTTGTCATCAAAACTGGTGGTGGTAAACTACTCTGAGCATTTCCAGGAGGCAGGACTTTGGTAGTTTCAGTTTTTAACTCCAACTACTGTAAGAACACTCCCCTAATTGGTAACTGAGACTGTTACCTGGACCCTCCCCAGATAAAAGCATCACAGCAAGCTGCAAAGCACAGAGAAACAGGTGGAAAAGTAAATCATTACACAGAAGTTTTACAAATTGAATGAAACCAGCACATACAGAACACAGAAGAGGGAATACTTCAGACACTTCATCACCAGGCACCATGAAAATATTAAGGAACTTTGGCAGCTAAAGTCTCCAGGAGCACTAGTAGTTACTTAATCTTACATAAAACTTTTATTCAGAGACAAAGATTCCTATTAAAATTCATCACCATTACCTGCTGCAGTCTTGGAGTTGTGTTTTTCACTGTCAAGGCACTACGCCTTTGCCAGGCATCCATCAAAGCAGGAAATCATCAAATCAGCTCAGGGCTCCACGGTGCCAAGCACTACTCTAAAGCAATAGGTTATCATTTAATTTATTGCTAGCAGTTTGAAAGCCAAGCACATACTAAACTGCACCAGGGATGGGATCCAGCTTCCACAGGGTGATCCCTGGGATGAAGCCACAGAGAGGTCAGTGCTGCTTCCTCCATTTGTTAAAGAAACAGCATAATTCCAGGGAACACCATCAGTAAACACCTTCCTACTCAGCTGGCAGGAAGGATAAATATCCTGCACAGCCAGCAGACAACACCTCTGCACACAGTGCAGTGTCTTCACAATTATTGCAAGATCTCTCTCTTCCTGACTAAATGGAAAGTTAAAAAAATACATGTTCAGGGCAAGTTTTTGAGACAGCTGGTTGTTTCTTCCTCTCTTCCAAGGGTGGCACAAGGTACCAAGTGCCCTAGAGGAGGAATTCTCTCCACCCACATTTGATCAGAGAGGATCTTTCCTGTTAACTCACATTACTTCCTCCTTTCTGTACTCAAGGAAGTATTCTGACAGTGCCCTGGCCACGTGGCACTTCTGTAACCTCCCAAGTTTGAAAAGGACGCAGAGAACTCAGAGCACACAAACGCAGCCCACCTTCCCCAAGCAACAACCCCTGATGGGTGTGGAGAAACCTCAGCTCTCTCCCTGTCCATCTGAGATTCTGGGGGAAGCCACATCCAGCCCTTCTGCTGCCATGTTGTGCAGGTGAGAAAGGTTTTCCAAGGAGAATCACACCGTGGGGATGTGGGAGTTTTTCAGACTCAGGAACACCTTACCCTGGGCAAGCTCATCTGGGATCTTTAACTTCTCACCTCCCCCCAGTCCCTCACCTTCTGACAATGGCCAAAAGTTTGTGCTTGGGTAAAAGAATCCTGGCTGGACACAACAAGCCCAAATAAATGTACAGCAACACCTCGAGTCACTGCTGCACTGAACATCCTGTTCTCTGCTTCCCAGACATGCACATGGTCTTATCCACAAATCCCTGGACAGACAAGGTGTGTCACAAACACCATCCCATCACCAGATCACTTTTTGAGCCCATCACACTATTCCTTTAAGGGCTGGTTGTAGATTTTTTTTTCAGATTTTCTTTTTAAACATCCAACCCCCCATGATTTATAACCACTGCAAACATGTGCACATCACACACAGCTGGGCACTGCAGGGACAGAGCAGTGAGTTAGGGACAATGAGCAAACCTGTATTTCCTACATGCAGGTTGGGCAGGGAGGAGTAACAGATTGTGCAGAGTGAGAGCACTCAGCACACAAAGATGGACAGAAGGCATGAGGAGATTCTCAGTTCCTGGCTTTGTGGACAGCCACCTCAGCACTGAGGAAAGCGCTCCTGGAGGAGATGCATTAACATTTTAGAACACACTTGTTCTCTTGGAAGCAGTAATAGGAAGAGAAATGCTGCCTTTAGTCTGCTAGCACATAATGGCGTAACAAAAAACAGAAAATAAGTCTTTAATTAACACTGGTACTCCAAATCCCTGGGAGCTTTTTTTTAAATTCATGTTAGTGCTAAGTTGATCATACACTCAACCCTAAAGGCTACAGTTAAGCTGTTACTCAACTCTAAAGTCTAGTTCAAAGAGAGAAGAAAAAAATGTAGCAGGGGGAAAAGAAAAAAGTCAGAGTCTTTACCAGTAATTTGTCAAATATCTGTTCAAAGGCATTACTATCAGTGCTGCAAGCTGAACAATTAGCATAAGTAAAAGCATCAAAAAGTACTTTCACTTTCAGATCTCCTGTCGCATGAGGATACAAAGCTTGGGGGTTGTTTTCCAGAACAGTGACATTAATGCTTTCCCCAAGCCCACACAACTGTCAATTTAGAGAAGAAAGTAGGCAGTTCACTACAAAATTTCCATGAACAACCTCAATCAGGGAGCTGAAATTAAATATTAGGAACATGAAGACATTCTGTGGTTTTGAGAAGACAGACTACTATGTTGTGTGACTCTGCCAAACCCGGGCAACAAGACAAATTCTTATTAAACTTTTCCTTTAACAAAGAGCAGTTCACAGAATAACATGGAAGATAAACGTAATTCCAGAAGTCTCCCAGCTTAGAGTACAGGTGTCTGTCTGGGCTAACTCCAGTGCAGTCTCATAAAACTTGCAGTTAGAGCAACAACTCAAAAAAATCCAAATTCCCTATAAATGCAAAGGAGTCTGTTTTGGAAAAATACACTGGTTTTCAACCCCTGCTTATTTTCAATCCTTGCAACATGTTAGAGGATCTTTAAAAATTTCCCATGTATTTAGGTGGGATTTCTAAGTGAATTTATCATCTGAACATCACAGACTGGTTTCTTAAAGCTCATCCAGTCCCACCCCCTGCCATGGGCAGGGTCACCTTTCCCTATCCCAGGTTGCTCCAAGCCCCGTCCAACCCGGCCTTGGACACTTCCAGGGATCCAGGGACAGCCACAGCTGCTCTGGGCAGCCTGTGCCAGGGCCTCTCCACCCTCACAGGGAGGAATTTTTCCCTAATATCTAACATACTATCCACTTCCACACTGCAGTGACATAGCAGGGCATGGGGTGAAGTTTAATACTGCCAGGAAAAAAAAAAATACCCAGTAAGAGGCAGACATTCAATTAAAATCTATTTCTCAGTAAAAGGCATGTAAAACAAAACTATTAGAAAACCATTGCTCTGTCCAGAAGAGCATCCTGCTACCCTAATTTAACGTAAATTCTCATTTTTCTAAGGCTGAAAGGCATGTGTTTTAAAGAAGAAAACAGGTGACACAACTTCAAGTCTCCTGTTGAGTCTCCAACCAACAGGACAGCTGCACTTCCAAAGCTCCCTCTAGGCTGAGCTGTTGGGGGGGAATCTTTGCTTTAAGCCTCCTTCTCCTTCTCTTCAGCCTCACCACTATCCCATGAAACATTGCATTTTTCTCAACTAAGGCAAAGCACATCAATTGACACATGTGAGCTGAAGGCAGAGCTCACCAGACAGAGAAGCCTCCGCTGCCAGCAGTGGCACAGAGATTCCAAATTCATGCCCTGGGTGCCTCTTCCCACCAGATTTTTTGCAGCTGTTCCCAGCCATCCCTTCGTGTTCCAGCCCTTTGTCCTGAGTGGCAGCAGGAGCTGCCAGCAAGCCTCAGGCACCCCTTTGGCATATTGAGCTATGTGGCTAAACAATGCCACAGAGGGGGAGTTTGGGGTTTTTTTCTGAGTTAAGAGGCTTCCTCAGGACTTACTGTAGAGCTGCATTCAAAATATGCCCTAAATCAACTTTGTAATCTCAAGTCAAGAAATTCTACAGCCAAACCTTCAGAACCAGAAATCCAAGCTCTCCATCTCCCTTTCATATGCCTCTGCATCACTGATTTTTCCCAGCCAACACTACACATCATCAGGATAAAGGAACCACAGGGCAATTAACACTTCCTTATGGACAGAAAAATGAATTTCTTCACTGGATATTTAAAGCACAACACAGAGGATACACAGAACTGTAAATTCTGAACATCAGCTGACGCACATATTTGCCCAAGTCCTGCATTTCCATTGTTTCATGTCTCTGAAGTACAAGTTAAATATAATGATAAAAACAAACGATGAACACATGCAGTAATTACAGTAACAGTATCTTCCCAACTCTCTCATGTGGTAGCTACCAGCCTTTGAGGGACACTACAATAATAAAAAAGATGAAGTTACAGGATCAGTTTACAAGGCTCGTGAAAAGGCCAGGATTAAAATTGAGACTCCTCCATGCAAGGGCTGAGCCCGCAGCACAGCAGGACAAATTCCATGCAGACCCACAGTTACCACACCAGGGACCAGGAAAAGAAACTGCCAAAAACTGTCTGAAAACAGACAAAACCCCCCATAACTGGGATTCTGAGGACGCCAGGGATGGAAGGTTTGCCTGTATTTCAAATGGATGGATTGCATAACACTGAACATTTGTCAGCATGGCCATTTAGCAAAAGAAATTGATAACTTTTACTTAATATATGAATAGACTGTACCAATACATACAGAAATAGTCACATATCTATATCCAAAGAGAATATTTTTTTCCCAAAAGAATGCATTCTGCAATCTGCTGACTCATCTTCCCACCAACACAGAAAAAAGTTCTGGAAAAGCACAGAACAATGCTGAGTTGTACAGAACCCTTCAAGAAAGGGAGAAGAGTTGCCAGGAAGTTTCAAGGGTTTGCTTTAAAAACCCTTAAGGAGGTTTTTAAGAAGATACTTGTTCATCCAAAGAATCCCACACTGTTGGAATATCTCCATCCTGGTGCTCAGGATGCAAAGTAAAATAATCTGCTTCCATCCTTATTCCTTTTGCATCCCCAGTCAGGGACACCACTTGATACTTCCTGCTGCTGGATGCCTGTGGGGAGGCTGGATCCAGGTGGAGATCCCATCCTCAGCTGTCAGCAGAACTTCTCCCTGCTGGAATGCACTCTCCTCCTGCTCAGACAAGACTCAGGATGACAAAGGCTCCTCAACAGATGTTTGCCAAGAGATGCTGAGCACTGAATGAGCCTTTCCCAGTTGTTCCCTTGCCGTGGGCAGGAAGCCTTGCACTTTTGTTCCAAAGTGTAACCACGACTTTGTCTGAGTAATACTGAGCATGTATCAAAGCAGGAATCATCTGATTACTAATTTCTAGCAACACAAGTTTAGAAATTAGTTTAGAAAAAGAGACCCACTGCTTCCTCAAAAAAAAAAAAATTAAATTAAGAAGTCTTTGGAAGAAAGAACATGATCCCCAAAAATTCAGTTTCGCCAGCTCACACTGCTTCCTCCAAGAGACATTCTGGTGTTCTGGCAGTGGAATTTCCACACTTTACACAGTCCAGTCAACCCCCAGGGCAATGCTGGGAGAACAAATACAGCTGTAAAAAGGGCAACATAGGCAAAAAGGGGGAGGAGCTTTTTTACTGGAAAATTTAGAACTTAGTAATTGAAAGGGAATAAACTACCTAAAAGTAAGATGGAAAGGTTTATCAGACCTCATAGAAAATTCCTTCTCAGCTCATTTCAGAATGTTTCTCCTGTATACAGTGAAATACATAGTCAAAATCCACTCTAAAAACTGGCTGGTGTATTTTCTGCCTCATGTAAATTCCCCACAGTTTGCATGTTTGGTTTTTTTTAAGTTGGTGCTAATGCAAAACCCCTTTTTCCAGGTTAACAACAGCAGCACAGTTGTTATACCAGTAAATAATTCAACTACGTGTTGGGTTCACGCCAACCGTCTCAATCCCTGTTTTTGGCTACGAGATAACACCGGAAGGTCCCACAGGTGATTTGTTCCTCTTGAGACAGAGACCTGAGACTACTCAATTAAAAGATGTGCTACTCTGAAATTGTTGTAATTACTGAATTCCAGCATCTCTCAGTAGTCCCTCTCAGGCTCCCAGTGCTGTGTCACTTGATCCTGCCAAGGCCTGGGCTCCTGCCAGGGGAGGTGATGGTCCCATTCTGCCCCAAGCCACTCATTCCCAAGTAACCCATTTACAAATTAACTGAAAATACCGCACATTTTCAGCGGGATTATTTCCCTGGGCAAGCCGACCGTGTAGCCACCCCAATGCTGGTGGAGAGAGCTCTGAAAACTCCTCTGGGCTCCTCTGGTGGGTGAGCTCTCAGCCAGAGCAGCAGCACCAGGCAGACTCGGGCACAGCCAGGAGAGGAGAGACTTCTGGAGAAGGAGCAGGATCTTGCACAAGCTCTGTTGTGAAATCACACCTCTGTGACTGGCTGCAGACTCAGTTTAAAGGACAAGAAAAGCAGCTGGATCCATGAGTACAGCTGCACTTCCCTCACCACCCATTCTCCTCACATTTCCTCAGCAACATTTATTTTTACACCCAGTTTTTAAACTCCCCTAAACCAATTTAAGCTTTTTGAAAAAGACGTATCTTAGAAACTAAATATTCCTCCATTACCATCATTATACTTAAAACTGACTGAACATAACAAGACAGTATTAAATGTCTTAAAATCCTTCCTACATCCATAATTGTCAACAAAAAGCTGACTATAACCAGAAAGAGCTGCACAGGTCAACGTGCCCCATACATTAATTTCTGTACTACTGGTGTGCACTCAGTCATAATTTTTTTCAGCACATGTATCCAGAAATAATAGAAGTCCATGAGGTGTTGCAGGCTCTGCCTTTTCGTTATTTTATTATAACCGATCATGTGTTCTATTAGTATATTTAAGTAACATTAAAATGGCATTTCTAATTCAGTGAAGGACTATGCCAGGCTCAAGCACATTAAAAGAGAAAGCCATGCATGAATATATTTTAATCTAAAATGCACTCTCTCATATCACATGTATTTGGAAGCTTTATTAATCCTTCATTAGTAGGGGATTTTTAAAAAAGTTTCTCTTTATCTTTTTTTTTTCCCTCTAATATTTACAAGCTTGCAGCAATTCTACATGTATATTGAATGCAACTGCAATCCAACCAGATCAGTCATAAAATTCTAGGGTCTAATCTTCCAGAACACTACACACAGGCACAAAGCTCCCCTGAAGTCCAAGGAATTCCAAAGGGGAAAAAAAACTAAATAAAAAATCCACCCCAGAGGAAGGCAGAAATGACCCTGCAAGCATTAAAGTGAACAACTCTGTGAAAATCTTCCTTTCCTTTTATCTAATTGCGCATCCAAGAAAACTGATTAAAAAAACCACTCCATGGAGGACAAATCCTCTTGGAATAGGATGCACTGGGAAAGAGTCCACAATGGAAACTTAAAGCCCAAAACCCCAAACCTAAAGTCCCACAACCCCATACCTCTGATGGGACACAGCCTGCCCTTCTACTCCTAAAAAACCCAAATTGAAGCTCCCTTGAGAAAGATACTGAAAAACATGAAAATGGCAGGATATACAGTAAGTGAGCAATTGTGTATTGCAAACTGTAATATAAATTGAAGTGCAAACCAGTTCTGCATAATCCCTAAACTTTTCTTTGCCAAGCAAATACAGGGAGTTGCACTCAGAGGTCTCACCAGCCATTCAGAGACTTCCTTAAATGCAATTTAACCAGAATAAACAGCAACAACAAGAAAAGGCTGATGAATTAATACTCAACCTATGACTGGAATTTGCAGTCACCCATTTTTGCAAAATTACTCTCTGGCTTGAACAGTTCTAAGGCACAGATTTACTACAATTAAGGCTTTAAAAAGAGAAAACCCCGAAAAACCACATTGTGCCTGATGACCTGGTTTCACTCACAGTTTGCTTTAGATTTTCTTTCTTTTTAAAAAAAAATACAGTTCCTAAGGTGGTAAAAACCTATGGACAGCATCTTAAATTCCTCTCAAGGACCCATTTCTATTCAGCATATTCAGAGAAGATGCAAATTCTGTTGTCTACTTTTTTTGCTAACAGTTTTATCTAATTATACACAAACCTCCTATTGTAGCTGCCACTTCACATCTGAGATTTACAGACATCACAGCTCAGGCTTGATTTGGGAGACACAAATTGTTGCTAAAACACACACACAGTTATATTTTGAAAAGAAAAAAAGATACACTTCAATCCCACCATGTCAAAGCTCATAAAATACATAAAAGTCAGTGGCGCTCAATTTTTAAAAAGAATTGTTTCCATTTTTGTATTTAATCAAATCCCAGGCACTTTTGGAAAGTTTATGTTTTAACACCCAAGCTGGGAAAGTTGTTTTGATTTACTGAGACAAGGTAAAATGTAATGCTTCAGAGCAGTTAGTTTGACCCTTCTCTCTGACTTTTTTTTTTATTTTAAAGATGCAATTAAAGAACTTCATGAAGTACCTTTCTTTTCACGTGAACAAAAAACTTATTCTAATACAGAAAGCGGCATTATCTCAAAACCTGCTTTTTTTTCTACTTCATGTTCTGGGGCTGGGTTGGCTTTAGAGAAAAAAAGATTGGGTGAAAACTGTCAGATATTCAAAGCAACAGGGAGTCAGAAGTTTGAAAGAAACATAAATACATAAATTGGAGATTTGTTCTTGTTTCTTTTGGCTATTAAGACACTAAACTATCCCAGATCATTCAGCCAAAAGAGTTTTCTTTCTATTAATTTTCATTCAGGTTTGGTTAGGTTTTTTTTCCTTTCTCTGCAGAAGCTTCGCACAATTATATCTGTGCAGCTCTGAAGGCAGCAGAATGAAATTAGACCGCAGCTGGCCAGTGTCATCTTGGTTTCAGTGTGAGGAGCTCAGGCAGCACAGAGCTCAGAGCAGCAGAAAGGTTCAGCCCTCTCTGTGCAACCGCAACTCTGCGGGAAGTGTCAGAAACAGAAGTGAAGCTCAGGGCACAGGAAAACCTTTCAAGAAGTTGTCTCTATTGTCCAACTGGGCAGAGCCAGGGATTGGGAAGGCCCGCGAGAAAAATTATTTGTACAGGATGTTGTAGTTAAGTAATTGCTACAAGTACCAAAATCTACTGTTGCAGAGAAACATTGTGAAATTTTCATTAAAATATTTGGGATACATGTATTTAATTTTAAGTGCCCTAACTCCCTTTTATACTACCTTGCCAAGAAAACAAGGGAGAAAAAAGAGAAAAAGAAAGGCAAAAAGATAAAAGAGTCATGCACATGAGACTTGGGCCTCCTGCATACTCTTAAAGCCCTACACCACATGCTATAAGCTTTCCCTTGCTTCAGTCAATGAGTTCCCATCACCAAATAAGGATGAAAACAGAGGACAAGACACACATGTGAAGCAGGACATCCTGAATCATCCAGCCCCTTCTTTCATTTCCTCCCTTTCCCCTTCCTTTCTGCCAGGAAGTCACAGTATCAGAAGTGCTCATTCCTAAAAGCATTAATAAGTCACAGAACCTTCCCCCTCTGACAGTGAGAAAGTCTCGGAATTCCAGCACACAACTCCCCAGGGCCCATGCACATCCGTTTGGTTTTGTGCCAAAATTGCCTTTGGGCCTAAATAACTTCCTTCCTTCTGGATGCTTGGGTCCTTCATGCACTTACAGACAGGAATCTCATCGCCTCGCTTGGAATCTTCCCTTTTGCTTTGCCAAGTCATTTGAGCTCCTTCCATGCTTTCCCGTCTCTGAAGAGCAGGGAGGCATTTGGAGAAGGACAGGTTTGTGTATGTAACGAGTAAATGGAGCCTCATATAGCCAAAATTCCATGATAGCAGGCTCAGAGCTTTAGAAAATGTTAATATGGCAGTGCAGGGACGCACGGCATACTTGGAACGCCTGGCGATGCACAACAGCCTCACAAACACCTTACTGAGGAATTCAGCCAGTGACCAAAGGGGGAAAAAACCCAGAGCAGGAGAGGGGAGAAAAATAAACAACCTTACAGATTAAGGAAATGAAAAACAAAACTGTTTTCAACTTAATTCCAAAAACATTTCCAAATTATGATGCAACTGCTCTTTGCTATTTGAAATCTTTCACAATGAGGGCTTAAAATTAGCAGGATGAGGGGATATTTCCATGATTAATTAATCCTGGCTGTATATAGGACAACTGGTTGCTGAATTTACTTTCATTAAGCTACTTCTTTTAAAAATACTGGACACCTCAAGCCTGGCAAAAGCTGGGCATAAGGTCTTGTGTGTGACACACATCAGAAGTCTGGGGAACACACACACAGACCCCAGCCATATCAACACACAGTGCAGAAAATGAAGCAAGGCAGTTCATCAGTGCAAAAAAGACTCAGCACTCCCAGGAGTCTCCAAAGGCTTCCAACAAGTACATTAGTACCATACACATAAAAGCAATTTAAAATTAATGACACTTCTTGAGGGAAGAGATACGATATTGAGTATATCAGGAGCAAGGTGATTTACAGCAGGTACTACAAGCAGCAAATGATTGGTGTATCAGATTTATTCTGTAGAACAAGACTAAAATGCAAAGAGATCCCTGAAGACTAAATCAACATATTCCCAACTGCCTTGAGAAAATCGACTGGAAAGTGCTACCCAAGCAAATTTTAAAAAAACAGTATTTTCCCCCTCTCAATCCAGAACAAAAGCTGTGTAATATTCATATCATAATGCTTAGATACAATCAGTAACTTCTGCCAAAGAACAGTTTTTAAACAGCTCATCTCTCAGTTAATCATCAAAAGAGTTTACTAGAAATGTCACAGCTGGAGCTGCTAGATGCTGAATGTTTTATTTTTCGGGAGGTATTTACTTGGTTTTGGGGTTACAGTTTTTTTGTGGTTGATCTGGTTTCGGTTGTTTGATTATTTTTTAGATGTTTGGGTGGTTAAACGAGATCTGAGCCTGTCTGAAAATGTGGCACTGATGAATACAGAGCACTTTAAAGCCCAAGACTTGCACATGTCACTGCAAGCCTGCCTCACATCCTCTCTGTCACCGTGGTACAACAGCACATCGCAGCTCAGTTTACATCTCCCAGAGAGGACCGAACTGACCATACAGGGGCAGGAATGTGCTCCTCCAGGACGCACCTTTGTTTCAAGGCTCACTGAAGAGCCAGCCTAACACCTTTGTCTAAAAATCAAGGTGTGAACAGCGATCCGTGAACCTCAAATGAAAACCTTCTGTAACATTTCATCACTTCGAGGTGCTGGTGTTGTGTCTGCCTGACTGAGGCCACCCTGCCCACCCACATCCGTGAGAAACGTGCAACAGAGGCTTCATCAGCAACATGCAACCATCCAATATTCAGTATTTTTTCCCCCAGAAGTGTCCCCGTGATTAGCTCAGCCCTTCCCACATTTACAGTGTCATGCTTGTGTTGCACACAGAGGAGCTCCGAAGCTGTTTCTGCCGTACCCAGCACAACATGTCAATTAGTGAAGAACAGATTTACTCAAACTAACGATTGTTTGGGTTAAAGCCAAGGACGAGGCAAAACAAAACAAAACAAAACACCTTTTCTACAAACCTGCGGGTTCCAGCATAAATTCTCACACACACACGTTTATGAAATATGCCATCGGAAACGTAATTGGGGATTACTAGGTAATTATATAAGCTAAGAACCCCGCAGACACCATCACGGACTATGAGAAAGGAGTTATACAAGTTTCCCCCTGTTTTTTCACCGGGTTTTTTTTCCCTCGCGTATGTGACAGAAGTTTGTTTATAGCCGAAGGCACCATCCACTTACTCCGCGGAGGAGACTCTGAGTATCTCCCACCCTGGGGTACCCCGGGAATCCCCGCCTGTGATGTTTGTGGCAGCCGGGCCGGGCGGGTGCGGGGCAGGACGGGCTCGGGAGCACCGCACCCCGCGGACAGCGCTCGGCCCGGGCCGGCCCGCACCCCCCGCCCCCGGCTCCACTCACTCTGCAGAGCTGGTCCCGTTTACGGCGGATCCATCCGGAGCGGGGTTCAGCTGGATCGGCCCGGGCTTCTTCTTCGGCATCTTCGCCCGCACACGGCGCGCAGGGGAGCGGACGGAGCGGCCGCGGCCCCACTTCGGACAGGTCCGAGGGACTTCCTGTGGCGCGGCAAACTCGGGGGGGAGCTCCCCTGTCTTGCGGTGCCCCCGCGGGCTGCGGGCAGGTGACCGGGAGACTCCCAGACACCGCTCCGAACGCTCCGAGCTCCGGTGGGCACTGCCCGGGATCGGGATGTGCCCGGCCGGGACCGCGCCGGCGCGCGCCGCCCGCACCGGCCGCGCGCATGCGCGGGGAGCGCGCGCACGCGCACGGCGGGGAGCGAGGCCGGGGGGGAAGCTCTGCCCTCACAGCGCTGCTGCCCTGACCCAGCCCTGTCCGCGGATCAGGGGCGATATCGGGAATAATCCTTCCCTGTGACGGTGGGGAGGCCCTGGCACAGGCTGCACAGAGGAGCTGTGGCTGCCCCATCCCTGGAAGTGTCCAAGGCCAGGTCGGACGGGTCTTGGGCAACCTGGGATAGTGGAAGGTGTCCCTGCCCATGGCAGGGGGTGGAATGGGATGGGCTTTAATGTCCCTTCCAACCCAACCTATTCTATGATGACTTAAACAGAGCACTGCCTTGCTTTAACATCAACTTGCTTCCACAAATCGATAAAGACCTGGTTGGTTTTTTTTTAATTATGCTACTTAATACTAAAGGGCGTGTGAACTGCAGTATTACAAGCATTGGAAGCAGAGGGATCCCAGAGGAGAAGCAACAGCAAACAAGCAGGACAATGGTGTCCTGTGACAGCTCGGCTGGACCTGGGCAGCTGGAACAGTGCCGGTCAGTCAGCCCAGGACACGTGGGGCCTGTCACCAGCCAGGGCTGGCTCACGGGCCAGCAGGGCACGTCACTCCTTGGACAGGACGACTGGGCGTCCTTGCTCCAGTGGGCTCTTCTGGGGTAGCAAAATTGCTTTGAGATCAATATATATCCTTGCTACAGTCAGTAGAATGTGTTCTTCCATGTCAATTCTCTTTCCAAGAGGGAGAATTTAAACCTAAAGATTCTGTTGTTTAGTTGTGGATCTTGCAGAGGGCGAGGGGCAGGATATGGAATATTAAAGCACCCAATGGCCCTGTTTGGATAAGAAAACCAATCTGGACACACACATGCATTAACTATGACACATACGTTAATGATTTGATAAGATTCAGGAGGTAAAAGGAGTTCCGGGCATTTGACTTCCGTGAACAGAGTGACGTTACAATCCTGACTCTACTTCTGAGATCTGTAAAGAACTTTGCTAAAGTTTGAGTTGCTTTATAAGATTAATTTCTCATTGTCTGAATCCAGCAGAAGTCAGCTGAAAACTCTTTTAAGGCCTGTAGGAGTTACACAGTGAGAAGGGCTTGCGGAATTCTTCTGATTTCTGACACAGCTGAGAAATTCTTTCTGCTGCTACTGTACATTTCTGTACCACACAGTGCTCCATCTGTCAACAAACCTAACACATTGAGCAGAAAAGACTCTGCAGTTACTCATAAATTTGCTTAAGTAATAAATGAAACCTCTCACAGACACACGTGAGGCAAGAAGTGAAGCAGCACCAAGTAGCTCAGCACTAAGGTGGAGGTAATGGCTTGGTATGGGTAAAAGAGTGAAAAAGCAGTTTCTTTAGCAGTTCCGTTTTTTTCCTGAGATTTCCTAATAGTCTTTTTCATATACAAGACGTGAATACACCACTTGAATGAATAATACCTTTCCAGCAGTGGACAGGTTTTATATTCCAATGAGTTGATTCAGACACAAAAAGAAGTGCAGAGTAAATTTCATAACAAAATTTATACTGTAAATACTTTGGATAAAGAACCAGCCTGAATTCTGTGTAATTTAAATTTTTTGTGGTTTGCAAAAGTAAAATTATATTTTAATCAAAGTAATCATTAATGTTTTTACAGAAACTGAAATGATGAACAAATTTCCCCATGTATAATGCAAAAATGCTAAATATTTCCTATCATCTTACCCATTTCTAAAGTATAACAAAAAAAAGATTAAATTATTTTTTTCACAGCTTTGCCAATAAAAACATATTCCCTCCATCCAATTCCAGATATTAAGGGACAGCTCCCTCCTCTGGAGCGCTTTATCCTTGCACTGAGAACACTGGACTGTGGAATTACCGATTTCATTAATCTCTTTTAAAATCCCTTTGACCAAAGCACAAAAACCAAACATATCTTGGATTGACTGTATCTAGAAATAAATTCACAGGCATATGGATTGATGCTACTGCAGAAATAATTTCTGTGCTGTCCTCTGTAAAACAAATAAGTTTAACTTCAGGGCATTTGTAACTAAAAATTAAGTACATTTCCCCAGCCAAAACAGAACACATGTTTTGGGAATTTGAATATTCTCCATGGAAGGAACTGTGTTTTTCTCTACAAACAGGTGTTTCTGGAGGTGAATCACATAGGAAAAGATGAAGAAAAAATAGAAGCCACTGTAATTTCAGTGAGAGGCTTCTGTGCAGGGAGACTTTCTGATTTATTGATTCCACCACAGCTTGGAAAAATAGAAATAATTCGTCTCTGTAAATAGAAGGGGAACAAAGAAGCTTGTCTTCATTACCACTTTTTTCCTCTTACAGAAACCGAAATTTTGCCTAATTTCTTGCATGAAAAGAAAACCACAATTACTATATAGATCAATTGCATCTAAATTAAACCAACTTTTCAAACTCAATTGTCACATAAAGCTGCATATTTTACTGCCAAAACATAGGCACACAAACTTCTATTTGCAAGATTTAATACTTAATCAATTTAGTGGTTAGCACAGCAAGTTAGGGAAATAATTAGTCCCATAAAGCAATGGAATTTAAGAAGTCTGGTTTGAATTTGATTGAAATTGGCCAACAGGATCAGAAATTATTTGAAGGGAGCTGACAGACAGCCTGACGGAAATCACAACCTGCTTTGCACCTTATTTTCCTCAAGAAATAGGGATTTAAAAGAGCACTGTGCATCAGAACACAATTTAAATGCTTTGTAATATACTAAAAGCCTATAAATTAGTGTTTGAAGTGTCCACATAATATAAAATTTAGATTAGATTAGCAAGGTATAAATATAAATAAGTATAAATCACAAATATCTGAAATTTGCTTAATCCTTAAGATGTGACTTCCCACTAATACAGATACAATAGGAGCAGTTATGCTGGGGGTTTATGGCATGAACAGCTTTGCCAACATAGTATTTGGAGGTTTTCTTGCCGAGCAAATGCTGCTCCCTTAGGAATAAACCCCTTCAAGCGTGGAAGCAGGCAATTATCCATTTGACAGATTTGCTTTGCTGTATATTACGTGTAACAAAGCAGGAAATGAGACTGAAGTATAAAATAAGGTGCTAATTTTCTGCAGTTTTTCTAATGAAATTACAGGAATCAAACAGAAACAAGCAGTAATATTTCCTTTTCACCTAAACTAGAAACCAGAAGTGTTTTCTAGAATAGAGGCAACCTGTGGGGGGTTTTTTGTTTGTTTTTTCCTGACTTATTATTTTAGCAGCATGTGGCTGGTTATTCATTTCCTGAGGAAAAACCAATAATCAATGCCTGCCAGCATTTGCTTTTTATTTAATTAGGAACATAGGACTGGAAAGAACCACCTAAGTCATCAAGTCCAGTTTCTAATTAAACACTCTTCAAAAATATTGATTCATCAAAGTTGCATAAATATGGTGGGTTTTATAACCCTGCATCTTCTGCAGAGATTGTAAGTGATCTTCTGCTTTTTTTGTTTGTAAGGACTTTTAGTACAAAGAGTGACTATTATTTTCAATACAAAGAGCTCATTGTGTAGATATTTGATTTTCAGTAATTTCATATGACACAATTACAATATTTTGTGCTGGAAATTAGCAGCACTTGATCTAAGATTATTATTAAATCTCTGTGTTAATTTTCATACTTCAACTGCCTCAGTCGATTGAAGAAATTTTCCATATCTAAAAAGATAAGATAAATGGATTCAGTGCTAAAAAATCCATTAGTATGTTCTCCCTATATTTAATGTATTCTTGATGCTGCAGCAATGGGGAATACACATTTTAAACATTAACTGTTAAAATAATTTTAACCAGAAAGTAACTGCAATTGATTTTGTCATATTAGAAGGAATACATTAAATTATCAGAAACATTGTATGTCAAATTTGAATTTATAGAGAAATAAGGGGAAACCAATTCCTTTAATGGATTAATATTTTACATTAATTTATATAGTTTTGTTTAAATGAAGAGACTATAATTTAAGTCAGATACATTTCTATGGACTGAGCTGTAAAAATATGAGAACAATTTACAGCTCCAACTGCATTGGAGACGGGAGCCTCTCCTGTTGTTCCTGCAGCCCAAATCCTTACATGGCATTTTATGTGCACAGCTGCCAAACCTCTGAGGGCTCTGCATGTTTATTCCAGCCTGGACAACTGCAAACTGTTCAGTTTTAAATTACCAGAAGGGTCTGTCTGGAGATGAGCTTGGGATCACTCCCTGTCCTGGTCCTTTCCTTTGAGACGGGGTGAGAATCCCTGACCTGGACTGGGAATTGTGTGGCCACAGGAATAGAGCAGCAATTCTGGCCCTGTGCTGGGCACTGGGGAGGAGCACCTCGAGTGCTGTGCCCGGCCCCTCAGTTCAGGGAGGACACTGAGGGGCTGGAGCGTGTCCAGGGAAGGGAACGGAGCTGGGGAAGGGTCTGGAGCCCCAGGAGGGAGCTGGGAGGGGGGCTCAGCCTGGAGAAAAGGAGGCTCAGGGGAACCTTCTGGCTCTGCACAACTCCCTGACAGGAGGGGGCAGCCGGGGGGGTCGGGCTCTGCTCCCAGGGAACAGGGACAGAATGAGGACATCGTCTTAAGCTGCACCAGGGGAGGTTCAGGTTGGACATCAGCAGGAATTTCCTCACAGAAAGGGTATTCAGACTTTGCAAGTGGCTGTCCAGGGAGGTTTTGAGTCCTCATCCCTGGGGGTGTCCAAGGAACATCTGGACATGGTACTCAGTGCTCCGGGCTGGTGATAAGGTGGGCATTGGGCACAGGTTGGACTTGATGGTCTTGGAGGTCTTTTCCAACCTCAGTGATTCTGTGATTCTCTGAAGCGACAGGGGGCTCAACAGGCACTGTTTTAAGTCCCATTTCTGGGGGTGACTCATCATGGGGCTTTGTAACATTGGATACTTCAAATTAAACACTAATCCCCAGCACGTTTTCCCTGACAAGGCAACACTGCAGGGGGCTGGAGGTGCTGGTGGATGAGACATTGGTCGTGCCCCAGTCATGTGCAGTGGCAGCCCAGAAAGCCAAGTGTATCCTGGGCAGATCCCACGGGAAGGGCAGCAGGTGAGGGGGAATTCTGCCCCTCTGCCCTGCTTAGGTGAGATCCCACCTGCAGAGCTGCCCTGGCCCTCGGGCCCGGCACAGGAAGGGGAGTGAGTCCAGAGGAGGGACCTAAATAATCAGAGGGATGGTGCACCTCGCCTGTTGGGAAAGACTGAGAGAATTGTGATTGTTCAGCCTGGAGAAGAGAAGCTCTGGGGTTACCTAATTGTGGCCTTCCAGTACATGAAGGGAATTTACAGGAAGGATGGAGAGGGACTATTTACAGGGGTCTGGAGAGACAGGACAAGGGGGAATGGCTTCAAACTGACAGTAGGTTTAGATGGTTAGGATGAAATTCCTCCTTGTGAGGGTGGTGAGGTCCTGGCACAGGCTGCCTAAAGAAGCTGTTCCCTCCCTGGAAGTATCTAAGGCCAGGCTGGACAGAACTTGGACCAATCTGGTCTAGTGGAAGATGTCCCTGCCGACAGCAAGCGGGCTGGAACGGGAATGAGATAATCTGCCATGTCCCTTCTCACCCAGACCATTCTCAGGTCCCACGCCCAAGCCCTGGGATCGCCTCAGCCGCCCCGCCCCGCCCACTGCGTTTTGGCGCCAAAACCCCTGAGCCGCCGCGGCCGGGAGCTCGCGAGACACGGGACTCTCGCGGGACTTGGCGCGCACGGGGGTGGCTCCGGCCCCTCAGCCCGCCCCGCGCTCCCGCCCGGCCGGAGCCGCTCGGAGCCGCCCGAGAAAGGGCTCTCGAAAGAGTGCTCTTGCTGGTATCGGCTCAGCCCAGCCCCGCTCCGGACGAGGTCTCTGGAATTAGCTTCACTTGAGGAGCCGGAAAAGGGGAATCCTCCTCCAGGCGGTGTTTCGAAGTGGGTGAGCTGTAAATTTGGCGAATTGCCACCTCGAAGCCTTTGGTCAGGGATGTGAGTAGCACGCGGCTCCATGGATAAGCGCTGTGGTCAGAAATCCCTTTATTTTGGTTTATTCCTGCCACACCCAAGTGATTTTTGACGAGTTGAAGCATGACTAGCCCTTATTTTATTCGGCTCAGCGAGGGTGGGTTGTGTTATCCTCTGTATGGTATCTGCTGTTTAATTTGCAGGATGATCTGGCTGGCAAATCTTTTTCTGAAAAACCTTAAAATACTATCTATAATTGACGTTTATCTGCCTCTGTGGAAGCCTCGCTGCTTCTCTTTAAATGCTTTTGCTGTTTTCTGCAGGAGGGCAAAAAAGGCTTCTGTGGCAATGATAGATCCTTTAGAGAACAACTTGTTTGATCTTCCTGATTATGATAACACTGAAGATGAAACGTTCCCACCTCTTCCACCTCCTGCCTCTCCGGGAAGAGACGATGCTGAATGGGCTCAAGCTAATGGAGGTGAACACCGGTGACCCCTAAAAATCCCATTTGAATGCTGTGCAATCGAAATTATTGGTGTTGAACTTCACTGCATTGAGTTCACTGCATAAAAATAGGCAGAAAACAAACTGTAAACTTACATAGTTAATCATGCGATGCTTTCCAGCTAGTGGGAAAAGTTTATTTTTGTAGATTCCATGAAAATATGTGCACAAAGGAATCTTTATAAAATTCAAGCTCTTCTGACAAAATGTTGGTAGAGGTAATTATACAGCAATGATCTATTACTCTTTGTGACTTGGCTTCTAGGAGAGATAAGAGTATTGGATGCACTATCAATTCACTTATCAGAAATACAAGTAGAAACTTAAAATGTACGCAGTGCAATTCTAGGTGATGGCAATTGCATTGAATGCTTAAATTATGTCATTTTTTCCCCTGGATCCAGATGGAAACCAGCAGTCCCAAACAAAGGATTCTGCTGTGACCACACAGAAAGCAGTTAAAAGACCAAGGCCTAGATTAGATGCCCAAAGGTAACTTTATACAGAATATTTCTTTGTGTGATGAGTTTGGTGTAGGGCTGTGGGAGATGATTAAGGTACCTCTAAAGCTGGTCTAAGTTCTTTATAATCAACAGAAAGAATCCAAGCTTTAGGCTGTTTCAAGGAATGTGAGCGTTTTTTCCTTGTTTGGGTTTTTTTACTTGTTAGTTGAAAGAAAGAAGTGTGGGTTTCAAATAACTTTGCCCATTTCCTATTCTCAGGTTAATTTCAGAAAGAGGGCTCCCAGCCCTGAGACACATGTTTGACAACGTGAAGTTCAAGGGTAAAGGGCACGAGGTAAGACCTGGTGAGCTTTTGTTTTGTTTCCTGGGAGGTTAATGTAGATTTGATAGAGTGCTGCCCATCTGATACAGGGAGAAAGCTGGTTAGCCAGCTCTCCAGCAGTATCTGAACAAACTTGAATGCTTTAAGAAAACCCATCTTTGATCATAAAATTCTTTTCCTCAACTCTAAAAGTAGAACATCCCATCTGTGACTCTTGTATTGTCCATAGAAGTAGGATTTTGAATTTCAAGGTTTCAAAAAAAAAAAAAAAGTGACATACCACTTGAGCAAAGAAAAATCAGGACTTTCACTACAAGCTTTCTTATTGTTTTGGAGGCGCTTAAACATGCAGAGCTTATTTTCCTTTACATGTCATTATAGAGTTCGTTGTAGACAGGTGAGGGTCAGTCTCTTCTTCCAAGTAACAAGCAATAGGACAAGAGCAAACAGCCTCAAGTTGTGCCAGGGGAGGTTTAGATCAGTTATTAGGAAAAATTTCTTCACCAAGAGTGTTGTCTGGCTCTGGGCAGCCTGTGCTGTGGACTCATCATCCCTGGGGGGATTTCAAAGACGTGCAGATGTGGCACTTGGGGACATGGTTTAGTGATGGCCTTGGCAGTGCTGGGGGAGTGCTTGGACTCTGTGATCTTAGGACTTTTCCAACCCAAACAGTTCCATGATTCTCCTGACACACTTGCAAGGAGACCTGTGCATCTCTGGTTTTTGGAGAGCATTCATGGTATAAATGTTCTCCTTACCATTGGAGGCACAAAGAAACTGGGCAGTAGTGCTGAAAGGTACAAAAATCTTTCCTAGATCAGGTTATTTTGATGTATCTGCATTCTAAACATAAGAATCAATGCCAGCTGTGCCCCTGTGGATTTATTTCAGCCTGGGTTCAGCCCTGATTGTTTAAGGACAATGCTTCAGGACCTGGCAGATGTTTTACAGGATATGCAAATACTCCCCTGAACTTGTATCACTGCTGTTCTCATAGCCTGAGATTATGCTTACACTGGATTGTGGGAGGAGGAAGGAAAGGTTACCCACACATTCATACTGCTTACATTTTCCAGAGACTGTCAATCTGCAGATGCTTCATGTTTTCAGGATTTAGTGTCCTGTTTACCTCTGCAGTCTCCTGACTTTGTCAGGTTTAGTAGCTGGATGTTGTCTTTCTTGCTCTAGGCAGAGGACCTGAAGACACTGATACAACATATGGAGCATTGGGCTCACAGACTGTTCCCAAAACTGCAGTTTGAGGATTTTATTGACAGAGTGGAGTCTTTGGGAAACAAAAAGGAAGTTCAGGTATGAATTGTTTCTGTCAGTTTCTCTTCATGCTGTTTGGAATAGTGCAAGTGGTACGTTTAGGAGATCAATTATGCAGCAAAAGAAGACTTAGGTTGTGCATACTGCTAAGAAGTATAATGTTATTCAAATTAATTTCTCTCAGTTTAGAGCTTTGTCTGGTATTTAAGTTTAGATACAACCTTTATGTATTTGAAATAATACTTTGGAGAATGCTTCAGCATTTTCAGGACATCTTTAACCACAGAAAGTTGCTTAAGAGTGCTGGAACTGGGTGGGTTTGGGGGTTTTGTTTGGTTGTTTTTTAATGTTTGAACCTGCAAAAGAAGACTGGTAAAGAATTCAGCTTCACCTGGCTAGGTGATAGATGCAGGACTGGGAAGATGATCCACAGCATTGAAGGTGTGTGTCTCAAATGGACATTGAGTGAAAGGAGTATTTTCTTCAGAGTAATACAGCATAAAATGAAATTGCTGTGGTTTTCCCATACTCCCAAAGTTGAACATAAAAACTTGCTACAGATGAAGTACCAGTGTTTTAATCTCCTATTTGCAGACCTGCCTAAAGCGGATTAGACTTGATCTTCCTATTTTACATGAAGACTTCAAAAATAATGAAGGTATGCTCTCTCTGCTGTTTGTTCAGTACTTCAGTGCTTAAGGTTATTTACTTCCCTTGCACTGACCAGAAGTGAATGGTCATGATACGCTTTTCTCATGCAGAAGAAGTTGCTGAGAGGTCTCTCCTTTAAAACCAGGCTTCTGTGAATCTTATGATGACAAAACTGAACTGGTACATAAATATGCACATACTTGCACATAAGTATGTGAAAATAAATAAAATTGTATGGTCTGCTGAAAGGAAATGGAAAATGGGTATTAACCAGCATTGTTAGAAATATTCTTCAAAAAACCCTCCAGAAATGCAGTTATTGAGCACACAGGTTTGTGTTGCACTCTCACATGAGTGCAGTCTGGAGAACTCTTGGATCTTACAGAAGGAGGAATCATAAACATCCTCCAGAGAGTTGCAGTGCAGTCAGGGTGTGGTGCCCTTCATAGGCAAAGTACCTGCTAATGTGGGGGGCACTGTTATGTCTGTCAGTTCTGGCACACAGCTGCTGGGAGCATTCCTTCTTCCAGGATCAAAACCCAGCATTTACTGAGGACATAAGTCAAGAGTCTCTTCCAATCAGATAGAAATTAGACATAAACAATTTTTTTAATTAAAAGAGGAAGCTTCATGTGATAGTTAGAAACTTTAGCAGCAGAAAGGAGGGAATTTCATTGTCATTCCTAAGGACCTTGTGCAGGTTTTCATACCTTCACTGTGAGTGTGATAGTCTTGAGAGTGTTATCTACCCCTTGTCCTGTTTGTCTTCATGTGAACCTCAGCCAGTGCCTGGGAATGGTGTTTTGGTGGATGAGTTCATGAGTGGTAGGATCTGGCCTCAGCTTGGGGCAGTTGGTGACACGTGGCTGTCTTCACTGCTGCTGCATTGGTGAGAACTGCACTGCAGCCAGAAGCAGCCACGCACAGCAACACGAGTGGTTCCTGCCGACAGGGTCTGTAGAGTGATCAGATGTTCTGTGCGATGGTTCCATACACTGGGCTTTAAATGTGTTGTTGAGCTGCTCCTGAACTGTGTGACTGAGTGCACTGCTACAGCTGCCCAGCCTTCAGGGGAAAAGCTAGAGCAGGCATCTCACAAGTGTGAAATAAAAATTCAAGCTGGGGCATTGTATTAACAACCCAACCCTTTTGTCAGCTCACCTTTCTATTCACAGGCTTAAAGTGGTGCAGAGGCCTTGGGCACTCTTTCGAGAGTGCTCTGCTGCTCTCTGGGTGGTGAAGCTTGTCTAACTGAACCGCCTCCACCTTGCACATTTCAGTGCTGGCAGATGAATAAATATCTCTGTAATAGAGCACACTGAGTTCAGAACAGTATTCAGTGTGTGTGTTCAAACCTCTGCTTCACAGAATGCTGGAAGGGTTTGGGTGGGAAGGGACCTTAAAACCCACCCTGTTCCATCCCCTGCCATGGGCAGGGACAGCTTCCATTGGTGCCATCCAGCCTGGCCTTGAAAGGTTGGAATTCCTGTAGCTACTCCTGCCACTTCCTTAAGGAGAGTGTTTTATTAGTAGGGTTGGGAGGAAAATTACCTGGCCCTAAAGATTGCCTGGAGTTCCTGTCCCTTTTGACCCTTCAAGCACAGCTCCTGTTGCTAATTCAGTGTGCTGTGCCTCTTTACACTCAGGCATTGATTATTCTGTGTGTGTGAGCTCTGAGCACTTGTTGTGTCCTTTGAATATTGGAGATGTGGGCCTAGGCAGAAAATTGCCCATTAAAATTATATTATACAATGATCTTCAGCTGTCAATACAAAATGTAGATCATAGAAATGGTTTCAGAATATTCTCTTGACTGACATGTAGTCAATCTCTATGGGTTAAAGGTGTTGATTCTGCTCTTCTTCCCCCTGCCAACCCTTGTTCTTAACCAGAAGGAGAAGGGGAAAGCAATGGACTGGATCCAGCTGCTGAAGATGCACATTCCCGCTCTGGAAATGCAGAAGAACTGAATTCCCTGCCTGGTACAACTCTGACAGAGGAGCAGCAGGAGCGGATGAAGAAGAACCGGCAGCTGGCCCTGGAGCGGAGGCAGGCGCGGCTGCAGGGCCACAGCCAGTCCCAGCACCAGGGTAAGGACCCCAGTTTCAGTGAGGGCAGTGGCCTGAGCTGCTGGGTCATGGCTCTGTTGGCTTTTCTAGTAAGTGCTGTAATGTGTAACTCTCATATTTTAACAGTTTTCCTGTAGTTAAACTCCAGAGCCGTCACTGCTCCCCTGCTTGTTGTGCCAAGCTGTGACAGTTTTGTCTTGGTGAAATGCAGCTCACCCTGTTACCTTTGAGCTGCCTTTGCCACAGACTGGGATTCTGGTGATGGAACCATCAGTTAAACACAGCAAGTGTCTGCTTATGGTTTTTCTTTCTCTCCTCAATAGAGCTCCCCAGTAGTTACTCAGAAGAGGAGTTTGACAGCCCAGTTATTCAGGATCCCACTGACCTTATTGAAGACACTCAGGTTCCTGCAGCCAAGGATGCTCTCACAGCTGAAGAACTGGAATGTGCCAGGGAAGAGCAGTAACTTCCCCACACTGTGAATGCCTTTCTTGACCAAAAGACCCTCGTGCTTTAAGTACTGTCATTATACTGAAATGTTGCTGGCTCTTGGCACTCCAGAAGCTTCAGGGAAGTCTTTCCCATGGCACCACTGCAGGACAGAACTCTTCCCTGGAAGCTGCAGAGGAGCAGTTCCATACACCAGCAAACAGAACAAAGTTCTTCAGTTGCACTTGAGCCTTCTTTTCCACCTCCCAAAATGGTTTTTTTAGGAAATGTTTATGAGTTTTTGGACCTACTTTGAATATAGTTTATAATTTATGTCAAACTGAATTAACTGGGATGTTGATGGATTAAGTTGCTATTAAAGTTGTGGGTTTGGGGTTTTTTTTAACAGGGATACTGGATTTTTTTTAAACTGCTTATCCATTACTTATATATTTTTCTTATAAAATGGAAGCTATTAAATTTCAGAAGTCAAACCTGAAATTCTTGTATGAGGCTCTTACAAGGCCAGGCCTCCCACACTTCCCCATCCCTTGGGTCAGACATCTCTCCCCAGACAAGTACCTCCCCTCAGGGAACAAGACCTTCCTTACCTGATCCTGCTCTCTGCTTGAAGCTCTGCTTCATCCTCTTCTTAGAGTCTTGTTTTTCCTTACACAACAGCTTTTCCCTTTTGTGGAATGAAGGGGAATCACCCCTTCCAATAGTAAAAAGTACTGAATTTCTAGACACTGAATTAAGCCACTACCCTCAGGGTACCAGGTGTTATTTTATGAAGGAATTTGCTTTTTATATCCTTGTAGGGAAGAAGGAGGTATTTAGGTTTTAAGAACCTAATTTATGGACAACATGAGCAAAGTAATTTTTTGAATGATACTTAAAATAATTCACAGCCCAGTGTCTTTAGTCTGAAATATGAGCTTTATCAGGTAAAAAATCTTTTCATAACTCACCCATACCCATAATCAGATAAAAATAATTCTTATTTAAAATAGACATTGAGCTTAGTAAAAGAACACTTGAATATTTAAATAAACTGCTTTTTAAAAAATCCCCCAACCACTTGTGCACAGTGAACAGGAGCAGGACAGCCCCAGGCAGCCGGTGGCAGTTCCCAGTTCACATCGTGATGTCCTCTGTCACATCCAGCAGTGCCAGCTCCCGGATCTCCTCCAGCAGCTGGTACAGGCTGGGCCCCTTGGTCTGGCAGAACTCCTGGGACTCCTCATCCATCACTTCCACCCTGGCTCTCTCTTGGGCACGCTGGGTTTCCTCTGCAGACTGGCTGACTTCTTTCACCAAGTCAGATTTCACCACATGGAAACTCTTCTGGGCGGCCTCTGTGTCCGCAGTGTGGTGCGGTGCGTTCCTGATGATTTCCAGCTTGATAGTGTCAGCGTGGCAGCGGGAAGTCTGCACGAGGATTCTCACCTGGAAAGCAATATTTTGTTTATATTTCTGATGGTGCTATTTCCTTTTCCTCCTCTCTGATGAGATACTCACTGTGATGTGGTCGAAAAGGCTCAAGGTCACTGAGTCTCCAGTAGTTGTAGTGGAGGTGATTTTATGCTGAGAGCGATGGAGGGACCCAGGCTTCCACTGGCAGTTCCCAGCCCCTTGACAGGAGATGACCAAGCCCTCTTTGTTTTTCATGTAGGCAGCACCTTTGATTCCATATCTACAAAAAAGCAGAGAAGCTGTTCTAACCGTTTTCAGCCTTTTCAGGTGTCTTAATTTTGAAACCCACAGGCTGGCTGAGATTGTAGAAAAGCAACAGGAAGGGGTGGGCACGGCAGCCTGATAATCCTGCTCCAGGGATGCTGATAGGTGGTGTCACAGAAACCCAGATTTGAAAACAGCGTGGAGACAGTGACTGAAGTGTTCTGAGAGCAGTAAAGCAAAAGTGAAATAGTCAGTGATCCATTATCTTAGTGCTGGGTGGGGCCTGGAATGGCTCAGTGATGGGAAAAGAGCAGCTTTACAGGTTTTTCTGGACAGACAGTGAGGAGACAAGTTCTCCATTAAAAAAAAGCTACTTGAAGAGCAGCAGCATGTTTGCCCTGGGCTCTCTCTAAGGCAGCCTTTCCTGGCTGGGGAGCTTCTGGCTCTTGAGCCTCACAGCCAACCCTCTGGAATGCTGGAGACGACACATCTGCATTGAGCTGGTTTATACCCAGGCTGTGCCCTCCCAGCATTCCAGTAACACCAGGTGTTATTTCCCAGCCCATTCCCAGCCGTGCCAGGCTCACCGGGGGACGAAGACGAGCACGCCGTTGGTGCGGATGGAGTAGACGACCCCGTCGGCCACGCAGCGCTCGTCGCTCTCGGCGCTCCTGTCTCGGAAGTACATGCACTGGAAGAGCTCTGTGGACTGCTTCTGAGCACGCTGCGCTGCCTGTGAGCACCCCGCACACAAAGAGAGACAAAAACCTACATAAGTATTCCAACAGGCGTCTTTGGCTTTGATTTCCACAGCTGCTTTTTCCCATTATTTACTCCCTTACCTGTCCCCTAGAAAAATTACAGCTAAAAGAAAATCTTACATGAAGTACAAGTGAAATATGAATGCACTTTTACAACCACTCTCAGAAGAAAACTGATATTTAAAAAAACCTCAATGCACTACAAATAAAAATAAAAGTAAAGTGATACTCTTAGTTCCCAAAAGCACAGTCGGGACTAGTATCCCATTCCCTAGGGCACCATGGAGACTCCCACAAGGACCCCCTTACCCGATTCCTGTTATTAATGTGTCTGGACAACTCCTCAAGATACTTGTTACTGATTATGTTATCCTTAACATCCCCTGTGGTTCCCTTCAGGGTCGCTGCTATCAAGAGCCTGTGCACAACAATGTCAGCGTATCTCCTGATGGGAGAAGTGAAGTGAGTGTATTTCTCTAGGGCCAGCCCTGCCAAGAGAAAGGAAGAGAGGTTAGCAATCAAAGCCATCATGTGCCTCCTGCAAGAGTCCAGAAATCACAGCAAAGGCAGAAGAATGACCAGGTACCATAATGATGAAACTGCTCCTCGGGACAAGAACCAGTTGAGAAGTATAGGGCGTTGGACATGGCGTGGGTGGCCATGGAGCGCAGCAGTTTGTTCACAATGGGATCCGAGGGGTCGTTTGCTCTGTCCAGAGACTCAGCCAAAGCTTTGTTAGACCTGTCGAGAAGGTCATAATGGCTTATAGGTAACAACAGCATAAAACCCACATAGAAGTTAATAGTTACTCATAAAAAAATGGCAAGCACAATGATATTGAAACTTTCAATGCAGTTTAATAACAGTTCTGCTCTAGGAAAATGTTTAGAAAAAACCCAGTTTTCACCCAGTTATCTGCTGCAACCTGGAGAACCAGGGACTGGAGCAAAACCCCTTCCTATGCAGTACAAAAGAGAGAGCTGGTCCAAAACCTTTGTGTCCAGCACAAATGGGACAAGGTGACACCCAGGTGACAGAGGCTCTACTGATGCCTTTCACCATGGCCTTCTCATGTTATCTTGACCAAGTAATTCTGAATTATTTTGAGTCATTTAAAATTACTACACTGCACAGAATTAACCTAATTTAAACCAGTTCTCTTACCCAGGAAATACAGTGCAAACAAGGCCACTGCAAGAGCTTGACCAGTGCACAGTGACTGAACAAATGCTTTATCTGAATATGTCTAAAATTATTCAGCCACTGCCACTTGCAGTACAGCCAGCAGAATGCAGACAGCTTCCCCTGGTCAAAACATCATCAGAAAGGTTCTGATAAAATTTGTTTCAAGAACTGCTATGCAGTGTCTCTTAACATTGATACTTGGAGCTGGAATTGTTTGTAATGATAATATGGCCAAGTAGTTAACTGCTTAACTTTAATTACAGAACTTTAGTAATAAAAGCTACCGTGTGTCTATTGAGAAGCCTTTGGCACTGGCACATTCTCGAAGCTCAGTGAAGAATTCCTGTCGTGGTGGAGGGTGTTGCCGCAGCAGAGCTTGGTGGGGAAAATCCTCGGAAATTCTTTTCGCCACCCAGTGGTTGGCCAGGATCATGCATTCCGCCACGGTCTCGTGCACTTCCAGCGGCTGCTTGGGAATGAGGTCGTGGATATTCCGTCTGTCATCCAGCTGCACTCGGATCTCGATCCCTTCCAGCTCCAGCGCGCCGCACCTGTCCCGCTTAGCTCGGATGTGTCGTGCTATGTCGGTGAGCTTGGATATGGCCCAAACCAGCTCAGCCAGCTTCTTCTGCCTCATTCCTTCATCCAGGCTTTTCAGTTCCAGGATATCCCCCACCACACTCATGTCTCCATCCAACAATCCCTGTGCTGTCTCATACTCCAGCTTGTAGGCAGAGCGGATGAGAGTTTTGGTGTATTGAACCCTCAGCGTCTCGTACGATTCCTTCTCCAGCTCCCACAAGACGCTCACAGCGTATCTGAAAGACAACACCACAGTTCTGACATAGTTCTGGTAGACTTAAACTCCCATTTCAAGCACATTCAACTCTTTTATAGACTTAATTATGGTTGTGGAAGCATCTTTTTCTTCATGAAACCAGTGCTCAGCAACACCACTAAATAACGCACTTGCCTTTCAGTCTCATGCATCACAACTTAAATGAGGACCAGCTACACAGCAGTATTTTCAGTTCATCTGCTGAAGCAGAGTACCCCTAAGGTATAAGGTCTCCTTTGTGTTAAAGCAGAGCTACACTGTGATAGTTATTTTTATCCATTTTTATTTTATTAGTCAGATGCATTCACAATGAACACCTCTGCACCCTGCATATCCTCATGCCAGCAGCCAACTGAGCCTGTAAATTGATATAAACTGGTCTATAAAATTCAGCCTACCTGTGGTAGAACTGAAAGGTAATTTCTAATGTACACAATTCTTCCAGTTGATGATTTAGTAATAATGCAAAATGACTTGTAAAAGTCTCCCTGCTCAGAACAATTCCAAACCCTTACCTGTCCACTCCGCTGAGGAGGGAGCACACGTCAGCACTGAGGACAGAGGGCAGCATGTCATAGCGCCGATCTGCTAAGTAATACGTGGTAGCCCTGAGGAACAAAACACAGTTGCTGTTCTTCTCACCAGGACTCCTGGGTCTGGGGTGTAAGCATTGCTTCATAGTCTGATTTTAAAAGGTTATTTCTACAGAACACTCACAGGTGCAATACCAAAGTAAAATTATTTAAATAGCTATTTGTACAGTAAAACCCTAATTTTGCCTTCCTTGGTATTTCAGCTGCCATTAAGGGCAGAACCAGGGCTGGACAAAATATGCTCACTGAAGAAGAGGTGATTTAACGGGTACATCAAACATGTCTGCTGCCTACAGTTTATACTTCTTTGCATCTACAAACAATACAGTTCATGAAGTGATTCAGCAGTTTAAGTCCAAATAGCGACAATAGAGGAAAAAAGGGAATGAAATATTTGGACATTAAAAGACAAGATTGAATATTAAAACATAAGCCTGACAAATACCTCTGGAATTAAATTAATGTGAGACTTAATTCCATTTTGTGGGTGTTCATCTCCCTTGGAATACAAACGAGTGGTTTTCAAAAATACTTCAAGTCACAGATGTTAAATTAGACTCTAAAGCAAAGAGGAGTGATGAGGGAAAAATAACCTTATACTATAACTTTCTGGAAAATGTGTCCAAATAAAAGCAGAATGTAATTAGTTATATAATAGTTTAATTAGCTTTAACAAGTCTTTAGTAGGACATGAAAGGTGGAAGCATGTTTCTTTCCTTCCAAAGTTTCCTAAAGGTAGCATCACAAACTTCTGAGCTTCGTGAATTTTCTAATTTTCAGAAAATAACTTACCTTGCTCTGGCCTCAACATCAGTGTAGGAATTTGCTGCCACAAAGTGAGTCACATCTGCAATGTGCACCCCCAGCTCGAGATTGCCATTGGGCAGAGTCCTGACAGAGAGAGCATCATCCACATCCTCGCAGCCCTTGGGGTCAATGCTGAATATCAAGTGGGTATCTCTCAAGTCAAGGCGTTTTTTTTCCTCCTCTGGACTCACTTTCCATGGATTCTTCGGAGAACTCACAGGCATTTCACTCATCTGTACAGAAATATTGTTGAACATAAATTTATATTTTCTACAAAAAGATACCAACTAATTAGATTTAATTAGTTTTTCAAATTATTCTTGTGTTTAATTTTCCAAGTCCATTACATTTACTTTATGGAAAGTATGGAAAAAATTGAAAAGAATTCTATGTGCATTAGTAACCAGTGTTATTACTGTGGTGATACTGCAGCTCTGGCAAATATAACCACTACATATTGGTTTTTTACAGTCTTTTTCTTTCAGTTAACTGTAGGTATAATCAAAATAGTTACCTGAGAAAGCTGGATCCTCTCCCAGTTGAAAACAAAGTATTTAATACAGTAGGAGGAGGACTTTAGGATAAGTAGCATAACCACACACTAAAGACAGAAACATCTTAAAAGCCTAGCTCAAATTTGAATTAAGAGTTTGTAATCTTTCCTCACAGCAAATGGATTCCATTAAAATCGCTCTTGACTTGAAAATCCATAGTATCAATAGAACCACTGATCCAAAAGATTCCAGAAAAATAAACTAAAATAATAATAAATTTTCAGCTTTCAAAATGGGCTTTCAAAAACCCACTGGCAACAAAGATGTTCGGCTGTAAAAGGGTCCCTCTCTTTGAGAAACAAGGCCCTGGAAATGAACAGAAAAGACTGGATCTGATCACAAAGACAAACCTGGATTTCTGAGAAAGGGGCAGCAGAAATGCTGTTCTCCACCAGAATTGCTGCGATTTCCCCCTCGAGATCTCCAATTCTCCCCAGAACTCTCACAAAGTGTCCGTTTGGATAGAGGGAAGTTGACTCCCAGGAATCGATGCGCACGACAACTCTGTACTCCTGCAGCAAGGCAGCTCTGTTAGAACAGCACTGTGCCCCTTAAAAGTACAATTTGTATACCCCTAACAGGACCTTTCATTTACCAGAAAAAACCCAAAGCAAGTGGTATGTAAGCGTGGCCAAATTCAGAACTCAAATAAGCGTCTTAACCTGAAGTGGTTCTGACAGGAATTGAACACAATCCTTCGAGGCAGAAATTGAACCCTCACAGACTTCACTTTAATAGTTTTACCATGTTTTTGTCAAAGAAAACATCATTAGAGCATATAACACCCACACAGCTTTGTAAGAACACAGAACAGAGAAACACTTCAGTTAAATTACCTGTAATGCTTCAGCCTGCTGAGTGCTGATCCGGATTTTGGGAATTCGGTAATCCCAAGGTGTTACAAGGACTTTCTGAGCATTTCTGCCCTGGGACTGGCTCTCTTCTTTAGAAGGGAAAGTGACCACATAATCCCTCCAGTTCTTTTGGATGATTCCAACTACTTTACCTTTAAATAAGGAACATTGTGCATTAAAGAGTTTAACAGGACCAAGAAAGCAAATATGTGGGAGGTACAGGAGATTCATTGCTTCGTAAAATGAACTGATGTGTCCCCAAATCTGTGTCACAATTGCCAACAACATATGGTGTGCAGACAATACAAGTGTGTCATAAACTATTGTTGGCACAGGCAGATTTTAATGAGCTTTTATTTATATGGAGACTAACTCAATGTATAGATTTCAATTGATACAGGACATAAATTATTCTCACTGCTGCTGAAACGTGGCCAATTCTAGTAATACAGAAAACTTTTAACAGCAAAGAGCAAAACAAAATATCATTTCCCTACAAAAAGAGAATTAACCTCTTAAAACTTCTAGCTCTGACCTCAACAAAAATTTAAGATGCAGCTATAGGTGCAGAGTAATAATTTCAAACGAGACTCTAAGTTCCCAAGGTACCCAGGCATGTCACACTGGGATACTTCTTCACCTAACAATTTTTTTTTTTTCGTTATTTATCAGCAGGGAATTAAAAGGATGCTTCTCCTTACCTGTGGGCATAGGGTCACCTGTGGTGTCTGCAGGTGCTTTGTCCTCAGTCTCATTTTCACAGAGGGCAACAGTCCTTCCTTTCCATTCATGCACAGGGAGCAACTCAACCACCACCACATCCCCGTGGATTGCACGATTCCGAGCCTTGGCCCCATAAATAAGGATGTCACTTTGGAGTTCTGTATTTAAAATAAACAGAACTATAATCTGCTACAAAAATTCAAATCCCTCCATTCTTGGCAGCATTCTGCTGAAATAACAGAAAATTACTTTTCCAATATGATTTCTTCCAAAAAGGACTACTGGTAAGTAATTAATATTGCAAGGAAAGGAAAACCTTTTCCTCTTTTTTTTTTTTTTTAAGGACCTATTAAGGAATTCTGTAAGTGAACTTTTGGATAAAAAGCAGCATAGGCTGGGAGGAGTTCATTGTTCTTAGGCAGCAGCTTTAAAAACACACAGCATAGTTAAATTGGGAAAGCCACTGCCACAGGATTCTGGGCAGGGTTCAGAATAAAACAAGCTTTTAAAAAATAATGAGTATATTGAGCACTGGTTTGACTGCAGGGTCTGTCACAGGAACATTTGAAAGTAGTTATTAGTGAGAGCTGGGCCAATGTGTCTGTGCAAGGGTAATGGACTGCTCCTTCAAAGGTGTTGATTAGTAACTCATGCCAGAGAGATAATCCTGGATCAGCTTGATCCAAAAGGCAATTTTCCAATTATGTTCACGAAGACCAGCTTCCTAATCCTGCCAACATCTATGCAAACTCTTATTGCAGTCAAAGGAGTGGTCACCTGAGGTTGGAGCAAAGCACAGGGACAACAATTTGCATCAGCATTTCACATTTCGCTTCAGAGATGCAGGGAAACAGGACAAGAGGCCAAAATATGGCCAAAGGTGCTAAGAAAGAGGAAGGAGTTTTCCTCCCAAGTTCCACCCTCTGGTTAATTTTCAGCCTCATTTCTGGCCCATGAAAACCACACAAGCACTGCAGTGTCTCGGCCTTCATCTTGATTGATAACTGAAAACCGGCTCCTCACCTGTGTCTTTGCTGCCAAACCCCTGAAGCCGAACAAAAGCTTCCAGCTGTGCTCGGTGCTTATTGACATTCAGTGTACCCTGAAAGAGACCAACAAACCAATCAACAGAATGGAACAGTCACCCTAAAAATGGACAACTTTAAAGGATAAAAATTTGGGGTTTGCAATTTTTTTTTACGTGACTTAGTTTTTATTGATCCGTAGGTTATTTTGAACACAATTATTCTCTCTATAGGGGGGAATGCAGGATGTAGAACTTTTAAATCCTGAATTTATTTGTAAGACGGTAGACGACATTTTATTCCAACCACAGGCAATGCAAGATTACCTTTGCTGCCTGCTTTAGCACAGAATCTGGCATTATTCCAACAAGAAAGAAAAACCTCCGTCTTTCTGTTCATATTTTATTCCTGCCTCGCTGCTGGAATTGCCAAGAAAGGAACAAATTACTGGCTCTAATTCTTTAAATTATTTTTGAAAGAAGGACACTTGTCTACCAACAATCTATATTAAGGCCCTGAACAGCCATAAACCAGTAAATTAATTTCATTGACTGAAAGATGTCTGTGCAAATGAAGTTAGAACTGCTGCCTTTGTGCAGCACTATTTATATTTAAGAATGAGGTCTCACTGCTTCAAATCACACCTGGTCTCTCGATTTACAGGTACATCACATATCAACCTGAAGAAAAATCCATAGCACATTTCACAACCTCAATAGCCAATTCTTATTTTAACTCCTCCAAGGAAAAAAAACCCCAAAGCAAACAAACAAACAACAACAAAAACAAATCCACGTGTCACAAAAAAGTGTAGGGGAAATATTTTGAGAATCCTAAGAATCCTAATCCCTTCCATCCTCTTGCTTTTTGTTTCCTTTCCCTCTTCCCACCATAGCCGTATTTCTTTCTCTAATCACTCTAATTCAGGCAACTAAAGGGACCAAGTAGAAGACTGCATTGTTCTGTGTACGTTCTCTGCACAAAAATACCTGCAGGTATCTTCCGGATTTGATCCCAGACTCCAATATTTCCACAGGTAAGTGCTCAGGATATTCTTTTCCATGGTTCTCTTGGCTTTCGCTCTCCCGCTCACGCCGAGCTTGGGCTATGGAGTCAAAGAGTTCATGGGCAGCCTTTAGGTCAGGCCAGAAGTTATCCAAGTAATTCTGTATGCACAAATACAAATAAACAGGAAAGTATTTAGAGACCTCTGTTCTTTTAATAATGCATTTGGAAAGCCCATAATGGACAAGAGCTATCTCACACTACACTCAAATAGCACTTCCAAATGGTTATGATGAGTCTGCTCTAAACCCCACAGATCTGTCCCAGGTTCAGCCTAATCCACTGCTAAATGCAGTAAAGGTAAATCAGTTTGGTGCTGTTTTTATTCAACATCCTTTCACAGCTGAACATAAACATCCCATCCCCACATCCCACTGAATACAAGTGGTATCAGAGATGGACACCAAAATGAAGAATGAATTATCTTCTCAGGCTTCACTGTATCCTCAGCAGTCCAGGCAAAGTAACGGGCAGAACATTGCTGATGGATATTTAGGCTACAGCTGCTTATGGACTGCTTGCACTCCAGATTTAGACAGCTGGCTGAGGGAACTGATCACTGCTCATAAATGCCAAATTCCTTAAAAACAAGGAAAACAAGGAAAACAAGGAAAAGGTCTCCTAAGAAAGATGGCCTCTATCCTCAGAGCTGCTTTTTATCTTTCCAACTCTCTGCTTTGCTCACTGCCACTGGTTATTCCAACATTCTCATAAGTGACATACTTGCTTGCTTTGATAAATGGAGACATGAGTTACCATCACAGCTTTCTTGAATGTAAACTCTGACATGATTTGCAATATACTTTAATGCACTTGCTTCATCATTTTGATGGGACGTAAAGGAAACCTTTTATTTTTCTGGCGTGTTACCTTGAAGGAAATCACAAACACTCCTTCTGTTTCATTTCCGTACTGCCTGATAGCATCTTCATCTTCTGTTACCATAACAACTGGCATCTGACCCAGGCAGTGATTGTAGTACCAGGCTGCTGCACTGTAAATATTCCTAGAAAAGCAAAGTTTGAAATAAGATTTCTGGCATAGCTCATTTGTTACTTGCAAGATTTTGCTGGCTTTGTATAAACAAGATTTTGATTTAACACCCAGACTTTTAAAAGACATACACCGAGCTACAGGAACATTTTTCTGCAAAAACATTTATGTGCCATTCTTAAACACCATGAGAAGAGAGGAAAATAGAATGTTTCCTGCCCAATATATCCACTTGTGCCCTAGCTGCAACACTATAACAAAAAGTTCCTCTGAGTGAAAGCTTGTAAAAAGCCGTGCTCAGACTCCAGTGCTACGGTGTAACTTCAAACTGATCCAGTTTTTTCCTTAGCATTATTGCATTTAATTTAGTACACTTTGTCTAGTTCCCTAAGAAAACAATGTTGATACTTTTGTAACTATTAAAGCACAACGCAGACTTTCTGTGGCTGTGAACTGTTGCAAAGCTAAGCAGAACAAGAGCATGAACTCTCAGTACCCACTGCATGCTCATACTCCTAAATACAAAGTCATGATGCTATGCAGTGTGGCACTGCAGAGGTTCAAACAAACCTGGTCTGCCACTTCTCCATGGATTCTCCCTTCTCCCTTGGCAGGTAGCAGTGCTGGTGGAATTCATTAGCAAACACAGTACAGTCATGACGGGGATCCTTCAATAGATTCCGTAATTTGTTGTACTGTCTGGAATGAAAAAAGATAAATATATTCTTGTGCTTTCTTTTGATAATGCTGTTTTAACTCCATGTGAAAATACAGCTGAAAAACTCGAGGAAAATTACTGTCATGCACAGAGAAATGTATTCATTACATTACAACACTGATGATAAATCCTGAACCATCACCCACAAGCAAGTTTTTTATGCTTCTGATTTTAAACATACTTGTTTTCCAGTGAGCCCCACAAAATATCCTAAGTGTTCAGGAACTTATTTGTTTGTCACTTTTGGGACAAGGGCTATTTCTTCAAAGGCATTTGTGCTTTAGAAATATAGGATGGCCTTGAGAGCAAATTTTACTCTGAAATGCTATGGCAATGCCCAGGTTACTGTCTGGTGAGGTAAGTACCATACAACAATATTAATTGCTCCCCAAAGAGAAGTGCTCAGGCATCAATACAGCAAACCAAAACCTGTCCATAATCAAGCTGTGGGCACATGATAGATCATTACTGCAAAGTCTCATTAATTCCTGTCACTGGCCATTTGATTAGCTAATAATGATACAGGTTTCATACCTCTCCTATTGAGTGAAAACTATGCCAGGCATTGATGTCCACGGATCACAAAGGATCCCAGTCCTTGCCCTTCTGTAAAACTACATTAAGACACTTGAAACAAATTATACATTTTACAAATCAGTATTTTTACGTCAATCTTAATAAAAAATAAGTTCTTATGGGGTAAGTACCTGCGTCCTTTCTGATGTTGCACAGCCTGACAAGCTGTTTGCATGAAAATAATTCCTTTCAGCTCCGGAAATTCCAGAATCTCCAGGTACTCCTGAACAACCTTGCAGTCAGGGACAACGTAGTGTGTGACATCGTCTGATAACAATTTGCCGTCTAAAAGATAATTCAGAGTTTAAAGGATAAACTTTCAGTTGCAATATTGGTTTCTTAAAAATACTTTCCAATGTAAGAATTAGAGTTGTGTCTTCTCAAATGGGTATATTTCTTTTCCTGATAAACAATATTATGGATATTATGGTACAATCCTGTGGTACAGTCCATAAATCTGTGACAAAACCCTTTTGCATCCACTGATGCCAAAATTTAGTGCAAATTCTATCCAAAGGAGAGAAAAATAATCCACTTTCATTATGAAAAAGCTATAACTTAAAAGAGTGAAGGTTACAGTTCTTTCTTCTCTGCTTCCATATGAAAAAAGGGACTATATATCTGGCACAGAAAATCTTTTCATGGAATTTCCAAAGGCTGTAGAATTATGAGCAGTTCCTTTACCCTGCTCCCACAGCTCTCTGCTCAAACACACCATTTACAGCAGGCTCTTTACATAAAAGAGCACAGGTAAGGGTACATGTAGAGAAAGCCACTGCTACTGCAAAGAGAAGAGGTTTTTAAACTTAAACTATTAACCATCGGTGTTAATTTTCTTTATGGAGACTCTCTCCCTTAGGAATATGCCATCAAAATACTACAGCAAAAACATCACAGACGACATCTTAAAATGTACCTCAAAATTAATGAATTTAATTGCTTTTGGTATTTCAAAGATTCCCCAATAGCTTTCAGATGGGAGGGGATTTCCACTGTATTTTCTCTTAATACCTGTTTATTCTTTATCATAAATACTGAACTGCTGAACTCACCACAGTGCAGGCAAATTATATAGAACAAAGTATATAGGTATTGACAAGTAAGGTTATTTTCATGTATTTCTTAGAAGCTGACATGGGACAAACTTTGAGCTGCGACCACAAGAAGTGAATCCAGCTAGCACAACTGTGCTCACAGTAACTTGGCCTCATCTCACACTGAAGGATTATAGTGGATGATGGCAGAACACATACAAGAAAGCTAATATTTATTAATAATTCAGAAGAGCATTAAAAGTGAAATGTCACTGGAAGATTTATGAGACCTGCCTATGCGAAGCTATCCTTGCCTAACCCATACATCTAGAAGAGAACGGCTTCTAGGCAGCCACAGCTCACCCTTACAAGCACCTGCAGATGTGATTTTTGCAGGCAGTCTCTCACAGGGCAGGAAATAGATTTGCTGAGCACACTGTGTAGAGTCAGGAAGGAAAACAAATATTTTGTTCACATCTGGGTTACCTTGAATAATTACATAGGGACATATTCTGACAGACACCTGTAGCACCATCTACATTTAAGTGCAAAAGAGGGGAAGTTAGGCACAGCAGGAGAGGTTTTTTTCTGATATGTGCCTTTAAGTTATCCTTGAGGAATTCATAACCAAATGCAGTATTTTAAGGAGCAGTAACTATCACTAGTCCTGATCTCCTAGATAGCAGTAATACAGTATAATAATATAATCTAAGTAATACACCTTTTGCCCTCTGTTGCAACACGAACCTAAATTAAAAGTGAAAATATCTATGTCAATCACAGTTCCAAAGGGGAAAAAAAAAAAAAGAGTTACAATTCTCAACCTTTTCTTTTAAGCAAGCAAGTCATTTGGTCGATTTAAACAGGTTGGATATTATGTTTGTTATTTGCCAGTCACTTTCCTGCATCAAATAAATTGTGGTATTGAACAACAACAACAACCCCAACTGAAATATCAAAGCTCAGGTGATGATCTATGATGCACATAACAGCACCACAGTATGTAAAAACAACAACAAATGCAGACATCAGAGCCTGGCAGCCTTCCCGTGTCTGAAATGCTCTGATATAACATAGGCAATTACATTTAATTACTGAACAGGAATAGCTGCTGATGCAGAATTACAATAGCTTCAAGATAATAGCTTGGCCCCATTGTAATACTTAACAGATATGTATAGCATTTAATTCATGCTATAAACCACCACTCTTCAGAAATTAATGCATTTTAAAGGATCTTTTAAAACAGGAGAAGTGTAAAAATTGAACAATCCTTTAGCTTTTTATCACTGCCAGTAAACTGTTCACAGTTAAACCCTCTAACAATCAGCTCCTCGATTCCTTCCGCTCTTAACGCCTCGTTGATTTCTAAAGGATCTTACTTTAAAGGAAAACTATTGCTATAGAGGCGAATTGTTCAGCACCGTCCGGAAACCCCAGCCCGGGGATCATCCCCCCCGCTTCAGGGATCACCCCAGCCCGGGCGTCACTCCCCACTCAGGCATCACCCCAGCCCAGGAGTCACCCCCTGCCCAAGGATCACCGCCAGCTCAGGGATCACCCCTCGCTCAGGCATCACCCCCGCTCAGGGATCACTCCCTCCTCAGGGATCACTGCACCCGGCTCTGCCCCCCGCGACCCGCGGCCCCGGGGGACGCTGCCCACCGCCCCAGCCCGGCCCGCGGGCGATCCCGACTCTGTCAGCGCGCACCCCCGGCTCCCCCCAGACCCCTCACCGCGGGCACAGGCGGCGCGGCACTGGGCGCTGCGGCACAGGGCGCTGCGGCACGGCACGTCGGGGCGCAGGTAGTGCTCCCGCACCACCCGCACGGCGCGGCCCTGCTGCCCCCGCAGCTGCAGAACCTTCTCCGTGCGGAGCATCGGGGCGGCTCGGACCGGCCGGGAATGGCGGGGAACGGCGGGGAACGGCGGGGACCGGCGGGGACCGGCGGGGAACGGCGGCCCCGAGGCCGCGACTGCCGGGGCGCCTGCGCGGGGCGGGGCGCGGGGTCACCGCGCGGGGAACGGCCTCAACCGAGGGGCGGGAAGAGAGCGGGAGGGGCGGGCTGAGGGAACCGGGGCGGGACGAGCTGAGGGAACCGGGGCGGGCTAAGGGGCCTCGAGCTGAGGGAACCGGGGCGGCTGAGGGACGAGCGGGAGCGAGTTGAGGGAGGTGGAACTGGAGCTGAGGGGCAGCGGGAACGAGCTCAGGGCACCGGGGCGGGCTGAGGGAACCGGGGCGGCTGAGGGCCGGGCGGGAGCGAGCTGAGTGAACTGGAGCTGAGGGACAAGCGGGAACGAGCTCAGGGAACCGGGGCGGCCCTGAGGGGCGGGCGGGAGCGAGCTGAGGGAGCCGGAGCGGGCTGAGGGAATCGACAGGGCTCTGAGGGGTCGGTGAGGTGAGGGCTGAGGAGGAGCCCGACCAGTGCAGGCGCTGAGCCCCGAGGGAGCCCACGCTTGTGAGGCTGGGTGAACACAGAGGGCAGATTCCCTTAAAGTGAGGGATGCAGTTGTGTGACCCCCCATGGTCTTTCACAGCACCTTCCAGGAGAAATTCCAGGTCCGTTCCTCACCCCTGATTTTGTGAGATCGCACGCCGGAGCACTCGGGGAGTTGAGGTAGAGATCAGGGCAAGGCTGCGTGAGGAGAGCAGGCAAGCCCTAATGACAACTAATTTTACAGTAATCACCAGTACAGCCCTTCACATTTACGGGGGGGGAAGATAAAGGCACTGACAGATGAAGTCTAGTCAGGAGTCCAAAGTAGTGTCTCTGGGTCTGAGTCACTGCTCTGTGTCTGTAATGCTGCATGTGTGGCATTTTGGGGGTTATTGTTTTGACTCTTAAAAAAGCATTCATACTTTCTCAATAATTGCCTACACCATAACTTCACTTGAACGTAAATACATGGTGAGAGCTGTGTAGTGTTTGTCCTTAGGAGGGAAAAAACCACTGGAAAAGAGCCGAGGCAGTATGTCACTGTATGTTCCTGTTTATTCTGTGTCTTATTTTTCACATGTTTTATAAAATGTGTATCTCCAATGACTAATACTTCTAAGTAACCAATTTGTGCCAGTAAATGGAAGCACCATCTGTAAGAAGCTGATTTGCAGAAGCCAAGTTCTCAAACATCTGAGGAGGAGGAGGTGTTATAACTTAGTGAGAGACAACCAAAGTGTAGACTTGGTTTGGGAGTCAGGATGATATTAGATGTATTATGTAAGAAGGATGTGAGAGGAAAAGGGAAATGGAGACCAAAATGATGGAGCTCTTGTTCTGCGGGAACAAAGATGAAGTAACCCATGCTGATAGAAAGGGTAAGAAAAACTCAACATTTGGGAAAAAAAGACATTTAATTGAGTTTGAAATGTAGCAGATGCTGATTGCTGACACAGTGAGGAACATAGACCAGTGTGCTTACTCAGTGACATTCAGTGACTGTAATAAAATGAAGGTTAATTAAATAAAAGTAGCTGAGATCACTGCTCTCACTTGTTCACTGTTTCACAGAGGAAAATGGAAGATCTTTGGGCCAAGTTCATGCCTTGCTGATACTGTTGAGTAGCTGCATATGTATTTCTAACATTGTAGTTGGAACAGTTTTATCATTCTGAGTTTCCCCACTTCCTTCCTTTTTTTGGAAGAAAACTCAAATGATTGCAAAAGGCCAAGCTGGAGTCACTAGAGCCAAAGAGAACTCTTGACACTTTATCTGACAGCTGAGTTTGTCCCTGTGAGATCAGAGATGAACTTTCATCATCTGGTACTTCATGCATCTGGTAATTGTCTTTATACAGGGCAAGAAGTTGGTGCAGGCACACCCAAAACTAGCAGGATAATGTGTGCATGTTTAATTGTTTTAAAATGAAATTTGCAAAAATGTTAGAGTACCACTATTAGAAGATCTTACCAAATGTTGAAGAATAAAGATGAAGTACAGTCTGCCTGCAGAACTATGGGACATACATTCCTGCATACAGCTTCACTTCATAAAGTACTTGTAAAGAAAAAAATCATGGTAGAATACAAAGACATCAGTACAAGTATTATTTTTATGGAGTATTCCTCACTTTGTGCAATGCTCCCATGGATAACACCAGCAAGTGCTAGAGAAGCTTTTATTTTACATGGGCAATAGAAGTCTTTAAAGTTCAATCCCATATTTGTGCTTGCCTGGGATGGGAAGTGGGAGCCTCTCGGGAGCTTTCCCTGCCTGGAGAAGCCTGTCAGGAGATGCAGTACAGAATTTCAGTGTGTTACCTTTTGATACAAGTTTGATAGAAGTGTTTGGGGGAAGAAATTTGAGGTCACTGGAGAATACCAGCAATTGGCTCAAGTTTCCCAGGCCTGACTCATCTGACAAATGCCACAAACAAGAGGCAGAGAATTAATCTAGGATCCACAGAGTCATGGAATCAATAGAAATTGTATCTTTCCACTTGAAAAAGGCCTTTTTATTTTTTTTTTTTCTCCAAGTACTCTGTCACTGAGGTAGAGGATGCAAGATTTGATTATCTCATAGCATATTTTTGAAGTGGTTCTTCCATTCTTAAAGCAATTGTGGAGCAATTGGCAATTCAACATCTCCTTCTAACTCATACTAAACTGGATAAATGCTGTCTTCTCTTGGAGATTCCTTCTCCTGGATTGCTGGCTCAGTAAAAGCCAAGTATTTTAAAAATTGCACCCATATCTGGGAAGGTCTCAGGATTAATGTGACATTCCTTGCACTCATAAAAAAGAAATATATCAGATTATTTTTTAAATGTCTGGTTTATGTAATCTAGTGTCCACTGGCATTAATTATGTCACCCTCCTTTAATTATTTTTGTCAGATCCCATATTAATTAGATTCTGTAATTTTGCTTGGGATTGCCCTTTGACCGATGATTATCTCATTTATCCTTTAAAATCATTTATACAGCATTACAAAGAGAATGCTAATGTTATTTTAGCGAAAAGAGAATGATTTTGTATTCGTGCATTTTGGGCTTCCGAATTTTCACCGTGGATTTCAGTTCGTCAAGCCCACCTTAGCCCTTTGCGTTTGCAATACCGGACACCCCCGCTGTGGGACGCTCTGTAATCGATTTTGGGTTGAAATCGGAACGTTTGCTTCCCTGCCCGTGTCTAATGGGCTGAAATTCCACCTTTCAGCTTCCGTGAACAAACTGCTTGGAGTTGTTTATAGCATAAAGACACAATTTTCTCCACAAAATAAACTGGAAAGCGATGCAGCTCTATAATAAAATAATAAAAGAAAAAAGACTTGCAGATTCCTTCAAGCACGTCAGGAATATGAAACTACACGATGTTTACAATTATTGGAAGCATAAAAGGAATTTATCACAATACCTGATATTTACTATAGCATGCATTTGATCTTCTTTCCACCACCCTTTTCTTCCATGGATGCAGTTCAAAAGTTTACAG
Source organism: Corvus moneduloides (assembly GCF_009650955.1). Lineage (NCBI taxonomy): Eukaryota > Metazoa > Chordata > Aves > Passeriformes > Corvidae > Corvus > Corvus moneduloides. The sequence goes on along the minus strand of NC_045488.1, from coordinate 11,174,846 downwards.
CACAGGAATGCAAAGCCGTGTACTATTTAGTTTCACTTGTTTTCTGTGCCTTTATTTACTTTATCCCAGGATTTTCACCATATTTACTGATGAGAGATCCTAAATATTATTTAAAGGAAAAACTCCTTTATGCTGACATAATTAGAATGTTACACTTTATCTCATCAGGGAGCTCTAGGCTATTTGCAGCTGACAATAACTTGGTGTATTCCAGAATTTCTGCTTTCATAAAACATGTTTATATTTGTTATGCTAGAAATTATGAAAACAATTTGGTTCAAAGGAGAAGGCTACCATATCAATCTTTTTGTCATCAAAATGCATTTGATTTAGTGGGAGCCTTTGCACTGAAATGATGCTCAGGGGTGCCTTGGCCTCTGGAGTAGCTCCTGCAGGGTTCAAAGGATAATGGTGGTCAGAGATGGAAAGACCCAACAGGTCAGCTTTTCCACCCCCTTCCAAATTGGGAGTGCTTCTTGTGGTATATCTTGCTCAAGTCTGGGGTCAGTGCTGCACAATATCATGCTGTAAGGTTTATTTATTTATATACCCCAGTAAATAGAAAACAGAATAGCAGGGGTGACTTTTTACCTCTCCCTGCTTTCAAAATAACAAGAAGTTTCTGGGTGAAGCTGATTAATTCCCTCTTAGGCTCCTATCATCAGAAATTAAATGGGGTTGACTCATGGGGAACTCTGCAGTTGTGATTTGCTCTAAAAATGAGATATAAGAGGTTTTCCTTGAGAGCTGAATGATGAATAAAAGGAAACTAAAGGAAGATGTATCACACTGCATTTCTGGGCTGCAGCTGTGCATCTTAGGTGCTTTAAATTCTTCTTACTAAAAGCCCTTGAGCAAAGATTTTATACCCATAACTACTCTATCCTCTGGCAAATCATACTGCCTGGCAGGGCTGGGTAAATAACAGGTACTCTTAAAAAAAAAAAAAAAAACTACAGAGGAAAAAATACAAGATTTCAAGATACATTCTTTTGTCATAATTATTGTCAAGAACTAAGTCTCAGCCAGCAAGTAATTCAGGAATACCTAATTGTATATAGTAATACTTTAGCCTATGCTGCTCAGTTCTGTATATAGTGATATTTTTGGGTTTCCTTGATGTCTCTGTGTGACAACTGACCAACAGTGAATAGTTTTAATTTAGTGTAAAAGTCATAAAATAACATATGTAGTGCTAATCACTTATTGTGCAATTGGAGGTTTTCATTTGGCAAATGTTCAAGCTTAAAATGTGTTTTTCATGATTATTCCCCTTATTAAAGCTCATTTGCTATTCATGGAAAGTGAGCACAAAAGAGATGTGAACAGTCAGAGAAACACATTTAAAAATTCAAGTGAATATCCAAGGGAAATGGATTTCAGTGTTTGCCCAACTCTACTGGGACACTCAGCTGCTGAACGTCTTCTTAATGGGTGCCTTTGTCATTGTCCTCAAGGCTTCCATCACAAATGCTGGATGGTTCCTTACGACATCATATTGCAGTCATTACACAAAATTCATTCTTGATATGGTTAAAGTGGTTCATTAGAGAGAGGCAAGGTGAGAGTGCATTCACCATGTGTCTGTTGCTTTTACAAATGAGGTGAAAACTAATTTGTTGTGATACTGAGCACTGAGTTTAGTGTGGAGTCAAAGAAGCTCAGGTCTTTGGCCCTTGCCAAAAGCTGAGACATCCAATGGCCTTGCTCATTCTGGCCTCAGGGACTCCAGTTATCCCTCTCTATATCCTAGTGATGAGAAGAATCTGGATTATCAGCTGTGGGAACAAAAAGCAGTTGCTGATGTTTATTTTCTACTTAGGCTGAGCTCCTGCAAGCTAAATTACACCTTTATTCTTCACTTGCTTTCCTGGCAGCAGGATCCACATGCAAGGCTCTTTCCTCTCCACCTCTTTCATCCACAAGGCCTAATTGAAGTAAGTCAGGTGGTCAAGAATTGTCCTCTAGGTCCCAAACACTTGATAGAACCACCAAAGTGCTTCTTGTTACTACCTCAATAAATGGTATCATTGCCTACTATGCTGAAAATACAAAGTTATGTGAACAACCACATAGTTTCTAAGGATAAATAACTGAAAAAAAAAAAGTTGCATCATTCAGCCTGAGAATTTGGAGGTGCATTTACTCATGCAAGCTGAGATCAAAGGCTGGTGCTTTTCAGAAAGTTCTTGCTTCTTAGCCAAATTTATAACCGCTTCAATTAAAGAAGATCAAATTATTTGCCTAGGGTCACATGGCAACTCAGTGGCTCAAGCACAGTTTGAGCCAAAGATCCATTCTCTTGGTTCATCACCCTTGAATGTAAATAGGAGATTTAATTCTGTTTTACGAAGATATTAAGCAGGTTTTGTAAGTTTTATAAGTTCCTGAAAGAAATCGAGCTGCCATTATAATGAGGAAATAGTCTAACGGGTAATAAAATTTAAGAAAAACAAGATAAAAAAAAGTATTTCCGGAGGAAGAAATTAAACCTTGAACTAGTAGTTTGTGGCAGCTGATAAGATGTGGAACTTTCTGGGGACATGAAGGGCTTTAGAATGCCAATCAAATATCAAAATGCTCATTTAATTTAGTGGATACTGACTGATTTTTTTACATTGCTGCTTATTTTAGATATTTTTCCACTCTTTCCCCAGTTGCACATTGAAGAATGCAGTGTGTGGAGGAGGTGCACAGCACCAGTGTGAGCAGGTGTCCCAAACATTGGATGAGCCGGTGCAGCTGCAGGTAAGGGAAAGAAAGGTAAGGAAAAGCCAAAGAGCAGCCCCAGCTGTGGGACAGAACAGTTCTGGATTTACAGTCAGCTGCCAAGAATACTCTTACAGATATGGCAACCCATACACTTAAAAGCAGGGAAGAAGAGGAGGGACAGTTTCAGATAATTTCAGTCTAAAATTTTTGCTTAAAATTGAGTTCACCGTGTTATTTTCCAGCTTATCTCACCACCCTTCCTTTTTTTTTTATTTTCCTTCTAGAATGTCCCATCCCTTCAAGTTTCGGTTTTTGGAATTTAATATCTCCTGTTGATGATTTCTGTTCCTTATCTTCTTTTGATCCGTTCTGCTTCTCTTTTAGATCCTGTCTCCTTCAGTCTCCAACTAATGTCTCCCCATATGTCAGATTAAAAAAAAAAAAATTACAAGATGCTGGGCTGTGAAAGGAACTAGGGAATGTTTATGTGGTTGCAGCAGGCTGACCATTAAAGTTACTTTATTTCTACAGCATTTCAGATGCTGGGCTTGACAGTTTCATTTCCGAAACTATTTATACTCACAAAAGTCTGTAACAGCATTTCCATTATTTCCTTATAGGATTTTTTTGCCTATATTTTATCAAATTATCTTCTTCTATTCAGGCCTGATTTCAGACAATAGGAATACAAAGTGGAAAAATCCTTTCTAAAAGAGACTGTAGCTTTTTATCTATTAAAGCATCTTTCTGTGTCCCAACACATTTTTATCTCAGCCTACTTTTCAGCTTCTCCTGTTGATTTGATCCAATGGACTGACATGCAGGGGAGACTTAGATGAAAGTTATACCTGAAGAGGGTGTGTGCTCAGAGCTGAGGAACCTTATTAAAGCTGCCTTCCTCATTATCCACCAAAGTCCTCTTGCAGCTCTGGATCCTGATTCCAGAGTGCCATATTAGAGCAAAGGCCAGCTATAGCTGTTGCCTCCCACTGAAAACACAGAGGGAGGGGATATTTTACTAAACTATCACCACTGGGCATCACAGCAGGCTAGGAGGGATAAAAATTATAGATTTTATATTCTTGATTTTCTAAATATAATGCTGTCCAAGCCTTTATATATGTGATGTTCAATTTTTTCTTCATTTCAAGAAAAAAACCAACCAAACCACAATTTGCAGTTTTGAAAAGGAAACTAAAGCTAGTATTAAATATTCTTGAACAACATCAGTGTATTAAATTCTGGCACAGTTTGCATAAAGAGGCTCTGTGGCAATTTGTAAGAACATGTGGAATAAACTTGTTAAGAGTAGTCTAGGTGTAACTTGTTCCTTGCTACAGTAGTAAAATCAGGCGTTCTGGTGATTCCCAGGCTTTCTGGTCTGGCAAACCCTTGTCAGCCCTCAAGTATCCTGCACAGACCACCACACCCCCTCAGTGTCAGTGGCTGTTGCAAACAGAATAAAGACAATGCTCGTTATGATTTCACAAATGGAGTTTGGAAACCACTAGACATAATGATGGCTTTGGTTCCCTCCAGCTCTACACTTCTGTGGCTCTGGACTGTCGCTGGCATTCCAGGGAATGGTAGGGTAAGTTTGTGATGGGATATGATGGTAACAACAGTCTGAGCTACTGAGTACAGCCCCTTTTTCTTGCCTTGGAGAGACGCTCTCCCAGGAAGGTCAGCAGGTTGTTTGCTTCCTGCTGAGCTAATTGGCAGGGTGACAGCCACTTCCTGCCAGACACATGCATTTGTTTAATCTCTGCTGGTTGGGGATAAAAACCACCAACAGACAAAAGAGGCCTTCTTTAAAAGAGCTGATTTAGAGCTGGGTGAAGATGGGTCCTCCCCTTAAACCCCGAAGTGTCAGTAGTAGCTGCTGTGGATGTGCACAAGTAACACACACCCAAGCTCAGTTTGGATCCCTTTTTTTCCCCTGACAGTGCAGTAGGAATAGAGGGGAATTATTGATCTTGGTATAACATGAAAAGTTACCAGAATCAGGTAGATTTGGCATCTATAGTTATGTATTCAAAAGATGATGCCCATTGCAAAGGCAAGATTGAATAGATTGTAGGAGAGATGAGGAGCTGCCTGAACTGATTTGAGATGCACGAAGCTGCTGTATAAAGGACATGTGCAAGGCCCAAGGGAGTCAGTGCAAAGAATCTTGTTAATGTTTATGGGCTTTTGATCAAGTCCTAAAGACAGGCTCAAGAGTTGAGATGTTTTGACTTTGAAACAAAGGCTCTGGTGCAGTTACATAATTTCTATTATTCTCTTTATACTGGTGTGTGTTATTCATCATTCTGATCAGAATATGCTTTGCATCACTGTCCTATTTCTGGTTTGATGATTGTGATAAACTTAGTAACCTTTTGCAGGCTGTGAAGTTGTACACTTTCTTCAGATACTCTGTTTGGCTTGTGAAAGTGCTTTTTGAGTTTTAAAGGACAAAATTTATGTTTGTTTTTCCAGTTAGGGATTACCGGGGGCTAATAATCTAAAACTGTAGGAATGATTGTGATAAACCTAGTGACCCTTTTCAGCCTGTGAAGCTGTACACTCCTTCATTTAGATTGTAAAAGTGCTTTTTAAGTTTTAAAGGACAGACTTTATGAGTTTTTTTATTTCATCAATTAGAGATTATTAGGATCTAGTGGTTGGTATTCTAAAAATATAACTTCTAGTACAGCTTCATCTTTGCCTCTTTCAGAGATTTGCATCCTCTCCATTTGTATGGAATGTACCTGTTGCTGCCATCTCCCTATAACAGAGGGCTATCTCTTTGGTATCCTCAGAATTTGCAGGTTTTAATTAGAATGGATTTATGTTGATTAGAGTTGATGGGATTGAAATGCCATGTAGTTATTAATTTCCTAGTTTTAATTTTGCTACTTAGTCATACGTTACCAAAAATATCTTGGAAATGTGTTTTTTTTCCCTTGTAAAGTGGCAAACCAGAGAAATAAATGCATCATGGCAGGCTGTCATTTTGAGTACAACTCCTGTTAGATCCTGACTTAGAATTCTGAGAATGACTATGGAGCTGGATGAAAATGAAAAGACAGATTTGCAGCCAAGTTTTCTTAGATTTTTTTTGAAAACAAAAATGAACTTTTGGGAATTTCTGCTAGGATTTGATTAATTTCTTTTTTACATGTAAAAAGGAATTATGTTCATTGACATGAACATAATTCCTTGAACTTCCAAAATTTTAAAATGTCCATTTTAATTTTCATCTCTGTAGCAAATGCAGGACAAACACAGTTTCTGGGCAGAAGTCAATATTATCCAGCACATGGAATGTTGTTTCCACTTTTGCAGGTAGGAAAGTGAGGCATAAAATAATGTGTGGTCCCATCTAACAGTCCTTACAATCAATCTAAGGTGCATCTTCAGATCTCACTGAGACAGGATAAGGTGTTGTGTAGGTGGACTGGCTTTGCAGGCTGCTTATCTCTGCAGTGATGAATAAAAGCAGTAACAAAATTTCCAGAGCAGATAAAAATTCAAATGATCCTCTTTCCAAAAGTCTCATGTGGAGCCCATTGCAGCTGAAAGGAGGAGACCAGACTGACATGCACAAGTGGCAGAGTTTTGGACTGGGAATGAGGAATCTGGGTTTTGCAGAAAGCGGGTTCAGTTCAGAGAATGTTTATATTCAGTGTTGGCATTCAACTAGTTCCTGAAACTTCAGGGTAAAAATTCCTGCAAAAATTGATCCTAAAGACGGATTCACAGCTTCTTTCAGCTTCTCTCTTCTTTCTGTAATCAAACCCGTTCCTCACTGAGTACAAGAGCAGTGAATCAAAATTTCTTTTGATAAAAGCATAGCTGAGCATATGTGTCCAAATATGTGCCCAAATAATGCCAGTTGCTGTAATAGTACATTTCCTGCAGATTTAAGTTCTCCTTAATATTCTGTCTATCTGGAGACAGCTGTTTGAAGAAAACAGCTAAGCTTGATCATAAATTTGCCCCGGCATATTTAGAAGTATTTGTAAATATGGTCTAAATGAATGTATCCTATGGACGTCTTTCAGAATACCAACCACCAACTTTGGTCTGCTTCAGTCCTTATTTTAAGTCTATTTCTGGTTTGCCATCACTTGGAAGTTTGGTCAGCCTTCTCCAAATGAGAATTTCCTAAGAAAGAGCAGCCTTTGGGTTTCTTTGTGAAGGAGCAGAACTTTGGGGAACCTCACTGCATTGGTGTAGGCAGACAGAGAGAATCAGGATTCTTCTTTATCTCCTAGGTCAATGCCCCTTTTTTGGTCTGTGCTTGCTCATGGCTGTTCCAGCCTTTGGGTTTAGGTGTAGGTGAAAGATAAATTCAAAGAGATACAAACTCAGGAGGTTGGGAATATTCAAATAATTAACTTAATTACAAATACAGTTGATAATGTTCAACCCATAAATGCCTGTTTTGTGTTGGAGAGTTGGGAATTGGTCAGGTTTCTCCCATAGCCTTGATTCCATCTCAGGCAGTTATAGGAGGGATGTCCTGTAGACACACAGGAACATGACAGGTAAATTGTCCTTCAGCTCTCAGAACCAGAAGGTGAAGATGTGGTTGGAAGCAATTGGTTTCTTGTTTCAGTTGCAGTGTGAATTTCCTGGATAAAAGAAAAAAATCTCATCTTGCAGTTATCCACATAGGAATTTGCACTAAAAAGCCAACAGTTTCAGTCTGACCTATATGACATTGCTGCTAATTATGCATTATATATGCTGCTTTTCCCATTTTTCCATTGTGAGGGGCCTCTTCATTTCTCAGTTCATATGCATTACTCTCATTAACATTAACAAGAATGTAGGTGTTGTAGAGTGATTGTCAATCGGTTTTGATATCATTCCTCAATACTTACCAGGGTCATGTGCTCTAAATAAAGGCAGAATGTCATTCTGGATGCCAGGGTGTACTTGGGATCCTGTTTCCTACAGAATTACACCCTGAAGCTCCTGAGAGCCAATTGTAGATTCCATGGAGCTCTTTTACCTTCTCAGGCCATTCTGATCCATCCAAAGATCTGATCTGTTCATACAACAAAGCTGTCACAGCTATCCTGCAGCACAGAATTCCACTCATCCATGTTGTGGAAGGCTGGTCCCTTATCCAGTTTCCTTTATAATAAGAGTAATAGCTGTGTACAACTGAATTTCTTTGCTATTTTTTTAGGGGATCAAATTCCTCCCTCAAGTAACCAGCTACAGTTCAGCTGAATGAAGGCTAAGTCTTCATTTGCATCATTGCATAATTATTTTCTTCAGCCTTACCAAATCCTTTGTTTATTTTTAAATTTGCATCATACTAAGCAGTGCAGAAACCATGATTAAGAGAAATAGCAGACACTAAGTATGATGATCATACACACAGGATTAAGAGCTGAATTTGACCTCCTATACATTAAGATTTACACAAACCACTTGGTCACTGGCCAGTTCTTAACTCATTTTGAGTGTCCTTTATATTATGATTGAGGAGTAGAATTAAAAACTTTGTTAATGAAAAAAACAACTGACATGATTGAACCAGGCCTTAAATGCTTAGTGTCTGTTTGAATTAGATGAACAATTTCTGTATATTTTGCTACTGTAATGCAGGATTAATATTTTCTGATCATATTTTCATTACTTGTTCACTAAGAGCACTGGGACAACTTGAGTGAATCTTCGTATTTGTAATGGGTCCATCATGTGGGAAAAGATAAATTAATGTGATTCTTGCTATCCTTATTTGGAGAGATCAGGGATGGATTGGGAAAGTCAAACAAAACCTGTGCAGAACTGGCTCTAGTTCAGACTGTATTTTCTACACTGCCTACAACTGTTTGTATTTGATTTGGACACTTTGTATTGGTAGAAGGGAGTCAGGCATAAATGAGGCCAACGCTATTATTCAGTGTTATTAATGATGTTGTCTACTCTTAGTTCCTCAAAAACTAGAAAACTAATAAATTTTACATATTGGAAAAAAATCACAGATAAATCAAACAAATATATAAATTCTTTAAAGTATTTAATACGTGTTAAGAGGACAGGATGATGAATTCAATATTGAAAACCAATATCAAGTTTACAATTATGTACCATTTATCATCGCTGATTGCACAAACAGAGTATTATTGCGGGGAGCAGAATGATGCATAAACTAAAACCCTGATTGGTTTTCTAAAAAAAACCAAGTTAAAATTCATGTTATGTCTGAAAAGCTTTGTTTTTTCTTTTTCAAGCATTATTTTCAGTAGTAATTGTTCATTCAGACACAAATGATGCATATTTAATTTCTTGAGCTTTAATATTAACAGTATAATATTTTTCCAATGTGGATAACTTGTGCTTTTACAAACAATAGCAGGATTCACTTTGCTCTTGTTTTTTGAGGCCCAATTTCCCCTTTAAGCAAAAAGAACATATGGAAAATGAAAAAGTGGAGAGGAACTAGTTTTGAATTGGACATGTAGGAGCAAGCAAATGAAAGCAGCAAAATGCTCTTGAAAGGTGAATGGACTTTGAAGAGAAAACATGTACAAGTGGCTGTTTTTATTCAGCAGGTCTTTTCAAAAGGTAAAATTCTGCCTCCCCAAAAGTCAGCGGCAAAGCTTACAGTGACTTCAGTGTTTTCAAACTGCTGTTGTCTGTGTGAAGGACATACCTGCTCACCTTTACGAAAGAGCTGCTCTTCTTTAAACTCTTGTCACCCTAGCTGAGCCCTGGGAGAGGGAAATGAATTCTTCTCTGGCTCGCACTTTATCAGCAGAATTATTAAGCAGTTTTCTGTGCAGAGTCACTCTTGTAATACACTCTTGCTTTTTTTTTTTTGCTTTTTTTTTTTTTTTTTTTGGTTTTTTTTTTGAAATTCCTTTCTCATTTTCATGTTGGTGTTCAGGTTTCCTGGGGATAACCAGATATCATTTCACCAAACTGAGGCTGTGCACTCATAACTGAGAGTTATTTTGTCCTTCAGAATTTCAACAACTCATTCTGATTTATGAAAGAATCTGGCTAGGCTTGAAGATTCAGCTGGAGTTTACAGAGTTATAACTCTAGTCTAGACTCATTGAGTCAACAATAATAAGAAAGAAGCCAAACTGTCTTTTTATATCTTTTTCTGTAAACTACACATTTTAAAAACAGAAGCACTGAACTAGAACCAGTGTGCTGCAATTCAGTGCTGTTTGTACTGAATGTCTTTTTAGAAAGGGGTTGCATTTAAATAGAGACCAAGAAGAAATGAATATTCCAGTAGTCACCCTCAAATGAAGAAACATCCATAGCCAGGTTCATTGGCATTTACTGGCATCTACAACCCTGCAAACAGACAACCATAGTGCAGAGAATGCCAGAACTTTCCATGGGAAATTACTGAGCTGGATGGGATTTTATATAGGCAAGAAGAGTGGGGCTGAATGCTTTGTCTCAAATATCTGTCAAAAGTCATACAACAGAATGTAATATCTTAGGTTTCATTGATGTCCAGAGCACTCACAGTTTGACAGGCCACTTCTTTGGAAAGTTTTACAAAGAACACTGAAAGACAAAGAAAAAAAATTGTCGCAGCAGGCTTGCCTAATTCATTTTAAGCAGTCTGGTTTAGTCTCTGTGCATTTCTTACCATTTGAAAAGAAAAATCAGGGATGCTGAATAGTTCCCCAAATGGTGACAAAACTGAGTGCTAAACAACGCCATCAGTATAGGGCAACTGGTGGTTTTTAATATTCTTAGACAAACAACAAAACCTAATTATCTTTATTTATTCAATAAATCAAGTTCAAATTTGATCTATTGAATTGTACTAAATATTGAAAATAATTTAATAAATAATCATAATTGCTAATTTATTATTGATAGTCATCCTTAGAATTTTTTGTAGAAAAGAATTAAAAACAGGGGGGGGAAAGATAGGGAAGAATTCACCTCAGGCACCAGTAGTGCTGCAGAACCTGCTTAGGTTGCCTTAGCCATAGGTAATGAAGAAAAATAGCTTGTGGAGCCAGGGAGGGAGCAGAACTGGGCTTGGAAAAGAGAATGGAAAGCAGGAATCTCTCCAGCAGCCACTCCAGCACACAGGGTTGCTCCACTGCCCCATGCTGCTGCCTCAGGTGGCTGGTGCAAGGTCTCAGGAATGCTACAAACCAGCACAGCACAGCAAGGCAAGGTTGGAAATGTGGAGGCATGAAGGCAGTGGTGGAATGAAGTTTTTTGGGAGGCTGGGAGATTGCAGGAAGTCCTTTACGGAGGCAGTGTACCAATCCTGGCCCAAACGACGTCCTTTTTGAAACATTGCCATCACCTGCAGTCATGCACTGGCACATGACCAAGAAACACACAGTGCAGGACAAAGGAGTTTGGCAGCCTCATATGGACATAAAATACTGTACAAGGTGGGGATTCATCGTGTGGCTACGGTGACAAAAAAAGTTCTATTAATCATTTTGCTCTATTATCAAAAAGGGACTTGGTCTTGTGTTTCTTACATACTGAGATGTTAAAAAAGCAGGATCACAGCCAACATTGTAATTCTAATTAGAATATAATCAGTAATAGTACATAACACAAGCAGAGCATTTAATCTTGAAAAGCCTGTGCAAGCGTAAGATTGCTGGCTAAGAGCTAAGTTAGTGCAGCTGTTCAAATCACCTGTCATAAGCCTTTTGGTCTAATAATTTTAATCATTATACATTTGTAACTTCAGGTACATCTTTCAGGAAGAAAATGACAACCGTGGGGTGCGATTCGTTCCTTGGCTGGTGCCTCTCTGAGCATGCAGTGGCACTGAGCCACCCGAAAGCAGCAGTGATGCAGTCGATGTGACAGTGCAAGGGCAGATGCTCTGGACGGTAGAGGATGCTAGAGAAGAGGTAAATTTTCCACCGCGCTTTTCCCCGTTAGCATCCCCTGAACCTCGCCTGGTATCAGCTCGAGCCAGCTTCTCCCCATGCAGGGGCTGCTTTAGGCACTGCGAGCTGCGTGTGCCTGCCTGTGTGTGCCCGCTCCTCCAGCTGTGTGCGTGCCTCTAATTGCAAACCCAGCACCTCGAAATGGGTCCAGAAGTTTGCATGATCTCCCTCTAAGCACATCCGCGGAGTCTGAGAGGTCTCTGCTTAAGAGATCCCGGGTTTTCGCCGCAGAAGGCAGGCAGTCGTGCTTTCCCCCCCATCTCCTGCCTCTGCTGAGCCACCAAGTGTTTCTGCCTCGGCTATAGTTTGCTTCCTCATTCCCACATGCACTGTTCGGGCGGCAACCTTTAGATGCCGGGATGGCCGTCTTTGTCCTTCTAGTCTATTTAATGTATTTTAATTGAATCGAGCAGAGAAAAAACCCCAAAACACATACCCAAAGCCCAGGGCATCAGGACTAGATACCCCTTTCCCCAAACAACAAACGGTTAAATAAATAACGAGATGCTAAACCAACCATCACCAAACGAATAAGCCAAAAATCAGCGTCAGCGCCGCAGGAAACGGGAAAGTTTCTGCGCCCTGAAGCTGGCACCGCACGTCAAAGCAAGAATCCAGGGGGAGGGGAGCGGAGCGCGGCCCCAGCCCAGTGCCTGCGAGATCCAGGGATGCGGTGGTGCGCCCAGCCCTGCATCCCGGAGCGACTGCCCGAGAGATGCTGCTGTGACTTGGCTCTGCGCCGGGAAAAGAACGTCTCCGAGCCCCCACCCCCGTCTCCTCCCTCCCTCCTCTTCCTTCCCCCTCCCCCGGGTCCTGCGGGGAGGCGGGTTTAAGGTGGGTCGTGTGGCCGCGGTAACTTTCCTAACAGAGCCAAAGAGGCGCCCGGAGTCCCCCGCAGCAGCACCGCCTGCCCGTCCTGGGCAGCGGCACCGGCGCGGTGCCACCGTGCGAGCGGCCCCGGCTCGGCCGAGGCTGCCCGGGCTCCGCTCGCCGCCTCCCGCCGCCGCTTCCCGCCGCCTCTCGCCGCAGCCCCGCGGAGCCGGCCCCGGGTCCCGCCGAGGTAGGTGCGAGTCGGGACAAGTGCTGGGCGCTGCCAGGGACGCGGCCCCGGAGCCCCGTGTCCGCAGCTGCGGCCCCCCGCGCCCCGTTTGTTGCTGGCGCTGCTGCGGGGCAAGGACCTTCCTCTGAACCCCCCGGCTGCGAGGGAGGAAGCCCCTGCCCTGCTCCTCCGGGAACTGCCCAGGCATCCAGGACGAGCCGGGGGGAGGCAGTCTCTCTCCAGTCCCTTCCCTCAATCTTTGCATTCTCGTTGGTGCTTTTGGAAGTGCTGAGCTAGGAGATGTGTGCGTGGGTGCGATCTTACGGCTTTATTAGGACTCTCCCCTATCAGCGCTTCTCTCAGAAGCCGCTTCCTCCCCCCGCGTGGTTTATTGGGCTGTTGTATCGGCACGAACTTTATTCTGGTTGCAGGAGAAGGATTTGGTCCCCTCGTGTCCCCGCGTGTCCCCGCGTGTCCCCGTCCTCGGGCTGCTGCGCTGCTCGGGCAGGTGGACTCGGGCTGGCGCCTCGCTGCTCGGATTGTAGCGGCTTCCCTTGTCGGGTACCTGCCGGGGCTCCTGGTGGGAGAGGGAGTAGGGAGAGGCAGAGGGAGAAGTTGTAGGATGCAGTGTGTAAGCGACACCTGCGTTTCTAAAGCCTGGGAAGTGGGTGGAATCTCACTCTCACTGGTGCTACTCGCTGCTGCCAAACATTGCCTTCTTTTGCCTAGGCAGGACTCTGGCCACCCTGCCAGCTGGTTCCTAACAAAGAGAGAAGTTTAGGAGTGTCAGGACATCAGCTCCCAAATCCAGTGCTCAGCTGAGATCCGCAGTGACAGTACACAGTGCTGGTGACCGTGTTTATCTGATGCCGCTTACTCAGCTGCAAGCACGGGGCACCTCATTGATCCAGAGAGGTGGACAGAGCATCAATAGTTGTGAAACCAAGGAGCCATCGCTCCTCGTTATTTAAATCTCCAGCCTCTGTGATCACTGTATGCTGGGCTTAGCCTGTCCTGCCCCCCAGCAGGGAGAAAGTCCGGAGTTAACTAAAAGGAAGTCTACAGTTCATGTATTTATTACCTCCTGATTTAGAACATAAGTATGTAACACAAAAATTAACTAGAATGGAGCAGCTTGTCTACCTTCCACGACTTGTCAGATGGGGGAGATCCTGCCCCCTGTCCTGCTCAGTCCTGTATTTTGGCAACAGAAATCTCAAGTTAGGTGGCTGGACATTATGTCTCTTAATTTTGCATCATGGGGCTAAGTAATTCTGAGAAGATTTATCCTGGGATATTCAAGTCTCAGTCAGAATCCTTTCCATGCTTAGACTTCTCTTAGAGTCCATCCAGAGCTTTGCTGTCTCTCTTGCTGTTTGGACCTTCCTTCCATGTCCACTTTGTTATTAAATCCCACAGATTTTCCATCTCAGAGTTTTGCCTGCTGAATGGATTCTTCTCGGCGTATTGCCTTGGTTATAGTACTGCTAAATAAAGGTGACCGAACTGACTTAACAGTCTCATCATAGGATTGGATTTTAGGTGATCTTTAACAGACCGGGGATCTGGTCTTGTTTATGAACAAGTTGACATTCATGGGACCTGCTCTGCAGTCTGTTAAAGTTGGTGTGGGACACATGAAATTGTCTTTGATGAGGTTAATAAATTCTAATAAGCATGTGTGATATATGTTCGCAAAATTGGTTTCAAGGCAAGTGCATGAGTTCTTCTTTGTCAGTAACAGCCTCTGGAGGCTTCTTCGATGTTCAAATTCTTGAGCTTAGTTTTATTCCTGCTTCCTGTCGATACCTGAGTAAATTTGTTACAGAATTGCAAAAGTTTTACAGTAAAAGTGTTTCAACATATAAAATATTGAAAATGGTCATGTGGCCATGATCTGTTTTTCAAAACAGGATCTCAGTGTTGTCTTTATTTCCAGTCACTCCCAGTCATTTACTTTCTAAAATTTCGTACTTTTAGTTAAAAAACCCAAATTGGCTGATGTTAAATACACAATATTAGGCTACATTACGTTGCTCCAGCTTTTTGCTTATGAGAAAGGACTAATTGGATCTCTTGTTTTTAAAAATTAAATATAAACTAATAGTCCAAAGTATCAAACAGAAGCAAACACTCCCTGTTAAGAAGTCCCGTGTTTACTGTGAATGGGGCACTCAGCCATTTTCACTTTGAACAATCCATCGTGCTTTAAACACCAGGCAGGAGGATTAATATTTAAGCAAATGCATATGGCAAAACTATAAATCACTGGAAACAGTTAATTATATTGGAACTGTGAAAATACCTTCGAGTACAGCCTGCATAAACTATTTCTCTGTAGTGTGATCACAATTCTTGCAAACCTTTTATCCTTGTATGTGAAATCATTTCTAATTCTGAGTTCCTGCAAAGCATGTGCTTGGTTATTGTTTTCAAAACCATGTGGTTTGGGTTACTATTTAAATATAATATTTATGATAGTACTTTGGTTGTTCAGCTTAAAAAGGGAAGTGCTGCATACCATTGCATATTAAAAAGCTTCTATGTAATTACTACTTTTTGCAATACTGCTGTGCAAATCTCTGGGTCGGAAATTTAAATGGAGACTTTACAGAGTTCACAGTTACTTTATATAAAAACCATAAGTCTTTTTCTCGAAACATGGGGGCTGAAGGCATTGGGGAGTGTAGAGTATGATGCCTGCACTGGTTTTTACCTTTTTGTTATTGCAGCATGTATGCTTGCCATTGGCCTTTGTGTACTCCCAGGTGCATAGAGTGTGGTGGGCTCCCCCAAACCATCGTCCATTAGTCCCCTTTGGGTCTGAATTACCTATTTACACATTTATTGTTGTATTGTCATCTTATGCGAATATGTCCATTCTGGTTGCATCTTGCAGAGGAGTGCTGGGAGGCACAGGAGGCACTTCCACTGCCCCTCTCTCCCTTGCCTATCCATGCAAAGGAACCTGTGAGGCTGCAAGAGGAAGAGTCTGATGCCAATTCAAAGCCAAAGTCCCTGGGAATTTCTGCAGGGATGGTGATGGACTTAAGACCATTCTGTAGATGCCCGTAAGAGTCAGGTCTCACAACCTCCTTGTGTACCTCAGGGTATCCTGGCTGGTCTTCTAGTTGCTGCTCCACCAGACTTCCATTGCCCTGGGAGATATACACTGGATCTGGTGCCCAATGCAGATATCTTGGTTTTCCTCCTGTGTCTCAAATAGCACTTGGGATACCTGTAAGGCTACAGCATCCTGCTATGACCATCTCACGTGTAACAAAAAATGGCTAATATGTAAAACCTGGGATCAAAGAAATAGTTACAACTACCATGGGGAATAAATGAGTTACCCCCAGAAAGGGTTGTTCAGATGTTCATGGAAAAGATGGAAAAAATTCCCCTTCATTGTTCTGTGCTGTGCAGACTGACCATGCTTGCCAGAGCCACCCGTATGTTCCTTTGCACAAAACTGATTGAAACCTCAGTGGAGAAGTTCTGTATGTTAAGGAGAGAGAGATGACAAAGCTTGTAGAAAATTAAAAGAGCCACTCTCAGAGGAAACAAATCCCAGATAGAATGTTTTAGACTGCCAGAAGAATTCAGCCATATGATACTTCTCTGTGAATCCTGTGAGTGATGTATAATCGGTGTGTGCATGTAGAGGGGAGGAATTTTGTTTAAGAGTTTGTAGAATGTGACCCTTACCTTATGAATTACAGATAAAGTACCAAATTAATGAAGCGACAACATCCCACACGTTGTGAAGATCAGACTCAGTAGCTGTGAGAGTGGGCTGCTGCCCAGAGAATCTGAGGCATTCAGTTAAGATGACCAAAGACAAGTGCAGAATTCTCCAGCATGAGTGTGTTTACAAACACTTTTATCTGACCAGTAGTGCTCAGCCCTCCAGGCAGTTTCTCTTGTCTGGCTGCTGCTCCAAAGGAAAACTATTGAAATTTGTATGAAAGGTTCTTTCTGAGTGAGGCAGAGAGGTACAAGATGAAGGTCACCACTTAGTGTGCTCACTGAAATGCAGCAGGAATGAAGAGCACACCCAACTCACACCAGATTGCAAACAAGAGCAGAACTTTAGAGCTCACTTTTCCCTCTGCAGTAAGAACTGACATGGAGAATTTCTCCTGGTACCAGCCTGAGAACAAAGGCTAATGAATGAATGAATAGGCACGAGGCTGAAATGAGATTCACTGCTAAACATGTGCTCTGCTTGAAGAAGGAGTAGCTGAGTGAAAATAGTTCTGTGCACTAACTTCACATACTCAATTCTCATTTTTTTCACCCAAAAACATTTTATAAGCGCTAATAGTCACTCTGAAAAATATTTTAAAGGGTCAGAAAGGCACATAGAATGTGCCAGAATATGACAGCTGAAAGGTTGCCCAAGTGAGGAATTTGTGAACAGGTTTGTGTTGGGTTTTTTTTGCTTGGTTTGTTTTGGTTTTTATTCTTTTGGTATTTAACTGGCAGATGTGAATGGAGATAGGTCCAGGTTTTCCTAAGCTCAGATATGCAGCTGAAGTTTTATTTAGCCTTTTATCTTGGATTCCTTGTTAAGATCTAGACTTTTGCTAACCTCCTGTTTTATCACAAGTCTTACAGTACATAATTTTTTGCAAGGTTTATGGAGTGTTGTGAACAAGTGAAAATCTGATTTCTCTGGAACAAAGACAGTAGGAAAAAGCTATAGAGAAATGATCAGGTGGAG
This sequence comes from Corvus moneduloides, assembly GCF_009650955.1. Classification (NCBI taxonomy): domain Eukaryota; kingdom Metazoa; phylum Chordata; class Aves; order Passeriformes; family Corvidae; genus Corvus; species Corvus moneduloides. The sequence continues at coordinate 11,157,463 of NC_045488.1, read as the reverse complement.
TATTGGAATTCACAGTGGTCTCCTAAAGGGCCCAAACCAGCAAGGTAAATTAAAGAGCTTTAAAGCTCTTTAGTTAAAGGATATAACCTATTTCCATAGATTGTAGGGATGGATAAGGTGTTCTGGGAGCATATCCTACTTTTTTATAGAGTTTGAGTCTTTAACACTCACATCTGGTTTTGAGACAATTACTTGAACAGT